>NW_006788335.1:1368152-1420463 GCF_000442215.2 Lipotes vexillifer | reverse complement strand
CAGCTCCTCTCAGCAGGCTGCTGCCCACCCCTCCCACACATCCCCCCACCCCCGCCAAGTAACCTGTAGCATCCTCAAGTTACTTGCAGTTCCCCAAACTTGCCAGGCTATTTAGAGCCTCCAACCTGAACAAGCGCTGTTCTCATCACCTGGTGCTCTTCCTGCCCTTGTTCACTAGTCACCTACTTCTGAACCAGTTTCTGTCATTTCCATTGCACAGCCTTCTTCAGCCACTTCAAATGATTATCTTTTTCTGCTTAACATTCATTGAGCACTTAATCTCTGCTAGGCATTGTGCCAGCCCTTAACACATATGCCCTCATTTAATCCTCACAGTCCTGGGAGGCAGGGCCTAGTGTCCACAAGTGCCAGGCTGGAGGTCACATGGCCTGAGTTCTTAGCCGCCCGGTGACACTGCCTTTTCTGGATTTCCCTCTGCCTGGCAGAGAGCACTCAGACTTGGCATAGTAGCCTGTGTGTGTGTGCACTCCTCCCCTCATCTCTGTCCTGCCCCCAAGAGGAGACAGCCCGCAAAACTTTGAAGATGTTGGAATGAGGGTCGTCATTTTTCATATCCTTTATAAACTTCTTTCATGCTCTTTTTGTTTCTCTGTGGGAATCGTTAATTGAAACTTTGTTTATAGCCATCTACATGGGCCTATTGGGCTATCTGTTGGATTTTCATGCTGTAAGTATTTTTCACTTTCTGGCCTGTGGCAGCTTACTTGGTGTCTTACTTAGTGTCATGGAGGCTGTAAAAAGGGGAGAAGACGTGACGCTTGCCCTCTGCAGAGACCACATGAGATGGAACTAGCAATTAAAGACGATACATTGAGTACTTTCACTGAGTATATGATTACATAGCATGCAAATTCTTTGGCATGGCATACAAGGCCCTTCACGATTTGATTCTGGACACTTTTCCAGCTTTGTCTGCTACTTTCCCATAGAGCCCCAAGGCCCCAA
This sequence comes from Lipotes vexillifer, assembly GCF_000442215.2. NCBI lineage: Eukaryota > Metazoa > Chordata > Mammalia > Artiodactyla > Lipotidae > Lipotes > Lipotes vexillifer. The sequence goes on along the minus strand of NW_006788335.1, from coordinate 1,419,497 downwards.
CCATACTGATGTGTTTTGTGGTTCCCTGAACCTGCCATGCTTTAAATGTCTCTGTTCCTTTGCACATACTCTTCTTTTTACCAAGAATGCCTTCTCCCTCCTACCTGCCTGGTGACTTCTTATTCATGTTCTATGACAGCCTTCAGTGCAGCTTCCTTTAGACTTTTGGCTTTGGGTTTTCATGGCCTTTGTACATTTTTTTGGCAGTGTGACCCTTATATCAATTTTGTAAGTCTGTTTTGCCTGTTGAACATTGAGCTAGTTGAGGGCAAGACCTGTGTCTCAGTGATGGAAAAATGAACGAGTGACAATGAAAATTAGATATATGGAAAGGAGGGAGTGATGCTGTTCCCACACGGCTGGTTGTCCGTCAGGAATCACATTTGGCTGCAGGAACAGAGATCTGAATAAAGGGGCTTAAAGAGATTAGGGGTTCTTTCTCTCAGGTGAAACAAGTTTGGAGGCAGGTTGGTTAAGTGCTGGTGTGTGGGTGCTGCAATGTCAGCAGGAGTCTGGGCTCTGTGCCTCTGCTTGGCCACCTTTAATGCATGGCTTCCCTCCTCAAGGTAACCTCATGGCTCCAGATGGCTGCCAGAGTTACAGCCATCTCATCCATTCCAGACAAGAAGAAAGAGAAGGGCAGTGAGTAAAGAAAAAGTGTTCTCTCCATGCAGACAGACTTCTTGAAAAGATATCCAAAAGGATCCCACCCAACAGCTCCACCTGCATCCCATAGGCCAGAATGGAGTCACGTGGTCACCTCTAGCTGAGTTTTGCAGAGATAAATACATGGTAACAAATAGAGGTTATTTGTGCATTTAATTTAAAATGACATTTCTTTTAAAAAAAAACAGTTGTTCAATCTGAAAAGACTTTTCTCCAAAGAAGATATAAAAGTGGAAAAGTGGCCAATGAACACGTGAAAAGGTGCTCAACATCATTAGTCGTGAGGGAAATGCAAATCAAAAACACAATGAGGTACCACTTCACACCTTCTAGGATGGCACTGAAATCAAAAAGACAAGTGTTGACAAGGACATGGAGAAATTTAAAACCTCATACGTTACAGGTTTTGTCAAAAGAACTGTAGAATGGTGCAGCTACTTTGGAAACCAGCCTGGTAGTTCCCGAAAATGTTAAACATTGAGTTATCATATGACCCAGCAATTCCATTCCTTGGTATCAACCCAAGAGAATGAAAGCATCCATTCACAGAAAAACTTGTACCTGAATGTTCCATTGTAATAGCCAGAAAGTGGAAACAACCAAAGTGTCCAAACAATACTGAATATGGATCAACAAATGGTGGTCTTTCCATATAATGAAGTCTATGAGTGAAGCACTGATACATGCTGTAACTTGGATGCACCTCAAAAACATGATGGCAAAAGAAGCCAGTCCCGAAAGACCACATAGTGTGTGATTCCATTTATATGAGATGTCCAGAACAGGCAGATCTATAGAGGCGTATAGCAGATTAGTCGGGAGGAAGAATGGAGAGTGAGTGCTAATGGGTTTTTTGGGGGGGGTGATAAAAATGTTCTAAAATTAGATAGTGGTGATGGTTGCACAACTGTGACTATACTAAAAACCATTGTACATTTTAAAAAGGGTGAATTGTATGGTATGTGAATTACATCTCAATAAAGCTGTTTTAAAACCCAGCTTTTATCTGTTTGTAAGGCATATCTTCAAAATTAACCTCACAAGAAAGGAACTGGTAGGGGGTGGGGTGGGGTTCCTCAAACCAGTTAACATTTCAAGGATTGTATTCTCTTCTCTTCATTTGAATCCTGGCTTTAAAACAGATCTGCCCTGCATGGTCAGGGTCAGATCCCTCTGGCTGGTTGCCCAGATGACCAAGATCCTGAGTGGTCTCTTTGTTCTGTAGACTTATCATTTCAAAAACGAACCTATTTTTCTGAGTCTCCAAAGCTGAGGAATAGAGATGCCAGGGAGTCAGCAAATAGATGTAGAAAGCCAGTTTATCTGCAAACCAGCAGAATGTCTGAAGGGGTTGCTCTGTGGGACTCTTGTTCCTAGGAGATTTTTTTGCTGATGGATGGGCAGTTCAGTTGGAAGCCCGTGAGGAAGTCGCGTTGTCTTTGGAAAGGTCTCTATGCCAAGAGTCTGCAGGCAGGCAACTCCTGACCAAGAGCTCTGTCTCTATAAGCCTTTGATTCCTCATCGGGGAAACCGGAAAGATAATAGCCTTTTCACACCAGGGCAGCCGCGCTGTAAATGCTGAGGGTGTGCACCAAGGGCACAGTTCTGGAATGGCAAATTTGGGGTGGCTCCAGAGGTCACAGTTTGAAGAGTGAAAGAATGAGGATTGTCTGGCAGGAGAAGAGGGCCATGGGCGTCATGGGGAGTGGTTGTCAGGATGGAAGGTGGTAGAACTGATGACTAGAAGGCTGCGGTAGCAGGAGTTGTCAGAAGTTCTAGATTTGAGGAGATGTGGTAAATGATATTAGTCATTGGACTAAAAAAATTCATCATCCTCCTCCTTTCCCATCCGCCCTTGGATGTACATGTTGAATCCAGGCCCATCCTTGCGTTGCAACCAGGAGCTTCCATCCACATCATCTTCCCCAGAGGGAACCAATGAAACATCTTTTTGTTTTTGCAGGTTTTTATTGAGAGACCACAAGCAGATCTTCCACCCTCAGATCTCTGACTACAAAAGGTGCGATGGAACATTCTTCCCTTCCCCATCCTTTCCCTTGCTCCAGCCCAGGGTCCGTTTGGGGGCCTCCCAAAGTGACTCACTAACGTGGTCTCTGATGCATCCCCAGGAAGGGAAGTGGGGTGATGGGGGGGCATCCCTTTGTGGGAGAGAGCGACCAATTATTTATCCTCCCGCATAGGATGCCCTGGCTCAATGACCTGTAAGGGCCATTTCAGCACTTCCATTCCATCTGTCCTCAAGGCCTCACCTTAGGTGAGAACTTTGGCTCTCATTCAGCTCTCAGGGTGTCTGCCTCCTCACAGCTGAAGGTCCTTCTTGTCTGAGATGGACAGTATTACCTAGTAGTATGCGTGCTCTAGGACCATGAATGACATCAAGACTAACCGAGAACTATACCAGCAATACGCCACCACGGCCCCCAAGCTGCTGGCCCGCATCTCCAGGCTGCTCATCGTCTGCCAGAGCGCAGGCATTTCTGTACCCAATGGCATCAGAAACATCTTTGAGTTCACCTGGGAGGAGCTGATCACTGACCGCATGATCCCTACCCCTTCTGAGATCCTGGGCCTGGAGATCAGCATTGGAGCCCCGCCCGTGGTGCTTATGGAACCGGCCCCTGTGCAGGCCCCTGTCCAGAACAAGCCACCCCCGCCAGCGCTACCACTGCCGATGCTGCCCACTTCCACTGGGCCGGCCAAATTCTCCACGCATTCTCCCACCCACGGCCAACGGGGGCCATCCAGCCAGGAGACCCTGCACAGGTTCCAGAGGCAGTCTATCCACCTGCTGACCGAGCTCCTCACCCTGAAGATGAAGGCCATGCTGGAGTCCGTGTCCAGTAAGTCAGCGAAGTCTGGCTTACCGGATCCTGGCTTATTTTTCTGGGCCTGGAAGGGTCTGGCCTGGGCATGTGTGTATGCGTCCACTGCACCCACCCCAGACAGGTCTACAAGAATGTGCCGTGAAAAGGTGGCAGCCAAGGGTCCGCTTTGCAACTCAGCTCCTTCCTGAGACCACCCCCAAGAATCATCCTTTCACCCCTCTCCGTTCTCCATTTTGTCCTCCCATCCCTCCAGCTTTGCTGAACCCAGATTGAGAGGTTGGCCATGAGAACAGTGTGAGGTATTGAAAGGGGGAGTTTGTGGAAATGATGCTGAGGTAGAGAGAGGCAGCACCCAGGAGGTGGGGGTAAATCGGGAGGGCCAGTTGGTGGGTAGCAAGACAGAGCCAAGCAGAGCCAGAACCAGGAGAGTCGTGAGAACCGGGGTCTCTCCACAATGAGGGTGTCATCCCAAGATCAGGGACCCAGAGTTTCATCAGTGATGGAGCCTTCTGAATTCTGTGTTATTTTAAATACACAGATAGCGTCAGTCCCCAGGCCTCCGGGTGGGAAGAGAGAAGGGCAAGGGGGCAGAGAGCAAAGTGCCACCTGACAGGTCTTGGGAGCTCGAGGCCCTCTCATTAGGAGCCCCCTCATACTTGCTCACCCTAGGAATAGATCACTCCCCCTTACTTCCTGGGCTGTTTATGGAGGTCCTTTTATAGAAGCATTAGCCCCATGCTGGAGGAAAATGAGTAGTTGCCTTTGATGATTCCTTTAGTAGGTGCCAACCCCCTGGACATTACAAGGCGCTTCGTGGAGGCCAGCCAGCTCCTCCACCTCAGAGCCAAGGAGATGGCTCTCGAATACCTCATCGGCACCATTGGGAGAAGTGCTTGCAGTGTCGGACAGATGGGGAAAGGTGGGTCCCTGAGCATCAGCTCTTAGGCGAAAGGTCAAACAATACCAACTAGAGTGCAATGGAAAGGTCAAGTCCCCAGCTTAAACGTTTGACATTTCCAGGAGTTGAGGTGGCTGTGAAGCAACAGGTATTCTTGAACGCTGCAGGTGAATTGCAGGTGCAGTTCCTGTGGAGAACAGCTTGGTGGTGTCTGCAAGGTGGGAGATGCTCTAGCATCTTACAACCCAGCAGTTTCTCTCTGGGTCGTTCCCTAGAGCTGTGATTCTCAGACTCTGCAATGAAGGACCACTTTGTAAAATCTGCAGTCTCTTGTGGATCACCCCTCTTAAAAACATGATCACGTCACAACAACAACATCAGATTGTTACATAGTCTTCTAAATGTTTATTCTCAGTTTTTGTACTCAGCTGGTCATGGTCTGGTGTGGATTCATACCAGTCCACAGGCCGCACTTGAGAGTTGCACTGCCCTAGACAAACACACACAAGTGCAAGAAGTCATACCAGAATGTTTACTGTAGAATTGTTTGGGATGGAAAAAAAATGGAAACGACCTAAATGTCCATCAACAGGACAAAGATAAATTACAGTCTATTTCGATGATGGAGCATAATGAGAAGTGAAAATGAATCACGCACTGAAGCACACATATCAACATAGATAAACTAAAAAAATAGCGTTGAGCAAAAAAAAAAAAAAAAAACTATAGAAGGATACATTTGGTATAATACTATTTAAAGTTTAAAATAACAAAATTATAACATTGCTTATAAGCGTTGAAAAAAAAAAAAAAAAAAAAACTATAGAAGGATACATTTGGTATAATACTATTTAAAGTTTAAAATAACAAAATTATAACATTGCTTATGGGTACGTTATACAAAGTATAAGTACAAAAGCTGAATGGGAATAACAGATGCAGAGTTAGAGGAAGTGATCTCTGCTAGCGGGAAGGAGAACATCTGGGATCTGGAAGACAGCAATTCAGTCATATCTGTACTGTTGTATCTCTTAAGCTTGGTGGATATACAGGTATTCATTTTGAATGCCTGAAAGTCCTCACTGTTAGGAGACTTCATGCGAAGCATAAAAAATTTATAGCCCATAGCCATTTGCCCTAACCTATAAAATCCATCCTTTTTAGTGTCTCTCCCTGTCCTCTGAATGTGTGTCAGGCTTCCCTTGGTGGTCAGAGGTTAAACACCTGATGATGATGTACATATACACAGGGAAAATAAATTGTATAGTAAAATTGTAGTGCTAGGGGAAAAAAATGTGGGATTTCGTGAAGTCAATGAAAATGATGTTGGAGAGCTTCTGGGTGCCCACACGAAGCCACTCATTAGCAATGCGGTGGAGGAAAACTAGTTAACTGCTGAGGACAGGAGAGTCATCTAGGGTGACTACTCCATGGAGAAAGGACGACTTGGTTATCAAAGGGTTAACAGTAAAAATTTGGATATTTCTGCAAAAGGCAGACATGAAGGGACTCATGTTTTATTGCTGTCATATAGCCATTCAGGCGAAAAGGAAAATCACACCACCTGAAAAAAACAGTCATTTTTATTTCTTATAAGAGTTAGTATATGCTTACGATATCAATGGATTTTTGTTAAATACAAGATAGAGAAGGTTATCTTGATAAACTTTGGTTTCCTTTTCTAACATAAAGTCCCAATCAAGCATCCTCCCACTATTTACCATGAAGTGGGTGGGGGGGTCTCTGTTTTAAGGGAAGGTACTCTGCGCATTATGTTCAGGATCAGCTGTGCTCTGATAACACAGGTCCTCTGATTATGCTCTATTTGGTTGTCAGCAGACACGGAGTTCTGCGCCCTGCACTCCATATAGGGCTTGGAGCTCCACCTCATTTGGGGGGCAGCTGCCTGATGGTCTGTTGTGTGGGCAGGCGAGTCCATGGGACGGGTCCTGGTAGCCCCAGCCCAACCACCCACCCTCAAACCTGCGAGTGGTGCTCTCCTACCTGAACATTGTGTTCTCTCACCTTGAAAAGGAAGTCGTCGTCCCCATTAGCGCTCTACCTCAGAAGGTGTTTAAGCATCTTGGAAGGTCATAGGCTTTCACCTGTGATACAGTGGCTTCCTGCATCTCTCACGGTTTGTGGTTAACCTAGTAGAGGAGACTGCAGAGAGCCTCTCAGTGATGTGTTTGTCCGGGCTGCATCAGTAGAGTGCTGAGCAAGCCTGTCCTCCATCACACTCCTCAGGAAATCTCTCTTACTTGTTGACACATCTATTCCTGATGTTCCTCTCTTTAAACAAGCCAAGAGTTTGAAAAGAAAATCTAGATAACAAAATATAAATGAAGGAGCGATCCGTTTCTTTTGGAAAAGCATTCACCCTAGAAGGACTTGAATTAGATAGGTTTCCCAGGGCTTTAAAAAGAAGATTCAAACTCGTGTTGATCTGTTTTGCATGAATTTTGCTTTTCCGAACCATCTAACTGCTGAGGTAGACCCAAGTTGTTACTGAGTCTGGAGTGGTATTCCTTGAAAGCTGTAACCAGAATATACCCATTGCTACGGTAGTATTTCCTCAGTAATAAAATTACTTCCTGTCTTTTCTCCTGTCCAATACCTCCTAGTCCTGGCTTGTCTGGAAAGAAAACTGGACTGTTACTTGATTTTTAGTTGATGGCAATATTATTAAATAAAACAACAAAAAAGAAAACAGATAATCTTGCCATTTTTATGTGATAACTATTTTTCACTTTTGCAGTTCCCTTTGTGGTTCCTCCCTCTGGGTGTGTGTGTGTGTGTGTGTGTGTGTGTGTGTGTGTCTGTGTGTCTGTGTTTTCCTAAGAATACTGCAATTTTTCTATTTTTCAGTTTCCTTTACTTAACAGATACAGTCTTTTCCAACATGGCTATATACTTTTAACAATTGTCATTCTGAGTGAGTGTAGAGTCCTCCTAATGTTCATGTTCCATAATTAACTGAATGCTTAGGTTTCCAGGTTTCTTGTTATTAGTATAATATACATTGTAATACACAGCTTCATGCACATTGCTTCTTATCACTCTTGTGTTGGTTATTAAGATTAACCTCCCAGCAGAGAGATTATTGGGCAGAGGGTCTCAACATGTATATAGTTCTTGCTAAACATTACTTTCTTGATGAATTTTCTCTACACCCGCGGGGTTGACTGGTTTTATTCCATCTTTCCCAGCATTGGCTATTATTAGTTCTTTTCATGTGGTCCTAACTTCACCAGTGAAGGTGATTGTTTCTGAGCTTGCATCATGCAGGGTGCAGTCTCTGGGTGTAGTTTTTGTCTATTTAGGAGGTCAGGTTTGCCATTTTCTTTATGAGTTTGAATGAGCCGTGATGAATGGCTTAACATTTCCTAACATTTTCATGCCCAACTAGTGAAATGACTGTATTTGGGGGGAGAATAAGCAAATGACTTGATGAGGTTTATAGAAGAATGATCAAGATTTTCCACACGTAAAGGGGTGCTAAATTTAAATTCTTAAGCGGTCAGGTATCAGGTGATTTTACACAAGACAATGTGATCCTGCAAGAGACTAATCTATTGTTGAAGAAGCATCTGATCTCTGTGGCTTTGGATCAGGGGAAACAGATGACTCGAAATGTCCTTCTAGCTACAGCCCAGTGTTTATTCTCTTCACCTAGTGCAGCAGTTACATCTGCATTTATCCCTAGAGTAACGTCACCTGTGGTTGCTTTCTCTTCCTTGCTCCCTGCTCTGGTGTCATTTCATTCTGGAATTTTATTTTATTTATTTATTTTTTACACAGCACGTTCTTATTAGTTATCTATTTTTATACATATTAGTGTAACTATGTCAATCACAATCTCCCAGTTCATCCCACCACCACCCCCACCCCTCATTCTTGAGAGATATTGAGTGTGGGGCAGGGAGGACACCATAGAAGAGAACTTTAAAGATTTCTCTTAATTGCTCTGAGCCTTCTCCAGCATTAAAAAATCTTTTTCTTCCAGAAATTGGTTGTTTTGTAACAACAGGGCACTTTAGAATATCTGGTCTGCCATACAACTAGGACAAAAACTTCATTATTATACTTTTGATTAAAAAATTAAAATAAAAAAATTGAAAGCAGAATCCCATCTGTTCCACTCCAGATTCCTCCAGAAACATCCCAGCCATGGGAGTGAACTCACCTTACCAGCCTGTCTACGAGTCCTCTACTGGCTGTCTGAGCTTTTCCCTCTCAACCGCAAGGGAAGTCAAGAAGAAAACAGGTAACAGTGATTCCCAGCAAGACCTTTTGACCTATCTTTGGTGGTGGAGGTGGGATGGGGAGGGGGATAGAAGATTTCCTGTGTAGGTTGATGAGATGATTTGATTTGGTTTTCTGATAGGAGGGATATATAGCTGCCCTGGCTGGAGACCCAGCAGCTATTGACATATTCTGTCCCATAAAAGGTGACATATCTCAATCCAGTCACTCCACTTTGCAGTCTCATCGTTTGAATGTTTACAAGCACTCCATTTCTGTTAATGCGGTTCCTCTCACCTGGGGCAACACCCCTAGCAAACCCACATCTTCCACCTCCTATGTTATCCCATACTCACCCCCTCTTCTTAGAGAGAGACCTGTGTTACCCATACTCACCCAGCAAGTGGGGGAACCAGTACCTGAACGGACGTATCTGGATACCAAGCCTAACCATGTGTCCCCAACTGGGTCAGTTTATGTGAGCAGAAAACAGACATAGAGGCCATTTCTATTCTACTGCAGAAAACACAGAGCAGAAGGAAAGGCTTAAAGGAAAGAACTGGTGGCAGGTGAGACCAAACAGGGTAGCAGTGAGTGTGCAGCCAGAGCTTGGAGGAGAGATGAGTTGAGGCTGGAGAGGGCAGAGAAGGAACTTTCTCTCATGGAACTTCCAGGACCCCCCCAGGCTGTGGAGGTAGAGTGGTGGGGTAGGGGAGGGATTGTATTCGCAAAGTGGTGGTGGGAGGATCAACAGAAGTTTGGGATGCTCAAAGACTGTCCAGTGATTCCCACAGACACTGGAGGTAAGGCTAGAAGTTGAGAAGCTTGGATTTTATTCCTGAGCCCACCTCGGATTGCTATGAGATTTGCCTTCTTCCAGGCCTCACTCTCCATATCAAGTTGATCCTGTAGCCTTTCAGTCAGTGAACAAATGTTTATTGAACAATTGCTAGTTGTCAGTCACTGGTTTTTTTTTTTTTTTTTTTTGGTACGCGGGCCTCTCACTGTTGTGGCCTCTCCCGTTGTGGAGCACAGGCTACGGACGTGCAAGCTCAGCGGCCATGGCTCACGGACCCAGCCGCTCCGCGGCATGTGGGATCTTCCCGGACCGGGGCACGAACCCGTGTCCCCTGCATCGGCAGGCGGACTCTCAACCACTACGCCACCAGGGAAGCCCCAGTCACTGTTCTGAATGCTGTGGGTACACGTGTGGATTTTAAGACAAGGAACACCTTCCCTGATGGAGGTGACATCCTCAGACTCTTGTTTCCCCTGTTCCTTTACCTCTCATGACACATTTTCTGTCACTGTGAGCATCACTTCCAGCATCCCTCTTTATAAGCTTCTGGTTTATCATATGTCCTCCTGAGCTGGCCCTAAATCAGTGCAGTCACTTTGAGGGGAAACAAAGTATCCTCAGGACACCCAGTGATTTCATGATTTTTTTCTTCCTAATGACCTCAGGGGTGATGCCTTGAGTAAGGTTGTTCCAAAACAAAAGTTGCAGATGTCTGTTGGTCTTTTTGTCTGTGTGGCTGTTTTCCTCTGCCACCCGAGGATGTGATTACCCCATGATGTTGCATCATTCTCACTAGGATGTTCAACGCTGCTGCATTTCTTATAGGTTTCTGATATTGTTTAGAAATTATTCTCACACACGTGTGCTAGGATGGGTGGTTAACCTTCCCTAATAGTTTATAAATAACCGTGTGTCCTAGCTTGCCCAGGAAAGTCCCAGTTTATGCTGTTGTCCTGGCATAACTATTAATTATACCCACTTTCACTCCAAAGTGCTGCCCTAGCTTAAAGAACGTATTGTGGAGTCGTTGTGGTTTTAAGTCACTTTGGGTTTGGGACCTCTGCTATCTGTTCCATGTACACGTGCTGTCACACCTTGCCAGCTGGCCCCCTTTGCAGTTCTAGGGTCGTGCAGACTTGGAGCAGACAGGCTCCAGGAGTTGGACCTACTCCCTGAGCAGACAACAGCTACTTCTGGAGCATAGCCCAACTTTACAGGCAGAGAATTGAGAGAAATCTGTCAACAGTGGTTCCTGGTTGTCACACTTGGGGACCCAAAGCAACTAGGGGCAGGCCAGAAATGGATGCTCAGGCCAGCAGATATTCCAGGAGGTCAGCCAGCAGGTAGGTGGGCCTCAGGGTCAAGTCTCTGGTCTCATGGCTGGAGGAGTCAGGAAAGGGACCAGGAACCACTGAAGGTGACAGATACCAGACATGGTACCCAAGCACCAACCAGAAACCTCGAGGCTTGGCTGACAGTGAGAAAGACTCCATTCTGAGGCCTTCAGGGCTCAGTTGGAGCCTAAGCAATGCCCCTGGCCTGAAGACTCATTTTATTTTTGAGTCCAAGGTGAAGATGAGCCTGCATATATCAAAGGAGAGCATGTGGCTCCAGCTGAGTAGGCAACAGAGACTCGGAAGCAGGCAGGACCTGAATAGATGCTTCTGGAAATTCAGCCATGGATGATCACCTCCACAATTTTATGTCGTCATATCCTCATACCACCTAAGACTTGCCGTGGGGGATAACTGTGAAAATAACGGAAATAAGCACAAAACATTGCCACCACAGATTTGAGCAGGCAGAAGAAAGAATCAGCTCGAAGACAGGACAGTGGAAATTATTGAGTCTGAAGAACAGAAAGAAAAAAGATTAAAGAAAAATGAACAGAGCCTAAGGGAACTGTGGGACACCATCAAGTGGCATATGCATGTGGGAGTCCCAGAAGAGGAAGAGAGATCAGAAGAGGCAAAGAGAATATTTAAAGAAATAATGGCTGAAATTTTCCCAAATTTGATGTAAGACATGAACATAAATGTCAGAGAAGCTCAGCAGACTCCCAGAAAGATGACCTCAGAGAAACCCACGCCAAGACACATTAATCATCGAACTTTCAAAAGACAAAGACAAAAAGAGAATCTTGAAAGCAGTAAGAGAGAAGTGAATCCTCACATACAATGAATTTCAATAAGATCATTAGCAGGTTTCTCATCAGAATTTGGAGGATACAAAGTACAGGGCAAATATATTCAAAATGCTTAAAGAAAAAACCTGTCAGCTAAGAATCAATCCTGAATTCAGGAAAACTGTGCTTCAAAACTGAGCAAGACATTAAGACATACAAAACCTGAGGCAGTTCATGACAACTAAATCTGTGCTACAGGAAGTGCTTGAGGGAGTCCTGCAAGGTGAAATGAAAAGACACTAGACAGAACCACAAAGCTATATGGAGAAATAAAGACCTCAACAAAGGTAATACATAGGGAAGAATAAAAGCTAGTATTATTGTAACAGCAGTTTGTAACTGCACTTTTTGTTTTTCTACATGATTTAAGAGACTAATATATTTAAAGAAAAAATTAGTGTAAAAGCCAGTATTACTGTTAACTTTGGTTTGTAGCTCCAAATCTTAGTTTCTACATAATTTGAAAGATTAATGCATTTAAAAGAATTGTTCATTTATGTTTTGGAACATATGATATAAGAAGATGTAATTTTTAGGACATTAACAACTGACAGTGATGGGGATGATGCTGTAAGGAGGAGAGTTTTTGTACGTTATTGAAGTTAAGCTGGTAAAATTCAAATTAGAATGTGATAACCTTAGGATGTTAAATGTAATCCCCATGGTAACCACAAAGAAAATAACTACAATATACAGAAAAGGAAATGAGAAATTTAAAAATTTTGCTACAAAAAATTAAAACAAATGACAGTGATGCAGGGTATGAAGAACAAAAAGCTCTAATAAGGCATATAGAAAATAAAAAACACAGTAACAGAAGCAAGTCCCTCCTTATCAGTAATTCCTTTAAATGTAAACTGGCTAAATTTTCTAATCAAAAGGCAGAGATTGGGAGAATGAATAGAATCTCATGATCCAACTATATGCTATAAGAGACTCACTTGAGATCCAGAGACACAAGTGGGTTTGAATGTGAAAATATGGAAAAAGATATTCCATGCAAATAGTAACCAAAGGAGAGCAGGGGTGACTATTACTAATATCAGATAAAATAGACTTTAAATTTAAAAAGATTACAAGAGACAAAGAAGGACATTCTATAATAATAAAATTTCAATACAGTAAGAAGATACAACAGTTATAAACATTTATGCACCTAATGACAGGCCATCAAAATATATGAAGCAAAACCTGACCAGCTGAAGACAAGTAGTTCTACAGTAATAGTGGGAGACATCAATAACCCACTCCCAATAATGGATAGAATAACAGACAGAAGTAAGAAAATAAAAAACAACACAATAAATCAACCAGATCTAACAGACACATGCAGAACACAAAACAACAAAACAGTGCACATTCTTTTCAAGTGTACATGGGACATTTCTAGGATAGGTCATATGTTGGGCCACAAATTAAGTCTCAGTAGATTAAAAGAAATAGATTTCATTCAAAGTATCTTATCTTACCACAATGGGATGAAGTTAGAAATCAGTAAGAGAAGGAAAACTGGAATGTTTACAAAATTGTGGAAATTAAATAACACACACTTAATCAATGGATCAAAGAAGAAATTACAAGGAAAACTATAAAATACTAGAGACAAATGAAAATGAAAACAGCGGGCTTCCCTGGTGGCACAGTGGTTGAGAGTCCGCCTGCCGATGCAGGGGACACGGGTTCGTGCCCCGGTCCCGGAAGATCCCACATGCTGTACATTGATTATGATGCTTGCTGTCATTTCTCAGAAGATATTCTTTATCCAGTCAAGGAATTACTTTCCTGATTTACTAAGAAGATACTTTTTATCTGAACACAAAAGAAAATGTGAATAACTTTATCAAACTTTATTTCTACATTTATTTGTGTTAAAATATAATTTTCTCCTTTATAATGTGTTAATGTGGTGAATTAGATTAAGAGACTCAAATTAAACATACTTCTCTGCTGTGATGTAATCTCACTTGGTGGTTTCGTCACATTAATTTATACTGATCACAGTCACAGATGATACAAAGCTTGAAGTGACAATGAAAATGGTGAGTAATTAGAATTAATCTCGGTGCTTCCCTGGTGGCTCAGTGGTTGAGAGTCCGCCTGCCGATGCAGGGGACACAGGTTCGTGCCCCGGTCCAGGAAGATCCCACATGCCGCAGAGCGGCTGGGCCCATAAGCCATGGCTGTTGAGCCTGCGTGTCCGGAGCCTGTGCTCCACAACAGGAGAGGCCCGTGTACCACAAAAAAAAAAAAAAAAAATGAAAACAGCATACCAAAACTTATGGGGTACAATGAGAGCAGTGCTAAGGGGAAAATTTATAGCTATTAATGCTTATATTAAAAGGCAAGAAAGATCTCAAGTAAAGAACCTAACTTTCCAACTTAAGGAACTTTAAACCCAAAGCTAGAGAAGGAAGGAAATAAAGGTTAGAGCAGAGAGAAACTAAATAGAGAATATAAAAACAACAGAAAATCAATGAAACCAAAAGTTGATGCTTCAGAAAGATCAACACAATTGACAAATCTTTAGCTAGATGGACTAAGAAAAAAAGAAAGGAGACTCAAATTCCTAAAATCAGAATTGAAAATGGGACACAGCTACTGACTCTACAGAAATAAAAGGGATTATCCGAGAGTACTGTGCACAACTAACTGTGTGCGAACACATTGGATGACCTACATGAAGTGGACAGATTCCTAAAACACAAAGCCTGCTTAGACTAAATCATGAAGAAATAGAAAATTTGAACTTGACCTATAAATAGTAAGAGACTGAATCAGTTATCAAAAATCTCCCAACAAAGAAAATCCCTGGACCTGATAACTTCAATGATGAATTCTACCAAACATTTAAAGAAGAATTAATGCCAATCGTTGTAAAATTTTTCCCCAAACTTGAAGAGGGAACACTTCCCACCTCATTCTGTGAGGCCAATATTGCCCTGATATTGGAGCCAAAGACACTAGAAGAAGACTACAGACCAATATACCTGATGAACATTGATGCAAAAATCCTTAGCAAAATATTAGCAAACAGAATTCGGCAGCATAATAAAAGGATTAGACAACATGACACTAAACAGGATTTATTCCTAGAATGCAAGCATGGTTCAACATATAAAACTCAACTAAAAGATGCCGCATGCCACAACTATAAGATCCCACATGCTGCAGTGAAGATCCCGAGTGCCACAACTAAGACCTGGCACAGCCAGATAAATAAATATTTTAAAAAATTGAAAAGAAAGATTTGGTCTATACCTATAATGGAATATTATATAGCCTTAAAAAGGAAGGGAATTCTGCAATATGTTATAACATGGGTGAAACATGAGGACATTATGCTACATGAAACAAGCCAGTCACAAAAAAGACAAATACTGTATGATTCCACTTATAGGAGGTACTTAGAGTAGTCAAAATCATAAAGATAGAAAGTAGATTGGCAGTTGCCAGGGGCTGGGGGTAGGGGAGAATGGGGGGGTATTGTTACAGAGTTTCAGTTTTATAAGATAAAAAGAGTTACGGGAATAGATGGTGATAACGGTTGCACAACACTGTGAATTTAATACCACTGAACTTGCCTCTTAAAAATTAAGTTGGTAAATTTTTGTTATACGTATTTTACCACAAACACACACAAAACCCCCCAAAACATCACAGTCTTGAGTCTCAGTTGATACACTCTGCCCTCTGCCAAAGGCCAAGATAAGCCAGCATCAGAGAAGTGTTGAAGCCCTTGAGCCATTGAGCCATTGAGATGGAATTGGGACTTTTTGTCTTAAGTCAGAAGTGTCACAAGGGAGTCCCTTCTGCAGCCACCACAGCCATGTGTGTGCTCTCTCCACCCAGGACTAGGCCGCCCTTGGGGAAATGTGGCTGAATTCACCACTCTGCATGAGTGTTCCTGACACACACTCGGTTGACTCACAGAGTGCCGCCTCTGTTTCATAAGTGACCTGCTGGGGATTCTTGTCCCTGGAAGCATAAATGATTCCCACAGTTATTTTGATTCTCAAGGGATGCAGCTCTCCTGCTCTCCCCGCCCCCTCACCGCAGGTGAACATGACGTCTTGAGAAACCATTTTCTAAAACCCTCCCTAACCTCTTCATCTCCAACTACAGGCAAACCCAAAAATTTGGAAGAAGTAATCTTGACATCCCCACAACGAGGAGCAGGAACCTCTGCCTCTGAGGTTTTCGAGTTCAGCGACCCCTGCCCTGAAGCCCAGGAGAAGCTGCAGGAGATGTGTCGCCTTATGTGAGCACCTTAGTGGTTGGGGGTGTATGGGAGAGGAGGGCATGGCCTGTGTGTGTGTGGAGGGGGATCACGGACATGTTGGCTACCCAGTGCCCCCAGCCACAGTGACAGGGTGGTAGTCGTCCCTCACACACACGTCCCTAGTCCTTCCACATTCACAGTCCTTTTCAGTCCTAATATGACCTTATGAGGAAGGCAGGTTTATGCCCGTTTTACAGATGAGGAAACTGAGGTACCTCAAGCACATGGTAAGGCATTGTCTGAGGTCCCACAGCTCAATGGGCCTGTTCCAGGGCAATGTTCTTTGCCTCCTCACCAGTGAGACCCCTTTGCATGGCTTCTTAAAGTTTACGCACCCTTACAGTTAAGAATATTTATTTCTTGACATAATTTATCAGGTGTTCTCTTAGAAAAAAAGGAACGGCTCTCAAAACAAAAAACACTGACCTGGGTGATTAATGGTATTTATGATTTTGTGGGTCCCACAAGTCCTAGCAAGTGAATCTGCATTTCTCCAAAGGCCTGGACCATGGGCCATAAATGATTTCAAACCTAGTCACATCTAAGTATATATGTGTCCTGGGGCTCCCAGGCCACTGTCATTGCAGCTGTAGAATATGCATAGAGGGCAGCCACCCAGTTTGCTCCTTACTGTGACATTCCAGAACGAAGCTGTCTTCCTTTGTAAGCTCAGGATTGGGAGGTGATCAAAGCCTCCAGCTCTGCCACCCCATTCCACACACAGCTCCACTGCATGGGTCCCCACCCCTGTGCAAAAGGTGGAAATCAGGCCAGGGCCGGTCTCAAAGGGGTATGGGGACCTTCCCAGTTCTTCCTAAAAACATTACCTGTTTTTGTTGGATGAGGGGTTGGGGTAGGGACAGATACTTTGGGGACAGGGAAATGGAATGGGAGTCTCGGGAGCTGGGGAGGGGCTGTAAAGAGCCTGGTGAGTGAGAGGCAAGTGGCTAGAAAATATGTTGGTCTCCTTCCCTGCAGAGAAGCCGAAAGGGTCTCTTGGAAAAGGAGGAATATCTTCTACCCCATGATCTTACACAACTACAGGGCAAAGATGCCCCCTCATCTAATGTCGACCCCCAAAGGGGACGCTCAGACCCCATGCTCCCACCATCCGCACCCTCCAGGTGCTCAGACTTCCACTCCCACCCCTCACCAACCTCCTGCCCATCATCTTCACTTGGACCGGCCTTCTCAGGAATGGAAGGCACCCAAGAAGGCCATCAAGTTGCATTACACCTTCTATGATGGGTCCTCCTTCATTTAGTATCCTTTTATTTGGTGCTTCCCTTCCTCCCCAGCAGCTCGACCCAGAGAACTCCAGGCTTTGACAAAGCCAGAGTGTTTCCTTTGGCTTTTCATTTGGTCAGAGAAGTCTGGTGATGGGTCCTCTGGGATATTAAGAGTTTGTTCAGGTCAGAGAAGTACCAAGAGTCAAGCCTCAAATTCAGTCCTGATCAACCAGTATGTACTGAACCCGACTATCTGTGATCACGTGTCAGTGCGGGCTGGGGGTGCAGCAGCAGTCCCTGCCTTCGAGGCTCTCCCAGGTGGGAAGAGGTTGGAGACACAGAACATTCATCTCTAGCTGAGGGAAGGTGATAGGAGACCCTCCATCCTGGGGGGGTGGTCTTTGTCCTTCTGTCTCAGGCTCAATGGGTAAGCCCTGTGGTTCTTGCATACTTTGCCCCCAAGATCCCTGTATTTGGAGTCTAACCCGCACTGCAGATACCACACCTGGCACATGCTCGGGTTGCTCTGCAACTGAGGTCTGTCGGTATTCATGAGAATATGGGCAGCTGGGTCCCAACCTCGGGGTGTGTGAGTGGCACAAGGGGACACATTTTCTCGTTGAGAATCTGGTGAAAGCTACAGACCCTCTTCCCAGAAATATGAACTGATACACATGCATTTAAAACATTTCCTGTGATTGCAGGGGGTCTGCAGACCTTCAAAGCTTGTCCATGGACCAAGAACCCTAGACTGAGGAAAACTAAGATTTCTAACGTGCAGGGTAAAGGATGAGAGTTACGCATATTTTAGCATGAATGGAGTCAGGTTGCTTTCTTCATTCACAGATGTTTATCGAGTATTATATGCAATGATTAATGGAATGGAGTGAATGTACCACTTTACCTTAGAGGGAGGTGGCTCTCTGAGCTGTCTCAACAGGCGGCCCAGCAGGCCTTCCTGGCCATGGCCCCCCCTCGCTTCCTTTGGCCTCCTCTCCACTGAACTGGGAATTCAGAATTGCAGTGCCTGTCAAAGGAGTCCTATGGTTTCTCTGACCATAAATGAGTGCATTCATTACTGTCTGCTCAGCCCTGCTTCCAGGACACCTTGTGCATTGAACTCAGCACACACCTTCCCAGGCAGCTGCTGCTCACAGGGGTCATGGGGCTCCCTCCCCCCGCTTTTCTTCCTCCACACTGCATTGAATGGGACCATCACCCTGAACTCGTGAAACTGTGTCCGTGAACTAGGTTGCTATTGGCAGGACCAGAGAGGGGTGGACAAGTGTAGATCAGGGGATCAAGGTACTGCAGACCAGCCTGCTGGGATCCATGTTCCCTCCCCTGCCACAGAATCCCAAGGACCCCCTGCTGGGACCACCCCAGACCTCAGGCCATCGATGCTGGTGCGCTTGACTCAGACCCCAGTGATCTTGGTCGTTAATGTATTTCTGCTGTGGAAGTCCCAAGAGCCCTGGATTCTAGGCCCAGTTCTTCTTGGTGACCCTGAACAAGCCATTCCATCTCTCTGGGCCTCACTTCTCTCCATTATAAGGTGAGAAAGTTGGACCCAGTGATCTTGAAGGACAGCATCTGTGTTACCATGATCAAATGGCCAAAACACACATGCAGGTGTTGGATCCCTCTGGAGTACAGAAAATGTTTGGGAGACACTTCCCTCCCTCATGGGTTCCACAGAACCCTGGACTCAGCAGCTAATTCTGTCTTCGTGGAGACTGCTGGGCCAAACTTTCAGGTAGAAGTGATGTGTCTGCCCTTGGATTGCCAAAAAGCTCCAAGCCCCGGTGGGTTTGCACTGGTCAGTGTCAGACCCCAGAACCATCCTGGCATCCCTTTCATTTGGGCTGTCAGCATCTCCTTGGATCTCTCTCCTCAATGGCTGAGTCTCCTGTCAAACTTCCCTCAAGTCCTTTTTTCATACAAAGATACAAACTCACCACATTAAAAACAAACCGTAATCACTATGTGCCCAGTACTGTGCTAAGTGCTGTTCCTTTAGGGATTTGTTGAGCACTCAGAACTGCTGTGTGAGGTGCACATTTTTTTTTAATATGTAAAATGCACGTAACATTTACTGTTTTAAGCATTTTGAAGTGTACAATTCAGTGGCATTCATAGTGTTGTACAACCATCACCACTATCTAGTTTCCAGCACTTTTTCATCACCTCAGAAGGAAACCCTGTACCTAATAAGCAGTCACTCCCCATTTCCCCTCCCCCACAGTCCTTGGCAACTGCTCATCTCCTTTCTGTCTCTATGCATTTCCCTATTCCAGACATTGCATATAAATGGAGTCACACAGTATGTGGTCTTTTTATCTGGCTTCTTTCACTTAGCATAATGTTTTCGAGGTTCTTCCATGTTGTAATATGCATCAGTTCTCCCAGTTCCCCCACCAGGGATTGAACGCCAGCCCTTGGCAGTGGGAGCACAGAGTCCTAACCACTGGACCTCCATGGAATTCCCTCCTTTTGTTTTTTTGATTGGGGTGAAATTCACATGACATAAAGTCAGTCCTTTTAATGTGTACAATTTAGTGGCATTTAGCACATTTACAGTGTTGTGCAACCAACTCCTCTATTGAGTTCACCACAAAAGAAAACCGTATACCCATTAATTGGTCACTCCTCATTTCCGCCTACCCCCAGGGGCAACCACCAATCTGTTTTTTTGTCTCTATGGATTTGCCTATTCTGGACATCTCATATAAATGGAATCTTACAGTATGTGGCCTTTTATGCCTGGCTTCCTTCACTTAACATAATGTTTTCAAGATTCATACATGTTGTAGCATGTGTCAGAATTTCCTTCCTTTTCGTGGCTGACTAATATTCTATTGTATGGATATACCACTTTTTAAAATCCATTCTTTCATTTATGGACATTAGATTGCTCCCACCATTTGGCTAGTGTGAATAATGCTGCTATGAACATTCTTGGAGAAGTTTTTATTTGCACACTGTTTTCATTTCTTTTCGGTCTATACCTAGGAGTGGAATTACTGGGTCATATGATAATTCTATATTTAACTTATTAACTTATTATGAAAACATTCAGAATGTTTTCCAAAGTAGCTGCACCATTTTACATTCCCACCAGCAATGTGTGAGGGTTTCAGTTTCTCCACATCCTTGACTATACTTGATATTTTCCAGTTTTTAATTTCCAGCCATTCTAGTGGGTGTGAAGTGATATCTTGTCATGGTTTTGACTTGCATTTCCCTAATAGCTAATGATTAGGAGCATTTTCATGTGCCTTCTTTGTATAATCTTCTTTGTAGAAATGTGTATTCAAGTCCTTTGCCCATTTTTTGATTAAGTTGTGAGAGTTCTTTTTTTATTGTGGATACTAGGCCCTTATCAGATATATAATTTACATATATTTTTCCTGTACTGTGATGTGTCTTTTCATACTCTTGATAGCATCCTTTGATATACAAAAGATTTAAATTTTGATGAAGTCCAGTTTTTCTATATTTTTGGATTTTATATCTAAGAAACTATTCCTTATTCCTCTGTTTTCTTCTAAGAGCTTTATAGTTATAGCTCTTAGGTCTAGATCTCTGGTCCATTTTTCAGTTGGTCTTTGCATATAGTATGAGTAAGGGTCCAACTTCATTCTTTTGCATGTGGTTCCCAATTGTCCTAGCACTATTTGTTGAAGAGACTATTCTTTCCCTCATTGAATGGTCTCATCGCCCTTGTTGAAAATCAATTGACCATAGATATATGGGCTTATTTTTGGATTCTCAGTTCTGTTCTGTTGATATATATGTCTGTTATGCCAGTACCACACTGTTTTATTATCACTTTGTAGTAAGTGTTGAAACCAATAAGTGTGGGTCCTTCATCTTTACTCTTTTCTTCAAGATTATTTTGGTTATTTGGGTACCCTTGCAATTCTGTACGAGTTTTAGGATCAAGTTTTCCATTGCTGCAAAAAAGATTGATGGGATTGATAGGGATTGCATTGTATTGGGTTGGCCAAAAAGACCCTAAGATGTTACAGGAAAACCCAAACAAAC
The DNA here is from genome assembly GCF_000442215.2 of Lipotes vexillifer. NCBI lineage: Eukaryota > Metazoa > Chordata > Mammalia > Artiodactyla > Lipotidae > Lipotes > Lipotes vexillifer. The sequence goes on along the minus strand of NW_006788335.1, from coordinate 1,398,303 downwards.
TTTTTGTCCAACCCAATATCTGTAGATCACTGTGGGGAGCATTGCCATTAACAATATTAATTCTTCCAGTCCATGAACACCGGGAACAAATGATCTGAAGTGCTATATGAGCAACAACTACAAGAGAAGAGTAATAAACAAAAGGAAATGATACCATTTACAATAACATCAAAAAGGATAAAATACTTTGGAATAAATTTAACCAAGGAGGTGTAAAACTTGTACACTGAAAACTACAAAATATTGCTGAAGTAGAGAGGACTGAAATGAATGGAAAGACATCCCATGTTCATGAGGACAACTTATTTCTATGTGTTGGTGTTGTATCCTGCAACTTTGCTTTGCATGTTTCTAGAGATTGGTCCTTTTCAACTAGGTTGCCTAACTGGTAGAGGTACAGATCTTCATATAATTCTCTTATGATCTTTTTTCATTTCTGTAAGGTCAGTTGTAATGTCTCCACTTTCATTTCTGATTTTAGGAATTTGAGTCTTCCTTTCTTTTTTTCCCCCTCAGTCAGTGTAGCTAAAGTTTTGTTAATTTTACAGATCTTTTCAAAGAACCAGTTTTGTGTTTTGTCAGTTCTCTCTATTGTTTTTTCTGTTCTCTGTTTTGTTTTTCTTTTCTCTAATCTTTATTATTTCCTTCCTCTGCTAGCTTTAGTTTTACTTTACTGTTCTTTTTATAGTTCATTATGGTAGAAGTTTGGGTTATTGAATTGAGATCTTTCTTCTCCTTTAATATGAATATTTTAAAAATTGTATTGGCGTGTAGTTGATTTACAATGTTGTTAGTTTCTGCTGTACAGCAAAGTGAATCACTTATACATATATCCACTCTTAGTTTTTTAAATTTTTAATCTTTTTTTAAATTGAAGTATCATTGATTTACTATATCCACTCTTTTTCAGATTCTTTTCCCATATAGGTCATTACAGAGTATTGAGAAGAATTCCCTGTGCTATACAGTAGGCTCTTATTAGTTATCTATTTTTTATATAGTAGTGTGTATATGTCAATCACAATCTCCCAGTTTGTCCCTCCCCACCCTGTTTCCCCCCTAGTAACATAAATTCGTTTTCTACGTCTGTGACTCTATTTCTATTTTGTAAGTAAGTTCATTTGTACCATGTTTTTAGATTCCACATATAAGTGATATCATATGATATTTGTCTTTCTCTGTCTGACTTACTTCACTCAGTGTGACAATCTCTAGGCTGTATAAACAAGTGAAATAATGCCATTTGCAACAACATGGATTGGGCCTAGAGACTGTCATAATGTGAATATTTATAGCTGTAAATTTCTCTCTGAGTACTGCTTTCACCTGATCCCATAAGTTTTGGTATTTTGTGTTTTTGTTTTCATTTATCTCAAAGTATTTTCTGATTTCCCTTGTGATTTATTCTCTATCCATTAGTTGTTTAAAAGTGTGTGCTTAATTTCCACCTGTCTGTGAATTTTCTAAATTTCCTTCTGCCAGTGATTTCTAGTTTCATTCTGTTGTCAGAGAATATACTCTTTATGGTTCCAGTTTTTTTGAAATTTATTGAGACTTGTTTTGTGGCCTAACATACTGTGTAAACCAGAGAACAATCCATGTGAACTTGAGAAGAACGTGTATTCTCCTGTTGTCAAGTGGAATGTTCTGTATATGCCTGGTAACTCTAGTTGGTTTATACTATTGTTCAAGTCCTCTGATTTTCTGTCTAGTTTTTCTAGGCATTATTGAAAGTAAGGTAGTGAAGTCTCTCTTATTGTAGAACTATTTCTTCCTCTAATTCTGTGCATTTTTGCTTTATATATTTTAGGGCTCTGTTGTTAGGTGTTTATACGTCTATAGTTGTTATATCTTCTTGAGGTATTGGCCCTTTTCTCAATACATAATGTCCTTCTTTGTCTCTTGTAAAAATTTTTACTAAAGTCTATTTTGTCTGATATCAATACAGCCACCTTTCTTTTGGTTACTATTTGCATGGAATATCCTTTTCCATCATTTCACTTTCAACCTAGTTGTGTCTTAGCATCTAAAGTGAGTCTCTTGTAGATAGCATATAGTTGAGTAATGTATTTTGTTTTGTTTTTATCCATTTGGCAGATCTCTGCCTTTGGAGAGTTTAATCCATTTACGCTTAAAGTAATTGATGATATGGGAGGACTGAATTCTGCCATTTTGCTGTTTGTTTTCTTTCTTTTTCATGGAAAGGCATTTTATTTTTATGTATGTATGTATGTATGTATGTATGTATGTATGTATGGGGGCTGCATTGGGTCTTCGTTGCTGTGCACGGGCTTTCTCTAGTTGTGGCAAGTGGGGGCTACTCTTTGTTGTGGTGCATGGGCTTCTTATTGTGGTGGCTTCTCTTATTGCAGAGCACAGGCTCTATGCACAAGGGCTTCAGTAGTTGTGGCCCGTGGGCTCAGTAGTTGTGGCTCGTGGGCTCTCGAGCACAGGCTCAGCAGTTGTGGCACATGGGCTTAGTTGCTCTGCGGTGTGTGGGATCTTCCCAGACCAGGGATCAAACCTGTGTCCACTGCATTGGCAGGTGGATTCTTAACTACTGCGCCACCAGGGTAGTCCCAAGGCATTTTATTTTAAATACAGCAGTGTGTACATGTCAATCCCAAACTCCCACCCTTCTCCCCAGTAACCATAAGTTCCTTCTCTAAGTCTATGAGTCTATTTCTGTTTTGTAAATAAGTTCATTTCTTTCATTTTTTCTTTTTGGATACAGCATATAAGTGATATCATATGATATTTGTCTTTCCCTGTCCTACTTACTTCACTTGGTATGATAATCTCTAGGTCCATCCATGTTGCTGCAAATGACATTATTTCACTCTTTTTAATGACTGAGTAATATTCCATTGTATATATGTACCACATCTTTATCCATTCATCTGTCAGTGGACATTTAGGTTGCTTCCATGTCTTGGCTATTGTAAACAGTGCTGCAATGAACAATTGGGGTGTGTTTATCCTTTCGAACCATGTTTTTCTCTGGGTATATGTCCAAGAGTGGGATTGCTGGATTATATGGTAGCTCTCTGATTTCCTTTTCTCCACCCTTTCTAGTTACTTTCTTATTGGTTTCCCTGGTATAATGGGTTGAATAATGTCTAACAAAAATTTATGTTTACCTGGAACCTCAGGATATGACCATATTTAGAAATAGGGTCTTTGCAGATATAATTATTAAGATGCAGTTATATTGGATTAGAATGAGCCCTAATCCACTGGTGTCCTTAATAAGAAGGGAAAACAGACACACAGAGAGGGAAGAACACCATGTGATGACTGAGATAGACGTTAGAATGATGCATCTATAAACCAAGGAATGCTAAAGATTCTTGGTAACTGCTAGAAAAATAGGAAGAGGCAAGGAAGCGTTCTTCCCCAGAGCCTCCAAGAATATGGCCCTATCAGCACCTTGATTTCAGACTTCTAGACTCCAGACTGTGAGAGAATAAATTTCTGCTGTTCAAGTCACCCAGTTTGTGGTACTTAGTTACAGCAGCCTGAAGAAACTAATTACATTTGACAACATATTAGTTTGAGTTAAGACCAACTTAGCCTCAATAGCATGTAAGACTCTGCTCCTATACAGCTCCATTCCTCCTCCTTTATTTTGTTGTTAACAGAAATTAACTCTTTATATATACGTTGCCATTAATGTACATTTACAAGTATTGTTTTATGCATTTGTTTTTTCAAATCATATAGGAAAAAAGGAATTATAAACAAAATAATAATACTGAATTTTATATTTACTTATGTAGTTATCTTTACTGGTGTTCCTTTTTCCTTTGTTTGTCTTTGAGTTACTGTCAAGTGTTTTTTCATTTCAACCTTAAGGAATCCTTTTAGCATTTTTTGTAGGACAGGTGTACTAGTGGTGAACTGTCTCAGCTTTAGTTGGAAAATCTGGAAAAATCTTAATTTCTCCTTCATTTTTGAAGAATAGTTTTACTCAATATAGAAGCCTTGGTTGATAGCTTTTTAAATATTTCATCCCAGTGCCTCTGGCCTTCTTGGTTTCTGATGAGAACTTGGCCACTAATCTTATTAAGGATCCCTTGTACATGACAAGTCTCTTCTTTTGCTGCTTTTAAGATTCTTTCTTTGTCTTTTTGCAGTTCGATAATAGCATGGCTGTCTTTGAATTTATCCTACTTTCAGTTTGTTGATCTTCTTGAATGTATAGAGTCATATCTTTCATAAAAGTTGGGGAGTTTTCAACCATTATTTCTTTATGTCCCCTCATTTCTTCTGGGACTCCTGTTATGCATATATTGGTCTCCTTGGTGGTGTCCCACAGGTCTCCTACGTTCTGTTCATTTTTCTTCATTCTTCTTTTTGCTCCTCAGCCTGGATAATTTCAATTGTTCTGTCTTCAAGTTCACTGATTTTTTTTCTTCTACTGCTCCAGCATGCTGCTAAATCCATCTAATGAATTTTATTTATTTTTTGGTTTTATAATTTATTTGTTTATTTTTAAATCAATAAAGATGTAAAAAAAATTGAAGTATAGTTGATTTACAATGTTGTGTTAGTTTTAGATATACAGCACAGTGATTCAGTTATATGTGTATATATATATATTATTTTTCAGATTCTTTTCCATTATAGGTTATTATAAAATATTGAACATAGTTCCCTGTACTATACAGTAGGTCCCTGTTGGTTATCTATTTTACGTATAGGAGTGTGTATATATTAATCCCAAACTCCTAATTTATCCCTCCCCTCACTTTTCTCCTTTGGTAACCATAAGTTTGTTTTCTATGTGTGTGGGTCTATTTCTGTTTTGTAAATAAGTTCATTTTTTTAGGGTTCCACATATAAGCAATATCATATGATATTTGTCTTTGTCTCTGACTTACTCACTTAGTATGTTAACCTCTAGGTCCTATATGTTGCTGCAAATGTCATTATCTCATTCTTTTTTATGGCTGAGTAATATTCCATCGTGTGTGTGTGTGTGTGTGTGTGTGTGTATGTATATAACACATTTTCTTTATCCATTCATCTGTTGCTGGACTTGTAGGTTGCTTCCATGTCTTGGCTATCGTAAATAGTGCTCCAGTGAACATTGCGGTGCATGTATCTTTTTAAATTATAGTTTTCTCTGGATATATGCCCAGGAGTGGGATTGTAGGATCACTGAAATTCTTCCTGTCTGGGGCACTTTTGAAATTCCTGCAAAAAGGATAGTAGCTGCCCACACCATATCTGTTTTAGATGCAGTTATATTGCATTAGAATGAGCCCTGAAATGAACAGGGAGACATTGTCTACTCTTCTAGATTGGTAAGAAGGGGAAGCAGCCTAACAGCATTAGAAATATCTCTGGCCTCAGAGTTCAGATACTGGCTCTGCCACTTCCTGTGGTGTGATGTAAGGCAAATCATTTCTCTGCGCCTTGGATTCCTCATCTGTTGGGTGAATAACTTACCCTGGTTTGTCTGGACTTTCCTGGTTTTATCCCTGAAAGTCCTGCATCCCAGGAAGCCCCTTACATGCAGGGAAACCCTACTCATCTGTGAGATGAAGGTAATAGTACCTACCACAGGGTGGTTGTGAGGGGTAGAAAGAGGATACAGGGAAGCACCTAGGGCATGGTTGGTTCCATAGTCATTTAGTTGTTACTTATGCAAAGTGCAGAAGACTGGGAATGATGTACCAAACAGCTAAAACACCGACATGTAGACTTGCTTTCCGGAGGCACCTAAGAACAGAACTCTGAGAGTTTTCTGTTAGTTCTACTTAACAATTTCTGCCAGCTATCCCTCTGGAAACATCGCCGTGTGTCAGATCCCCACGTGCTGCAGAGGGAGAGCCATCACCTGCCTCTTTAATGACACACCCAGCTTCTCCTTCCTGGCCATGTTCAATGCTGAAGGCCAGGGCTGCGTTCACTACAACCTGAAGGCCCGGTGAGTCAGTTGGGGGAATCTTGGCCCCATGGAAGTATCTCTGAGGGTGACAGAGTGGGGCACTGAGGTGCAAAGTAGGAGCCCCTGGGAAAAAGATGGACCATGCAGTGTCCAGAGATCTAGGAAGACGGTGTGGCAGGGCCAAAGCAGTGCCTGTAGGGACACAGGTGCTTTGAGGCCCTTACTTGCTGGATTCATGGCGTACCCAATGAGAAGGGAAATTCCTCAAGTCCTACTCCACTTGTTCCCCCCAGAGCACTAAGATCTTCACTGTTAGCTAGATTCATGGAAGAATTCTTTAGGGGAGAGAAGTGTTTTATACTAGGAAGCAGTGAAGGAGAGGCCATGGGTAGCACATATTCTTGGTAGCCAAATGTTGATTTTGTCCGATTTTCCTAAGGAACTGTTCTAGGAGGGATTGACTTACTTTCACGTGACAGATGTTCTGTTTCCCATTTTGGTGCCTGAGATCTTATATGCTCAGGCTCCTGGGCTGCGGGCACACGTTCCATTTCTCTCCCCCTTGGGTTAGGCCTGAGCCTCCACCATCTCCTTCAGATCTGACCTTCCCAACAGACTCCCCAGTAGCATCAACAGGTGTGAAGGGACATCAGACCATGTTAGGTGGGGTAAGTAGGGCCACCTGCAAGAGTCCACAGTTCCTCCAGCTGGGGCAGAGTCTCAGAGCTCTGCCTGCCTATAGCCTGTAGTGATGGGGGCTTCCTTCCGGGGCCTGGAGGAAGCTCCTCATTTATGTATCTCTCCTAGCTGCCCATACGTCTTGGTGTTGGATGAGGAAGGTGGGACCACCAATGACTACAAGGGCTGTGTAGTCCACAAGTGGAGCTGGATCTCCAAGACGGAGACTTTGCTCTCTCTGGAATACAAGGTAGGGGTGGGCAGCAGAGGTGGGGCTTGCCACTGGGCTGTCCAGCATTAAGAGCCAGAGGACTACCTGTATGGCAGGGGCCCTAGCCTCAAGGAGCTTGTAATATCAGAGGTTCCCACGTTGATGGGCAGTGATCCAGGGCTGGCTGAAGTGAACTTTTCACCAGCCTACAGCAACTGTTGGCTGCTGTACTGACCTTTCTTGGTAATATGCTTCCTGTTTTATTTGTATTATTAATGATATTATATTTTATAGTTAAAATGTCTTTTATTTTAGGAAGTAACTGTTACAGTAGTTGATAGTTTTATTTTTAATGCCTATGTGTGGCAATAAGAAAAGTAATTCTATGTTGGTCTCCCCAGTTTTTGTTTTTATAGTTTTACTATCTGTGAAACAAAAAAACCTGAGAGGTAAAGGAAGCTGATGGACACAAATCCTTTTTTCATTCATTTGGTTGTTCAGCTATTCATCAAAGAGTTATTAAATAATAAATGTTTAATTACTAATATTAGGGCTTCCCTGGTGGCACAGTGGTTGAGAGTCCGCCTGCTGATGCAGGGGACACGGGTTCGAGCCCTGGTCCGGGAAGAACCCACATGCCATGGAGCGGCTGGGCCCGTGAGCCATGGCCGCTGAGCCTGCGTGTCCGGAGCCTGTGCTCTGCAACGGGAGGGGCCCCAACAGTGAGAGGCCCTCGTACTGCAAAAAAAAAAAAAATACTAATATTAAATAATAACTTAATACATTTAATATACCAATAAAGCAATTAAGTGTGCTTGTCACTTTACCTATGGCAGAGTTTCTCATCCCTGGACCTACTCACATTTTGAGATGGATAATCCTTTTAATAACTGTGCATTGTAGGATATTTACCAGTATCTCCCTAGATGCCAGGAGTACCCCCTCTCCTAGTTGTGGCAACCAAAAATATCTCCAGACAGTGCCAAATGTCTTTGGGGGGCAAAAATCACCCGTTGTTGAAAATCACCAATCTAGGGGATAGAAAGATAGACAATACCCCTCAAGGAACTCAGAAATCTAGGGGAATAAGAAGAATATGTGGCAGAAAAGTATAAGGGCTGTGAGAGAAGGACAAGCTCATAGGGTTGGGATTCAGAGAAAGATCACAGAACATAGAATCCACCCAAGGTAAGAGTTACAGACAGAAGCACTGTTAGAGTTCATGGTAGGGCTCAAGCATCCTGTCTCATGCCCTTCCTGTTCATCCTCTATGTTGACCACTGGATTCTCATTCTTATATCTCGATTCCTGTAGACCATACCTCTGCTCAGAAACATTCAATTCCTTGAACATGTCTCACCCTTCCTACCCCACTGTCCTGAAATATAATACATCTTCTCTCTCTGCCAATCCAAGTTTTCCCTCCTTCAAAGCCCTACTCAGACCTCCTGTCCTCATGGCACTCCAGTCCACACCCATTTCTCTCTTCTCCCAGTGTCCACTGTCTGGATTAAAAAGTAATCCGGACTGAAATGACGAATTTCAGTCATTGTACAATTAGTCATGTAATGAAGGGGTTCTCAGTTGTGGCTTCATATCAGAATCACCCATGGAACTTTAACAAAAATATAGATCCCAGGCACAGCCCTAGAGAGATTGTGATTCAGTTGGTCTGTCATGGGTTCTGGATTTTGTAGTTTTCACAAGTCTTTCTATTGCTTGACCAGGTCCAAGATCTCCAGTCCAGGAGTGTATTGAGTTATTGCCTTACTATTTAACTTTTTGTAGTCGTATGAAAGTTTACAATCCAAAAAGATTATAAATTGGTTGCAGGCAGACACCATATGTTATATGTCAGTATGGCCAAGTGGACAGAGAACTCTGGGATGAGGGTCTGGGGAGCCACGTACTAGTGTCAGCTTTGCCAAACCCTGGGTGTGCAGCTTTCTGAAAACCACTCAGCTTCTCTGAGTCTTGGTGGCTCATCAATACAAGGTGGGTCACAAGAGCCTCCCTCCTGCCTCACACTGCTTTTGTGAGAACTAAATGAAACAGTGGTGGGGAAGGTGCTTTGACACCCTAAAGTGTTTCAGCAGTGTGTCTTAGTTCATTGTTCTGTTCCCTAGAGCTGCATACAGAAATGCACAACAGGGGCTGGTACAGTCAGGAGTGGCCTGGAACACAAGTGGCCTTGAGTTGTAACATGAGTGTGTGTGCATATTATTCTCATAGATACAGATAAGAAGGAGGGAGAGCATTCTGGATAGAGGAATAGCATCTGTAAAGGCTTGGAGTTGGGACTCAGGGTGGCATTGTTAAAAGTTCACAAGTGCTTCTCATGAAAGAAAAGTAGGCAAGAGCTGTATGTGTCAGGGGGGTGGAGGTGAGAGGCCCTGGATGTCATGCTGAGGAGTTTGCATGCTGTCTTGGAGGCTGCAGTGGCAAGTTTGTTTCTGCCCAGATATTTATTGTTCCCAGCATTTTCATTCCTCTCTGAAAATCCAGTTTCCCTCCGGTATCATTTCTCTTCATCCTGAAAAACTTCCTTTAGCATTTCTTGAAATGGAGATCTTCTGGCAACAAATTCTGTTTTCTTTCATGTGAAAAATGTCTTTATGAAAGAATATTTTTGCCGGATATGGAATTCTGGTTGACATTTTTAAAGATGTTCCACTGTGTCTGTCCTCCATAGTTTCTGATGAGAAGTTTGTAGTTATTCAAATCATTGTTCATTTTCTCTCATTCCTTTCAAGATTTTCTCTTTTAGGGGCTTCCCTGGTGGCGCGGTGGTTGAGAGTCTGCCTGCTAATGCAGGGGACACGGGTTCGAGCCCTGGTCTGGGAGGATCCCACATGCCGCGGAGCAACTAGGCCCGTGAGCCACAACTACTGAGCCTGCGCATCTGGAGCCTGTGCTCCACAAGAGAGGCCGCAATAGTGAGAGGCCGGCGCACCGTGATGAAGAGTGGCCCCCACTTGCCACAACTAGAGATAGCCCTTGCTCAGAAATGAAGACCCAAAGCAGCAAAAATAAATAAATTAATTAATAAACTCCTATCCCCAAAATCTTAAAAAAAAAAAAAAAAAAAAAAAGATTTTCTCTTTTAGTTCTCTAAGTTTGACTATGATGTGTCTGCGTGTGGTTGTCTTCATATAAATTCTGTTTGGGGTTTACTGAGCTACTTTAATCTGTAAATTCACATCCTTCAACAAATTTGGGGAGTCTTCTGCCATTATTTTAGGGGAAAAATGCACTCCAGTCTCTTTCCTTTTCTTCTGAGACTCCAATTACATGTATTTTAGACCTTTTATGTTGTCCCAAAGGTCCCTGAGTCTCTGTTCTTTTTGTTGTTGTTCAATATTTTTCTGTTTATTTTTCAGATTGGATAATTTACATGGATCTATCTCCAAATTCACTGACTTTATTCTGTCATTTCCATTCTGCTGTTATGCTAATCCTGTGATGTTTAAAAATTCCAGATATTTATTTTCAACTTTATGATTTCTGTTTAGTTGTTTTTTATATTTTCTGTTTCTCTGCTGAGATTTCCTAATTTTTCTTTCATTACAAATATATTTTCCTTTGCCTCATTGAGCATAGTTAAGTTAGCTGCTATAAAGCCTTGTCTGGTAATTTCAACATCTGGGACATATCAGACAGCATTGGTTATTTGTTGTCTTGAGAACAGCTCGCACTTCACTGGCTCTTCACATGTTGAGTTATTTTGGATTGCTGACATTGTGGATGTTATGTTTTAGAGTCTCTGAGTTCTGATGTATTTCTCTGAAGAGTGTTGATTTTTTTTGTTTTAACAGGCAATGGGCTTGTTTAGACTCATAATGCAAACTTTGTCTCACCCGCAGTGGGCAGCAGCTCAAATCTCAGTTCAGTCTTCTGTTTCCCTGGAAGTAAACTGCCTCGAGTTTGCACTGCTCACACATGGTTCAGGGATCAGCCAAAGCTGTGGACTGTTTAATCGTAGCATTTGGGACTCTATTTCTCTGTCCCTTCTGTAATTCTCTCCTTACTTTTCTGTGACTGTAGTTGACCCCAGGTTTTGTCCTTTGGTTCTTTGGGCCAGAAAGAACTCATCCCATGTTGATCCTTTTAAGTTTTGACTCTTCGAAATCTGCCTGCTTTTGCTTACTCTTCTGAGCCTTTGGGTAGTTGTTTTTTGTACTTTTTCCAAGTTCTGTGGGAGGATCAGCCGGTTAGGAGCGGACTCAGCTATAGTGGGAGTATAACCAGCTGGTTAGTTTTTAAGCTGAGGGCTGGTATGCTCCATCCAGCATTTATGTGGAAGGTTGACTGGAGAGGGAAAGATCGGCAGATGGGGCTAGTTGAAAGACTAGTTAAGGAGTTACTAGCCAGACTTGACATGATGGAGGGTATTAGTAATATTTTTTAAAGGGGCCATTTCAGTAAAATAAATCAGTGGCATTCAGAAATGGGGATAAATGAGAGGAGGAGGGAATTATAGATGACTCCACATGGAGTGTGTGTGTCTAGGTGGAAACAAAGCAGTTTCTGAGGGGCTCAGAGACCCATATGGTTTTGGATGTGCTGATTTGGCTCAGTGGACATCTCTCTCTGGACAGGGATCCTCACCTAGAATGAGACATTGGACATGATATACACGTGATATACATGTGGCTCACGAACTCCCAGGAAGATGAGCAGTGGCTGAGTTCATAGAGCACCGTCGTTGGGTCATTGGGAAGAGGAACAGAAACCACCCAGGGGCCAAGATAATTAAAAACAGCTCTACCAAGCTAAGCCCTTTGCTTATTTTATCTGTGAAATCTGCTTAGTGCCCCAGAGAAAGATTCTGTTGTTGTCCCCCGGCTCAGAGAAGCTAAGCAACCTGCCTCAAGTGTCCAACCACAGTGCTTGAGCTCCCAGCCCCAGCTCACAGCTCTGTTTTACAGTCTCTAGAGGGAGAACTGGAGCAGGTAGTGTCTCTCTTAAGTGAGAGTGATCTACAAGTTTGAAGATGTCAAACACTTGGCAGGAAGATGGTCATGGATCAGATGTTTTCAGAGTGTGGAAGGGGACTAGCATCCAGGCTGTGGAGAATGGGGAAGGGGCTGGGTGGTGAGGAAATTGAGTGTGGACCTTTGGACCAGCAAGTGGAATCCTAGAAGGAAATGGAAGGAGTGAAGATGGAGAGCACTTTCTTAGGTCCGAGGAGTTCTGGGGCACGTGTAGGTCAGGGGCTGTAGAGCTACAGACGCCCAGGCCCTGGTGGGGCCACTGTGCATAAATAACTCTCTGCACACCTGAACCATCCAGGGCCTTACGTGCGCGTTGCTCTGCCACATCCTGACAATACCTGCTCGTGTTTGGTGTGGGCCTTTGTGGTTTAGAGAGCCACTTCCATAATCTTTATCTTATTTGAACCTAACACGAGCATTTTGACTCTGATATTGAAGATTGGGAGCTTCAGGGAGGCCCAGTGGCTTGCTAACCAGAGGCAGAACTGGGACTCACTCCAGACCACAGAGCTCTTAGTAAGGAGTGAGTTGCTATAAGGGCAGCTCACCCTCCCTGTGTTCTTCTCTGGGACTGCTACCTAGGAAATCCCACCCTTTTGGAAGTAATGAAAAAGGGTGGCTCCTCCTCAGGGGAGGAGTGGTGACCCATTTGGTGACTGCAGGAGAGAGGAATGAGCATGTGTGGCACACCCCTGGCTAGGTTCCCTTTTGCCATCTGCCCACCCACCTGCAGAGGGGTGAGTTCTGGTCCCCCTGCCAAGGTAGCTCTGCGTGCTTTCCTAGTCAGACCTGGTGCCTGGGTGGACCCAGCATCAGATTCAGGGACAGTGTTGGCTTCTGACTCCTATCCAACTCTACCAGAACCAAAGCTGACTCGCTTGTTGGATCCCTGTGTCTCCTTCACAGTTGGTTACAGGTTTGGGTTGGAAAGGGAAAGGGCAGGGGTAAGGAACCATCATTAATTTTTCTGCTTATCCCTCAAAGAAAAATTGGAATTCTTATGTGTTCTCCCTGAAAACAAGATTCTAGCATAATAACCAGAAAGATCTTACAGCTCTCTTAGGCCCAAGCCAAGAGGGGATTTGTGTTTTGTGGTTTTCTGTTGTCCCACCTACCCGGTCAGGAACAGGTAGGTGGGACAACAGAAGCAGGGATCCACTGAGTCCTGGTTTCTTCATCCACAGGTGAATGAGCAAATGAAGCTGACCTTGCTAGGGCAGGATTCTATCATGGTCACCTTTACCTCCCTGAATGAGACCGTAACACTCCCCGTATCGGCCAACAGCTGTCCCCATGGGTAAGGCACACAGACCAGTCACCCAGGCCTGACCCCAGAGCGTTTCAACATGGATTGTCACTTTGGAATGCCTTTGTTCTTCCTGCCTCCCCTACCCATACAAGGCCCCACCTCTTTACCTGTCTAATGGACTTCTACTCATCATTCACTGTCTGACTTTAGTACCACCTTCTCTGTGAAACGTCTATCAAGAGTTTTTCAGGGGCTTCCCTGGTGGCACAGTGGTTGAGAGTCCGCCTGCCATTGCAGGGGACACAGGTTCATGCCCCGGTCTGGGAAGATCCCACATGCCGCGGAGCACCTGGGCCCGTGAGCCATGGCCACTTAGCCTGCGCGTCCAGAGCCTGTGCTCTGCAACGGGAGAGGCCACAACAGTGAGAGGCCCGCGTACCGCTAAAAAAAAAAAAAGAAACTGTATTGGCTCAGTAAACTGAAAAGTCAGTCTGTAGATAGGCAGCATCAGGCATGGCTGGATCCAGGCCCTCAAAGTATTCCATCAGATCTTCCCATCTCTTGGCTCTGCCTTCCTCTTTGTTGGCTCTGTTTTCTGGAAGTCTGGAAGAGAATAGTTGACATTCACCATGAGACTGGGGTGGCCATGGACTCCTTGGTGGCACTGGCCTCTGGCATTACACACAGGTGATTGGCTCACTCAAGAAGCTTCCTTGGAGTGGGAGCGGGGGGACCACACCTCCCAGTCTTCCCGGGGCCAGTCCCGGTTTACGCCTATCAGCCCAGGAGTTATTAGTAGCATCCCTTTCACTCTTAGAAGTGTCCCAGTTTGGCTGATAAATTATAGTCACTCTGAAGGAGGCGTTTGCACTGTGAGGGCGTTTGCCACCACATGCCAAAGGCTCATAGGCTCGCAGGGCTGACAGAGCCCATAGGAGCAGCCAGCCCCATGTCTCCCCTTTACATGGGGACACGCGAGGTTGGCATTTGTTGGAGACCCATGTTATCTAAACAAGACACAGAGAACACCTGTGTTTTTCCTGGAGGGAAGAGTTGCACCTGTTTTTTCCACTGCTCTTACATTTCAGCAACATTTCAACTTCATTAGTTGATTAGCTAATTCAATAAACATGTATTAGCGGGCTTCCCTGGTGGTGCAGTGGTTGAGAGTCCGCCTGCCGATGCAGGGGGACACGGGTTCGTGCCCCGGTCCGGGAAGATCCCACATGCCACGGAGCGGCTGGGCCCGTGAGCCATGGCCACTGAGGCTGCGCGTCCGGAGCCTGGGCTCTGCAATGGGAGAGGCCACAACAGCGAGAGGCCCATGTACCGCAAAAAAACACCCAAAAACATGTATTAGCACCTGCCGTGTGCCGGATTGGCTGCTGGGGATGTCGAAGTGAAAGAAGCCTCACTCCCTCTAGTCTCTGAGATACTTTCAGTCTAATGGAAGGGGCAAAAGCATCAACACAGGTTTGTGATCCAGCTTGACTGGTGTGGTGTGCGGGAGAGAGGGGCGCTGAGGGAGCTGGTGGGTTCGTTAAAGGGATCTCATTGAGCACCCAGGAAACTCAGATGCCAGTGACTTCAGCCTACATTCCTCATGCCAAAGAGCAAAACAACGCCAGGATTTTGAGTCCATCAGGGCTGAGATGACTGCTGACTGATGAGTCCATTCCGTCAATTTGTATGACAATGAGTCCATTCTGTCAATTTGTATTTTTAAAAATGTGCGTTTACTTATCCAAGGCAATAGATAATAGAAAAATTTTTGTTCACATAAAATTGCAGTAATGCTTCATTTTTCTGGCAACCTCTTGTCTGGTAATCTCTGAAATTTGGAATATGGCTAAGAACCAAGACGTAAGCAGTTGAAGGCCCCCATGAACAGCTGAGAGAAATCGCTCTAAGTTCCATGTACTGAACGTGTCCTCTTGGCCTAGGAAAGCCCCTCAGTCGTTCACATCTTATGTTTTCTCAGCTAAATGCAGCCTTAGAGAGCTAGAATCAGAGGTCCAGAGCTGTGCTGTCCAGTATGGTAGCCAGGAGTCACAAATGGCTATTGAGCACTTAAAATGTGACAATTCCAGGCTGAGATGGGCTGGAAGTGAAAGCACACGCTGCATTTCAAAGACTTAGTATGAAAAGAGAATGTAGCATTTCTTATTGATCATTTATTTTGATTACATGTTGCAATAATCATATTTTTGATGTATTAGGTTAGATAAATATGTTATTAGAATTAATTTCATCTTCTGAGAATGTTTTTATCTATTTATTTATTTTTGGCTGCGTTGGGTCTTTGTTGCTGTGCTCAGGCTTT
This sequence comes from Lipotes vexillifer, assembly GCF_000442215.2. Taxonomy (NCBI): domain Eukaryota; kingdom Metazoa; phylum Chordata; class Mammalia; order Artiodactyla; family Lipotidae; genus Lipotes; species Lipotes vexillifer. The sequence continues at coordinate 1,382,952 of NW_006788335.1, read as the reverse complement.
CTCTAGTTGTGGTGAGCGGGGGCTACACTTTGTTGCAGTGCGCGTGCTTCTCATTGCAGTGGCTTCCCTTGCTGTGGAGCACTGGCTCTAGGCGCACGGGCTTCAGTAGCTTCCCTGGTGGCACAGTGGTTGAGAGTCCGCCTGCCATTGCAGGGGACACAGGTTCATGCCCCGGTCTGGGAAGATCCCACATGCCGCGGAGCACCTGGGCCCGTGAGCCATGGCCACTTAGCCTGCGCGTCCAGAGCCTGTGCTCTGCAACGGGAGAGGCCACAACAGTGAGAGGCCCGCGTACCGCTAAAAAAAAAAAAAGAAACTGTATTGGCTCAGTAAACTGAAAAGTCAGTCTGTAGATAGGCAGCATCAGGCATGGCTGGATCCAGGCCCTCAAAGTATTCCATCAGATCTTCCCATCTCTTGGCTCTGCCTTCCTCTTTGTTGGCTCTGTTTTCTGGAAGTCTGGAAGAGAATAGTTGACATTCACCATGAGACTGGGGTGGCCATGGACTCCTTGGTGGCACTGGCCTCTGGCATTACACACAGGTGATTGGCTCACTCAAGAAGCTTCCTTGGAGTGGGAGCGGGGGGACCACACCTCCCAGTCTTCCCGGGGCCAGTCCCGGTTTACGCCTATCAGCCCAGGAGTTATTAGTAGCATCCCTTTCACTCTTAGAAGTGTCCCAGTTTGGCTGATAAATTATAGTCACTCTGAAGGAGGCGTTTGCACTGTGAGGGCGTTTGCCACCACATGCCAAAGGCTCATAGGCTCGCAGGGCTGACAGAGCCCATAGGAGCAGCCAGCCCCATGTCTCCCCTTTACATGGGGACACGCGAGGTTGGCATTTGTTGGAGACCCATGTTATCTAAACAAGACACAGAGAACACCTGTGTTTTTCCTGGAGGGAAGAGTTGCACCTGTTTTTTCCACTGCTCTTACATTTCAGCAACATTTCAACTTCATTAGTTGATTAGCTAATTCAATAAACATGTATTAGCGGGCTTCCCTGGTGGTGCAGTGGTTGAGAGTCCGCCTGCCGATGCAGGGGGACACGGGTTCGTGCCCCGGTCCGGGAAGATCCCACATGCCACGGAGCGGCTGGGCCCGTGAGCCATGGCCACTGAGGCTGCGCGTCCGGAGCCTGGGCTCTGCAATGGGAGAGGCCACAACAGCGAGAGGCCCATGTACCGCAAAAAAACACCCAAAAACATGTATTAGCACCTGCCGTGTGCCGGATTGGCTGCTGGGGATGTCGAAGTGAAAGAAGCCTCACTCCCTCTAGTCTCTGAGATACTTTCAGTCTAATGGAAGGGGCAAAAGCATCAACACAGGTTTGTGATCCAGCTTGACTGGTGTGGTGTGCGGGAGAGAGGGGCGCTGAGGGAGCTGGTGGGTTCGTTAAAGGGATCTCATTGAGCACCCAGGAAACTCAGATGCCAGTGACTTCAGCCTACATTCCTCATGCCAAAGAGCAAAACAACGCCAGGATTTTGAGTCCATCAGGGCTGAGATGACTGCTGACTGATGAGTCCATTCCGTCAATTTGTATGACAATGAGTCCATTCTGTCAATTTGTATTTTTAAAAATGTGCGTTTACTTATCCAAGGCAATAGATAATAGAAAAATTTTTGTTCACATAAAATTGCAGTAATGCTTCATTTTTCTGGCAACCTCTTGTCTGGTAATCTCTGAAATTTGGAATATGGCTAAGAACCAAGACGTAAGCAGTTGAAGGCCCCCATGAACAGCTGAGAGAAATCGCTCTAAGTTCCATGTACTGAACGTGTCCTCTTGGCCTAGGAAAGCCCCTCAGTCGTTCACATCTTATGTTTTCTCAGCTAAATGCAGCCTTAGAGAGCTAGAATCAGAGGTCCAGAGCTGTGCTGTCCAGTATGGTAGCCAGGAGTCACAAATGGCTATTGAGCACTTAAAATGTGACAATTCCAGGCTGAGATGGGCTGGAAGTGAAAGCACACGCTGCATTTCAAAGACTTAGTATGAAAAGAGAATGTAGCATTTCTTATTGATCATTTATTTTGATTACATGTTGCAATAATCATATTTTTGATGTATTAGGTTAGATAAATATGTTATTAGAATTAATTTCATCTTCTGAGAATGTTTTTATCTATTTATTTATTTTTGGCTGCGTTGGGTCTTTGTTGCTGTGCTCAGGCTTTCTCTAGTTGTGGTGAGCGGGGGCTACACTTTGTTGCAGTGCGCGTGCTTCTCATTGCAGTGGCTTCCCTTGCTGTGGAGCACTGGCTCTAGGCGCACGGGCTTCAGTAGCTGTGGCTCACGGGCTCTTGAGTGCAGGCTCAGTAGTTGCGGTGCGCGGGCTTAGTTGCTCCACGACATGTGGGATCTTCCCGGACCAGGGCTCAAACCCGTGTCCCCTACATTGACAGGCGGATTCTTAACCACTGCGCCACCAGGGAAGTTCCCTGAGAATGTTTTTGTTTGTTTGTTTTTTGCGGTATGCGGGCCTCTCACTCTTGTGGCCTCTCCCATTGCGGAGCACAGGCTCCGGACGTGCAGGCTCAGCAGCCATGGCTCACGGGCCTAGCCGTTCCGCAGCATGTGGGATCTTCCCGGACCGGGGCATGAACCCGTGTCCCCTGCATCAGCAGGCGGACTCTCAACCACTGCGCCACCAGGGAAGCCCGAGAATGTTTTTAATGTGGCTTCAGGAATGTTCAAAGCCACACATGGAGTTCGCGTTATATTTTTGGTAAACAGTGGGGATCTAAAGGTGGAGTCCTCATTAAGGGAAGCTCGCAGAGGCTGACAGTGCGAAAGGAGGCTGGAAGTTATCTATTAAAAAGAACATTGTAACTCAAAAAGCATAACCATCTTGGAGACATCTAGCGTAGGGATAAACAGACAAATACATTAAAACAGCTTCTGAAAACCACCACATTCTAGAGGATAGTTGTTGATGTTGACCAAGGAGACTGACTTGCCCCAGAGCATCCTCATCTTAACCTCTTCTGTTTGAGAGAGCAGGGTGGTGTACTGTATATTACAACCTTCTGACTAGATAACCAACAACAAATGAAGACTTATTGTGGGTAACAGGATTTCCAAATGTTGACCCTAGCTTCCAGGTTAAGCATCTTGGAATATTTTTATGTGAAATCTCAAGGCTGGCAGAGAGCCTCAGCTAGGAGGTGGCTTCAGGCTTTCCCTTTCCGTGCTGGGCCTCAGTTTCCCAATTTGTGTAGTGATGTGTAAAGGCCCACCCAGCTATCCCACACTTCTCTCCTGGGACTTTAAAAATCCATTCAACTGCAATCTGTGTGTGTGTGTGTGTGTGTGTGTGTGTGGTGTGTATGTGTATGTTTGGAGGTGGTTATCACCCACTCATCAGCAAACCTGTGGCCATCTAGGAGAGCTGAGGGGTGGGAGTAGGGTGGCCTCTTTCCTCACACTCCCTGTCAGTGGAAAACTTGTTAAATGGTTTCCCCAGACACCCATCACCCTAGGAGGAACCACCCGTCAGAGCGACAGGCAGAATGTCAGTCTCAGCTTTTGTAGCCCTGCGGCCAGGCTCCTCACTAAATTTTCTATCAAGGCAGCGCTTTGGAAGCGAGGAAATGCCTCAATTTAAATGCTTTATTAGCCCAGTGCTGCCTCAGATCCTTTTGGGAAGCAAGACTGGGTATAAATTATAAATAAATAAATAAAATTAGCCCAGAGGCAGAGGTTGGGGCCAACAAACAGAAGGATGGTTGAGGCTTTGCTATTAATTGGGGCATCGTTTACAGAAGCCCTGCCTGCAGGACAAAGAGGGATACGTGGCTGACTTTATCGCTCTTCAGAAAGTCTGTCCACCACTCACCCTGCTCTCTCCACCTGAGGCTTCAATTCTGCAGAGGAAAAATTATTTCACACCTCCTCTGTGTGAAGTGGGAGATATAGACTGCGTGGACCCTGCCTTCAGGGCTGATGAAGTTTAGGGATAAAGAAAGTAAAAAGTGACCAGAACCCAGAGCAAGAAGGACAGGAATGAGCAGATGTGCAAGCTCAATGTAGGGAGTGGTTGCTGGTAGCTTAGCAAGTCTGTGATGCCTTCCTGAAGAAAAAGTCACACCCTGATTGCCATTAACTCCAGAATCTGAACCTAGTTCCGCCCCGGCAGAGGCAGAGGTTGAACTGCCGGGCGGCCTCACTGTCCCATAGGAACTCCGGAGCCAGTGTGGCCCTTCGGAGTAATCCTGAACTGAGGCCGGAGGCCTGGGCCTTAGTGCCCATGGGGACCAGTCAGTCTGTGTAACCCTGGCCTAGGGCAGTCTCTCAGCAGAGAGCGGCCAGCAGTGTGAAGAGGGTTCTGTGGGTCGTGCAATAGAGGGAGACAGGCAGCAAACGTCGAGAGGCGTTCGTCCATCCAGTTATTCATAGCGCAACAAGCATTAATTGAGTGCCTTCTGTGCGATGGGCACTTGGACACAAAGGAGACCAAAACCCGATCCTTGTCCTCTAGGAGCTTAGAGTCTGGCTGGAGAGACAGGCTCCCACGCAACTGATCACTTCACAAAGGGCTAACCTTTGTCTTCAGGCTGCAGAGAGAAAGTGGTGAGGGTCCAAGGCAAGGAACAGTTCTGCCCAGTGCAACCAACCTCTCTGGTGGGGGGGACGTTTGAGGTGGGTTGGGTCAGTGTGTGGGGATTCACTGGTCTGAGGGGAGAGAGGTGGGTCCCAGGCAGGAGCGGCACATCCTCTAAGCCAGGGCTTAGCCTTGTGGTCACTGGGCTGGGCAGACGGCTCCTGGCGGGGCAGGTGACAATGCCCTTCCCCTCGGCCTTTCCCCAGATGACCCGCAGAATCAGCAGCATGGATGAAAAGATGTCTAAGATGAGTTGGGCCCTGGCAGAGATCAAGAGGCGGTTTCAGAAGACGGTGTCCCAGTTCATGAACTCTGTCCTGCTGGCGGCAGGTAAGGAGACTATATAGTACGATTATAAATCTTACTACCCAGCGTTATAAATATTTCTTTGTTTTCCCATCCCTGCCCCCCACTCCTGCTTGGAGTTCCCAGAGGCAGGGAACTCCTGTACGGGGTCATCTTTATGACCAGTGCCCAACATTTAATAAATGTTTGGTAAGTGAATGAAGAAATGGCCAGTCTAGCAGAGAAAGCAAAAGAAAAATACAACAAAGAACATAGATGGAAATGACTTAAGTCTGGAGGCACAGTGAACAACACGGATGCATAGTGTACCCAGCCTCTACATTGAGTGCTATAAAGGACACAAAGCTGAATGAAACACAGGCCCGTGGGGGAGGATGGATCAAAGCTGGGTCTTGACAGATGGCCAGAACTGAGATTGATTTGTTCTTCCATTCAGCTAGCACTTACTAATCCACTAGCTGCACTAGGGTGGGAGCACTGGGCCAGACAACACGAGGCAGCAGACTCTGCGAGAGTAATGGCCTGGAGGGGGAGCCGTGCAGTCTCACAGCAGGGCATGGTGGCCAGGCCACGCCGGGGAGTGACACCAGTGTCTTCTGTTCACAGGCTTGTTCACCACAGAATATCCAGTAAAGGAAGAGGCAGAAATCATTCGGACCAGATTAAGGTCCAGGCCCTATCCTGAGCACGCCACCAAGCTGAGTTTATACTCAGGAGAAATCCTTTCATTACGATCTCAGTCAGCCCGACCCGAATCCTCAATTGGAGAGTCTTCGAAGGAGGAGCCTGTGTTGGCTCCTGTGAGCACCACTCGGAAGAAGCCCATCAAGGTCCAGGCCAAGGCCACGGTCACACCCAGGTGGGCTTGGGCCTTCATTTCTTCCAGCTTCTGTGTGTCAGATGCTGAGGTGGGTAGTAAACATGTGATGGTGGACAAAACAGATGAGGCCCCTCCCTCTTGGAGTTGAAATTTTAGGGGTGGGGAAAGATAGAAGATAAACGTGTGAAGAGCTGAACTATTTTAGTTAGGGATAAGGCTGGGAAGAAAGTAGACCAGGGAAATGGGTTAGAGCCGAGGCTGGCAAACTGCGGGCAGGGGCCAAATCTGGCCCCACTGCCTGCCTTTTTTATGGGTGAGCTAAAAGTTGTTTTTACGTTTTTATTTTTATTTTTTTTAATTAATTAATTAATCTATTTATTTACTTTTGGCTGCATTAGGTCTTCATTGCTGCACGCGAGCTTTCTCTGGTTGCTGCGAGCGGGGGCTACTCTTCATTGTGGTGAGCGGGCTTCTCATTGTGGTGGCTTCTCTTGTTGCGGAGCACGGGCTCTAGGCGCGCGGGCTTCATTAGTTGTGGCACGTGGGCTCAGTAGTTGTGGTTCACGGGCTTTAGAGCGCAGGCTCAGTAGTTGTGGCTCACGGGCTTTAGAGCGCAGTCTCAGTAGTTGTGGCTTGCGGGCTCTAGAGCGCAGGCTCAGTAGTTGTGTCGCACGGGCTTAGTTGCTCCGTGGCATGCAGGATCTTCCCGGACCAGGGCTCGGACCTGTGTCCGCTGCATTGGCAGGCAGACTCTTAACCACTGCGCCACCAGGGAAGCCCATTTTTACGTGTTTAAGTGCTTGGGAGGAAGAAAATCAAAAGATGAGTTTTTCGTGACATGTGAAATGATATGAAATTCAAGTTCAGGATCCATAAGTAATGTTTCAATGGGGCACAACCACGCCCACTCATTTACATGTTGTTTGTAGCTGCTTTCCTGCTAAGATGGAAATTTTGAGTCATTGTGACCAAGACCCCCTGACCTGCAAAGACTAGAGTTTTTACTGTCTGGCCCTTTGTAGAAAATGCTGACCGACCCCAGGCATGGAGAGTGACTGGCAAGTGGGGTGGGACTCCGTAGACGGTCGGGGAGGCAGTTCTGAAGAGATACTTTAATGGAGGGCTGAAGGCTTAGAAATAGGCACAAAGAAGGATCAGGAAGGAGCACCAGGCAGAGGACAGAACAAGTACAAATACCTTGAGATAGGAACAAGTTTGGTATGTGTGAGGGGAAGTGAGAAGACCAGTGTGGAGCGTTGTGAGGAAGGCGGAGGAGGGATGCACATTGAGGACAGAAAGGTAGGCAGGAGCTGGGTCAGGTAGCCTTGTGAGTGTTATAGAGGAAGCCGTTCTGTACCTGCGAGGCAGGAAGTGACATCATGTGATTCATGAGGTTTTTAGAAAACTGAAAAAAATGGTAAGATATATATCTCTTGTGTTTTAACTTTAAAAATTTTATAAAATATAGAAAATGAACAAATCCTAAGTTTATATAGTTCAACGTGTATCACAAAGTGAACATACCCTATAGGCCCCAAGAAACGGAACATTATCTGCTCCTTAGACGTTCTCTTTTGTCCCCTCCCTATCAATAATCTCACCCTCCTTCCCAACAGGATGATTTCTCACATCATAGATTTATATATTTTTAAACTATTTAAATAGAACTATTCAGTATGCATCCTTTGATGTCTGGCCTCTTTTGCTCAATGTTACAATGTGAGATTTATCCATGTTGCTGCGTGTGGCGGAACCACTGCTCATTTTCACTGCTATGTAATAAACTATTGTAAGACTAAACTAAAAATTTTTTGCATTCTAATGTTGATGGATATTTGGGTTGGTTACAGTTTTGGTAGTGACAAACTGTGCTGGTTTTTGTATATGTCCTTATTTCTGGTTGGGATATGCCTAGATGTGAAATTGCTGTCATAGAGTATGTGTATGTTATGCTAGATCCTGTAGTTCTGGTGAGACTCCGTTTTCCAAATGGTGGTTTCAAGTTCCACTCCCACCAGCAGTGTATGAGCATTCCAGTTGCTCCACATCCTCACAATGCTTGATATTGTCCATCGTTTTAATTACAGCCATTCCATAATGATGAAATGTTTTTTAATTTGCCTTTTGCCCTGGTGACTACAGAGGCTGAGCACCTTTTCAATTGTTCATTGGCGTTTTTGGATATTCTCTTTTGCGAAGTGCCTGTTGAGTCCTCCTGTCCATTTTTCTACTGGTTGTTTGTCTTTTCTTGATTTATATTTTGGAGTTCTTTATTGTCGATACAAAAGTTTTGTCAGTTATACATGTTGCAAATGATTCTCCCACTTCTACTCTGGCAGTGGTATCTATTGATGCACAGCAGTTGCTAAGTTTAATGTCCAGTTTTCAGTCTTTTTGTTTGTTATTAGTTATTCGTAACCTATTTAAGAACTTTCTCTACTCAGACAACATGATGGTATTCTCCAAAGTTGCCTTCTGTTAGTTTTTTCTTTTACTTTTGCATTTATATCCATCCTCCACCTGCAAATGATTTCTGTGTATGACATGACGTAGGGGCCAAGTTTTATTTTCCCCCACGTATATACTGAACTGATCCAGCATCACCTATTGAGAGGATTGTAATTTTTCCTCAGCTCTTTGGTGCAAACTCTGCCATAAATCAAGGGGCTCTATATGTTTAAATCAAGGGTCGTTTTTCTGGAGTCCCTATTTTGTTCCCTATTTGTTAAAACTTTTACCAACACCTAACAGTCTAGTTGTTATAGCTTTTTTTTTTTTTTTTTTTTTTTTTTTTTGTGGTACGCGGGCCTTTCACTGTTGTGGCCTCTCCCGTTGCGGAGCACAGGCCACGGACGCGCAGGCTCAGCGGCCATGGCTCACGGGCCCAGCCGCTCCGCGGCATGTGGGATCTTCCCGGACCTGGGCACGAACCCGCGTCCCCTGCATCGGCAGGCGGACTCTCAACCACTGCGCCACCAGGGAAGCCCTGTTATAGCTTTTGTTAAAAAAAACTTTTTAAAATATTTATTTATTTATTTAGGCTGCACAGGGTCTTAGTTGCAGCATGCGGGATCTTTAATTGTGGCATGCAGACTTTCTTAGTTGCAGCATGTGGACTCTTAGTTGTGGCATGTGGACTGTTAGTTGCGACATGCATGCGAGATCTAGTTCCCCGGGCCCCCTGCATTGGGAATGTGGAGTCTTACCACTGGACCACCAGGAAAGACCCAGTTATTATAGCTTTATAATGAGTGTTGACATACAGCAGAGTAAGTACTCAGTCTTTGTGTGCTAAGCTGTTTTGCTATTCTTAGCCCTTTACATTTCCATATAATTTTAGAATCATCCTGTAGATTTAAAACATTGTCCTGGGATTTCAATTTGGTTGTTAATGTCTTTGTAATATTGGAGTATTTCAATCCATGAATATGGTATATCTGTTTGTTTAAGTCTTATCTAATCTCTCCGTAATATTTTGTGATTTTCAGCATAGAGGTCTTATATGTCTTTCATTAGATTTATTCTATGATATTTTATAGTTTTGGTGCTCTTATAAATTATGTTTTAATTTTTCTAGTTGTTGCTAGCTATAGAAAGGCAGTTGATTTTTTTTCAGTTGAATTTATTTTTAAATTAATTACAGTAAACATTACTCTTTTTTGTGTGAAAGTCTATGAGTTTTGACAAATGCATAGAGTGGTGTAACCTCCACTGTAGCCAAGATACAGAACAGTTTCCCCACCGACCGAAAAAAAAAAAAAAAAAGAAAGAAAGAAATTCCCTTATGCTACCCCTTTGTAGTCAAACTCTTCCCTCACCTGTAATTCGTAACAACCACTGATCTGTTCTCTGTAGCTATGGTTTTGCATTTTGCAGAATGTCACGTAAATGAGATTATATCATATATAGCCTTTTGAGTCTAGCCTCTTTCACATGGCATAAAACGTGAGATTCATCCATGTTGTTGCATGTATCAATAGTTTCTTTTTTTTTTAGTTAATTAATTAATTAATTTATTTTGGCTGCGTTGGGTCTTTGTTGCTGCATGTGGGCTTTCCCTAGTTGTGGTGAGCGAGGGCTACTCTTCATTGCAGTGCGAGGACTTCTCATTGTGGTGGCTTCTCTTGTTGCGGAGCATGGGCTCTAGGTACACGGGCTTCAGTAGCTGTGGCATGTGGGCTCAGTAGCTGTGGCTCGTGGGCTCTAGAGTGCAGGCTCAGTAGTTGTGGCTCATGGGCTTAGGTGCTCCGCGGCATGTGGGATCTTCCCGTACCAGGGATTGAACCCATGTCCCCTGTACTGGCAGGTGGATTCTCAACCACTGCGCCACCAGGGAAGCCCCTCAATGGTTTCTTTTTATTGCTGAATAGTATTCTGTTTCGGGGAGCCCCAACACCACCCCCACATTTAGAGACCTGTTGATACTAGTACGCATGGGATTCAGCATATAGTTGTCTCATGGATAAGGTTTATTACAGTGAAAGGATACATGATAGGATGAACAAGGGTAAAAGACACAGGTAGAATCTGGATAAATCCATATACAGACTCCCCCATGCGCTCTCCCTCCTGTAACGGGACACACCAAGCGTGCTTCATTCTCTAGCAGTGGAAACTTGCAGTAACATGTGCGATGTTTCTGTCCAGGAGTGCGCATTAGCAACTCAGAGCCCAAGGTTTTTATTGGGTAGCAGTCATGTAGATACTCTCTGCCGAACAAATATCAAAGTTGCAGACTGCCAGAAGGAAAACAAGTGTTCAGCATAAATCACAATATTTATATAAACAGTGTAGGCCTAGTGTAGGAAATGGTTCAAGTGCCAAGTTCCCAGACACCAGCCAGGGGCCAACCTTGTAGGCAGGTCCTTCTAAAGACAGCAGCCTCAGGCCTCCTATGTTAACTCTCTTCTGTATATATTATGTGACATAGGTGGGCAAAAATTTATTCATCCATTTACTCATTGAAAGACATTTAAATTGTCTTCAGTTTTTAGTGATTATCAATATAACTGCTACAAATACTCAAGAACAGGTTTTTATGTGAGCACAGGTTTTCATTTCACTTAGGTAAATTCTTAAGAGTTGGATTGCTCGGTTGTATGTAAATGGTGTGCTTAACTTCATAAGAAACTTCAAAACTGTCTTCCCAAGTGGTTGTACCATTATACATTCCCATCAGTAATGTGTGAGGGTTCCAGTTGCTCCAAATATTTGTCAGTACTTGATATTGTCAGCTTTTTTTTTCCCTTAAATTTTAGCCATTCTAATATATGTGTAGTAATATTTCGATATCATTTTAATTTGAATTTGTCTAATTACTAATTATGTTGAACATCTTTTCATGGGCTTATTTACCATTCATATATGTTCTTTGGTGAAGTAACTGTTCAAATCTTTTCATATATTTAAGTTGGGTTATTTGTATTCTTATTGTTGAGTTTTGAGAGTTCCTTACTCTGGATATAAGTACTTTATCAGAAATGGGACTTTGAAATATTTTTTCCCAGTCTGTGGCTGCATTTTTCATTCTCTTAGTAGTGCTTTTGTGGAGAAAAGTTTATTTTGATGCTGTCCAGTTTATCTTTTTTTTTCTTTTCTGTATTGTACTTTTGGTGTCATGTCTAAAAATTCTTTGCCTAACCCAGTGGTTCTCAACAGAGATGATTTTGACCCCCAAGGGACATTTGAAAATGTTTGGAGACATTTTTAACTGTTATGACTGGGGAGGGGATGCTACTGCTATCTAGTGGGTAGAGGTCAGAGATGCTGCTAAACGTCCTGCAATGAACAAAATGATCCCCCCCAGCACACACACACACAAGAAAGAATTATATGGTCCAAAATGTCAGTAGTACCAGTTGAGAAACTCTGGCCTAACCCAGTGTCACAGAAGTTTTCTTCTAAAAGTTTTATATTTTTATGTTTTACATTTATGTCTGTGATCCATTCTGAGTTAATTTTTGTATAAGGTACAAAGTATGGGTTGAAGTTTATTTATTTATTTATTTTGCATATGGATATCCAATTGTTCCAGCAGCATTTGGGGAAAAGATATCCTTTTCTCTATTAAGTGCCTTTGCACCTTCATAAAAAGTCAATTGCCCATATTTGTGTAGGTCTCTTTCTGGACTCTCTGTTTTGTTAATATGGTGAATTACATTGATTTCAAATGTTGAACCAGCCTTGCATTCCTGGAATGAACTCCACTTGGTCATATGTATTATTCTTTTTCTCTGTTGCTAGATTCAGTTTACTAATATTTTGTTGAGATTTTTTTACATCCTTAGTCATGAGGGTTATTGGTCTATAGTGTTTTTTCTTGCAATGTCCTTGTCTGGTTTATTAGCGTAATGTTGGCCTTAAAAATTTCTTGGGAAGTAGTCCCTCCTCTTCTACTTTGTTTCGAATTGGTATTATTTTTTTCCTTTAATGTTTAGTAAAATTCACCAGTGAAATGGTCTTGCCTGGAGTTTCCTTTGGTGGAAAGCTTTTTAAAATCAAACTTAATTACTTTAATAAATACAGGACTGTTCAGGTCATCTATTTTTCTTGAGTGAATTTTGATAGTTTGTGTTTTTAAAGGAATTGACCTATTTCATCTAAGTTATTGAATTTATGTGCACAGAATTGTCTATAGTATTCCCTTATCATCTTTTTAACATCTGTAGGGTCTTTTTTTTTTTAAACTTACCATCTTCACTATATTTAAGTGTACAGTTCATTGGCATTAAGTACATTCACATTGTTTCTGCAACCATCACCACCATCCACCTCCAAAACGTTTTTCTTTTCTTTTTTTTTTCACATATACACACACACACACACACACACACACACACACACACACACATGCACACTGTATTTTATTTTTACAGGAGATAAATAAACTGACACCAAGCATTGTAAATGGATGACCACAACAAAAGCAACAATGATTGCAATTACCAAACACGAAACACACTCACACTATGTCATAATATTGACATTCAGTCCAGTAATCCTCCACTGTATCAGCTCCTTTACTTTGCAGTGAAAATTGATTTGTATATTTCTTGCCTCTGGGTCCTCGTGGGATTTTTTTTTATTCAAACAGAAAGTCACAAAAATTATAATCATCCTCATCAGTTCACTCAGTCCCATGTAATTAATTTTTTTTTCATCTTGATCTTTTGTTAGCACTTTTATGAATTCACCAGTTTTCCATTAGAGTTCTGAAAATGCTTATTCATTCAGTTCAGCAGTATATGGTCAGTTACCAGAAACCTGTACTTGTCAGGCTTTTCCATGAATTCCTTGAAGATGAAACCCTTTTATAGGAACATTTTTGCATAAGCATCAGAGTACACCCAGAACTGTCTGTAAATGACAAAAGACTTAAAAATGACCACGGTTAAAGATTTGATGAAAGTGCAGAATAATGCAATTGACAAGGATATTTAGTTATTTCTGAGATACACATTTTAAAGTAATAACTAGAATTATGACTTATAACATTATACCAGAACATATAAGATTTTTAGAAATTTCATGTAATGTCTGAAACATTTATATTAACATATTTCCATACAAATAACCCAAAGAAAGTTTAATGTTAGTTGTTTTTTGTTTGTTTGTTTATACTGCACGTTCTTATTAGTCATCAATTTTAAACACATCAGCGTATACATGTCAGTCCCAATTGCCCAATTCGGCACACCACCATTCCCACCCCACCACAGTTTTCCCCCCTTGCTGTCCATACGTTTGTTCTCTACATTTGTGTCTGAACTTCTGCCCTGCAAACCGGTTCATCTGTACCATTTTTCTAGGTTCCACATAAATGCGTTAATATACGATATTTGTTTTTCTCTTTCTGACTTACTTCACTCTGTATGACAGTCTCTGGATCCATCCACGTCTCAACAAATGACTCAATTCCATTCCTTTTTATGGCTGAGTAATATTCCATTGTATGTAGGTACCACAACTTCTTTATCCATTTGTCTGTCAATGGGCATTTAGGTTGCTTCCATGACCTGGCTATTGTAAATAGTGCTGCAATGAACATTGGGGTGCATGTGTCTTCTTGAATTATGGTTTTCTCTATGTATATGCCCAGTAGTGGGATTGCTGGGTTATATGGTAATTCTATTTTTAGTGTTTTAAGGAACCTCCATACTGTTCTCCATAGTGGCTGTATCAATTTACATTCCCACCAATAGTGCAAGAGGGTTCCCTTTTCTCCACACCCTCTCCAGCATTTGTTGTTTGTAGATTTTCTGATGATGCCCATTCTAACTGGTGTGAGGTGATACCTCATTGTAGTTTTGATTTGCATTTCTCTAATAATTAGTGATGTCGAGCAGCTTTTTATGTGCTTCTTGGCCATCTGTATGTCTTCTTTGGAGAAATGTCTATTTAGGTCTTCTGGCCATTTTTGGATTGGGTTGTTTGTTTCTTTAATATTCAGCTGTGTGAGCTGTTTATATATTTTGGAGATTAATCCTTTGTCTGTTGATTCATTTGCAAATATTTTCTCCCATTCTGAGAGTTGTCTTTTCGTCTTGTTTATGGTTTCCTTTGCTGTGCAAAAGCTTTGAAGTTTCATTAGGTCCCATTTGTTTATTTTTGTTTTTATTTCCATTACTCTAGGAGGTGGATCAAAAAAGATCTTGCTGTGATTTATGTCAAAGAGTGTTCTTCCTATGTTTTCCTCTAAGAGTTTTATAGTGTCCGGTCTTACATTTAGGTCTCTAATCCATTTTGAGTTTATTTTTGTGTATGGTGTTAGGGAGTGTTCTAACTTCATTCTTTTACATGTAGCTGCCCAGTTTTCCCAGCACCGCTTATTGAAGAGACTGTCTTTTCTTCATTGTATATCTTTGCCTCCTTTGTCGTAGATTAGGTGACCATAGTTGCATGGGTTTATCTCTGGGCTTTCTATCTTGTTTCATTGATCTATGTTTCTTTTTTTGTGCCAGTACCATATTGTCTTGATTACTTTAGCTTTGTAGTATAGTCTGAAGTCAGGGAATCTGATTCCTCCAGCTCCGTTTTTTTCCCTCAAGACTGCTTTGGCCATTCGGGGTC
>NW_006788335.1:1361103-1368142 GCF_000442215.2 Lipotes vexillifer | reverse complement strand
AATTTTAAGATGATTTGTTCTAGTTCCGTAAAAAATGCCATTGGTAATTTGATAGGGATTGCATTGAATCTGTAGATTGCTTTGGGTAGTATAGTCATTTTCACAATATTGATTCTTCCAATCCAAGAACATGGTATATCTCTCCATCTGTTGGTATCATCTTTAATTTCTTTCATCAGTGTCTTATAGTTTTCTGCATACAGGTCTTTTGTCTCCCTAGGTAAGTTTATTCCTAGGTGTTTTTTTCTGTTTGTTGCAATGGTAAATGGGAGTGTTTCCATAATTTCCCTTTCAGATTTTTCATCATTAGTGTATAGGAATGCAAGAGATTTCTGTGCATTAATTTTGTATCCTACAACTTTACCAAGTTCATTGTTGATTAGCTCTAGTAGTTTGCTGGTGGCATTTTTAGGATTCTCTATGTATACTATCATGTCATCTGCAAACAGTGACAGTTTTACTTCTTCTTTTCCAATTTATATTCCTTTTATTTCTTTTTCTTCTCTGATTGCCGTGGCTAGGACTTCCAAAACTATGTTGAATAATAGTGGTGAGAGTGGACATCCTTGTCTCGTTCCTGATCTTAGAGGAAATGCTTTCAGTTTTTCACTACTGAGAATGATGTTTGCTGTGGGTTTGTCATATGGCCTTTATTATGTTGAGGTAGGTTCCCTCTATGCCCACTTTCTGGAGAGTTTTTATCATAAATGGGTATTGAATTTTGTCAAAAGCTTTTCCTGCATCTATTGAGATGATCATATGGTTTTTCTTCTTCTATTTCTTAATATGGTGGATCACATTGATTGATTTGCGTATATTGAAGAATCCTTGCATCCCTGGGATAAATCCCACTTGATCATGGTGTATGATCCTTTTAATGTGTTGTTGGATTCTGTTTGCTAGTATTTTGTTGAGGATTTTTGCATCTATATTCATCAGTGATATTGGTCTGTAATTTTCTTTTTTTGTAGTATCTTTGTCTGGTTTTGGTATCAGGGTGATGGTGGCCTCATAGAATGAGTTTGGGAGTGTTCCTTCCTCTGCAATTTTTTGGAAGAGTTTGAGAAGGATGGGTGTTAGCTCTTCTCTAAATGTTTGATAGAATTCACCTGTGAAGCCATCTGGTCCTGGACTTTTGTTTGTTGGAAGATTTTTAATCACAGTTTCAATTTCATTACTTGTGATTGGTCTGTTCATATTTTCTATTTCTTCCTGGTTCAGTCTTGGAAGGTTATACCTTTCTAAGAATTTGTCCATTTCTTCCAGGTTGTCCATTTTATTGGCATAGAGTTGCTTGTAGTAGTCTCTTAGGATGCTTTGTATTTCTGCGGTGTCTGTTGTAACTTCTCCTTTTTCATTTCTAATTTTATTGATTTGAGTCCTCTCCCTCTTTTTCTTGATGAGTCTGGCTAATGGTTTATCAATTTTGTTTATCTTCTCAAAGAACCAGCTTTTAGTTTTATTGATCTTTGCTATTGTTTTCTTTGTTTCTATTTCATTTATTTCTGCTCTGATCTTTATGATTTCTTTCCTTCTGCTAACTTTGGGTTTTGTTTGTTCTTTTTTCTCTAGTTCCTTTAGGTGTAAGTTTAGATTGTTTACTTGAGATTTTTCTTGTTTCTTGAGGTAGGCTTGTATAGCTATAAACTTACCTCTTAGAACTGCTTTTGCTGCATCCCATAAGTTTTGGATCGTCGTGTTTTCATTGTCACTTGTCTCTAGGTATTTTTTGATTTCCTCTTTGATTTCTTCAGTGATCTCTTGGTTATTTAGAAACGTATTGTTTAGCCTTCATGTGTTTGTGTTTTTTACGTTTTTTTCCCTGTAATTCATTTCTAATCTCATAGCGTGTGGTCAGAAAAGATGCTTGATATGATTTCAATTTTCTTAAATTTACTGACGCTTTATTTGTGACCCAAGATGTGATCTGTCCTGGAGAATGTTCCGTGCACACTTGAGAAGAAAGTGTAATCTGCTGTTTTGGGATGGAATGTCCTATAAATATCAATTAAATCTATCTGGTCTGTTGTGTCATTTAAAACTTGTGTCTCCTTATTAATTTTCTGTTTGGATGATCTGTCCATTGGTGTAAGTGAGGTGTTAAAGTCCCTCAGTATTATTGTGTTACTGTCAGTTTCCTCTTTTATAGCTGTTAGCAGTTGCCTTATGTATTGAGGTGCTCCTATGTCGGGTGCATATATATTTATAATTGTTATATCTTCTTCTTGGATTCGTCCCTTGATCATTATGTAGTGTCCTTCCTTGTCTCTTATAATATTCTTTATTTTAAAGTCTATTTTATCTGATATGCATATAGCTACTCCAGCTTTCTTTTGATTTCCATTTGCATGGAATATCTTTTTCCATCCCCTAACTTTCAGTCTGTATGTGTCCCTAGGTCTGAAGTGGGTCTCTTGTAGACAGCATATATATGGGTCTTGTTTTTTTGTCCATTCAGCAAGCCTGTGTCTTTTGGTTGGAGCATTTAATCCATTCATATTTAAGGTAATTATCGATATGTATGTTCCTATTACCATTTTCTTAATTGTTATGGGTTTGTTTTTGTAGGTCCTTTTCTTCTCTTGTGTTTCCCACTTAGAGAAGTTCCATTAGCCTTTGTTGTAAAGCTGGTTTGGTGGTGCTGAATTCTCTTGGCTTTTGCTTATCTGTAATGCTTTTGATTTCTCCCTCAAATCTGAATGAGATCCTTGTTTCGTAGAGTAATCTTGGTTGTAGGTTCTTCCCTTTCATCACTTTAAGTATATCATGCCACTCCCTTCTGGCTTATCGAGTTTCTGCTAAGAAATCAGCTGTTAACCTTATGGGAGTTCCCTTGTATGTTACTTGTCGCTTTTCCCTTGCTGCTTTCAATAATTTTTCTTTGTCTTTAATTTTTGCCAGTTTGATTACTATGTGTCTTGGTGTGTTTCTCCTTGGGTTTATCCTGTATGGGACTCGCTGTGCTTCCTGGACCTGGGTGGCTATTTCCTTTCCCATGTTAGGGAAATTTACGACTATAATCTCTTCAAATACTTTCTCTGGTCCTTTCTCTCTGTCTTCTCCTGGGACCCCTGTAATGTGAATGTTGTTACATTTAATGTTGTCCCGGAGGTCTCTTAGGCTGTCTTCATTTCTTTTCATTCTTTTTTTCTTTATTCTGTTCCACAGCAGTGAATTCCACCATTCTGTCTTCCAGGTCACTTATCCATTCTTCTGCCTGAGTTATTCTGCTATTGATGCCTTCTAGTGTAGTTTTCATTTCAGTTATTGTATTGTTCATCTCTGTTTGTTTATTCTTTCATTCTTCTAGGTCTTTGTTAAACATTTCTTGCATCTTCTCGATCTTTGCCTCCATTCTTTTTCCGAGGTCCTGGATCATCTTCACTATCACTATTCTGAATTCTTTTTCTGAAAGGTTGCTTATCTCCACTTCGTTTAGTTGTTTTCTGGGGTTTTATCTTGTTCCTTCATCTGGTATATAGCCCTCTGCCTTTTCATCTTGTCTGTCTTTCTGTGAATGTGGGGTTTTTTTCCACAGACTGCAGGATTGTTGTTCTTCTTGCTTCTGCTGTCTGTCCTTTGGTGGATGAAGCTATCTAAGTCTTGATGGGAGGGACTGGTGGAGGGTAGAGCTGAGTGTTGCTCTGGTGGGCAGAGCTCAGTAAAACTTTAATGTACTTGACTGCTGATGGGTGGGGCTGGGTTCCCTCCCTGTTGGTTGTTTGGCCTGAGGCCACCCAATACTGGAGCCTACCTGGGCTCTTTGCTGGGGCTAATGGCAGACTCTGGGAGGGCTCACTCCAAGGAGTACTTCCCAGAACTTCTGCTGCCAGTGTCCTTGTCCCCACAGTGGGCCACAGCCACCCCCCCGCCTCTGCAGGAGACCCTCCAACACTAGCAAGTAGGTCTGTTTCAGTCTCCTATGGGGTCATCTTTCCCTTGGGTCCCGATGCACACACTACTTTGTGTGTTCCCTCCAAGAGTGGAGTCTCTGTTTCCCCCAGTCCTGTCAAATTAATTCCCACTAGGCTTCAAAGTCTGATTCTCTAGGAATTCCTCCTCCCATTGCCAGACCCCCAGGTTGGGAAGCCTGGCGTGGGGCTCAGAACCTTCACTCCAGTGGGTGGACTTCTGTGGTATAAGTATTCTCCAGTCTGTGAGTCACCCACCCACCAGTTATGAGATTTGATTTTACTGTGATTGCACCCCTCCTACCATCTTATTGTGGCTTCTCGTTTTTCTTTGGATGTGGAGTATCTTTTTTGGTGAGTTCCAGTGTCTTCCTGTTGATGATTGTCCAGCAGCTAGTTGTGATTCTGGTGTGCTCACAAGAGGGAGTGAGAGCATGTCCTTCTGCTCCGCCATCTTGATTCCTCCCCTCCTTTACCCCCCCTCCTTTTTTTTTTTTTTTTTAAAGATTTATTATTTATTTATTTATTTTTGGCTGCGTCGGATCTTAGTTGCGGCACGCAGGATCTTCTTTGAGTCATGTGAGATCTTTCATTGTGGTGTGCAGGCTTCTCTCTAGTGGGGTGTGTGGGTTTTCTCTTCTCTAGTTGTGGCGTGCCAGCTCCAGGATGCGTGGGCTCTGTAGTTTGCGGCACGCTGCCTCTAGTTGAGGCATGTGAGCTCAGTAGTTTTGGCACGTGGGTTTAGTTGCGCCACGGAATGTGGGATCTTAGTTCCCTGACCAGGGATCGAGCCCGTGGCCCCTGCCTTGGAAGGCAGATTCTTTACCACTGGACCACCAGGGAAGTCCCTGTCCATAGGGTTTTTAGTGATATTCCCTATTTTATTTATGATATTGGTAATTTATGTCTTCTCATTTCTATCTTGGTCAGTCTGGTTACAGTTTTATCAATTTTATTGATCTTTTCAAAGAATCACTTTTTGGTTTCATTGATTTTTCTTTATTGTTTTTCTATTTTCAATTCCATTGATTTCTGCTCTTTATCTTCCTTCTGCTTGTTTTGTATTTAATTTGCTCTTTTTCTAGTTCCTTAAGTTGTGAGCTTAGATTATTGGTTTGAGGCCTTATATTTTTAATGCATAAGAATTTAATTTTGTAAATGTCTCTCTAAGCACTGCTTTGCCTATACCCCACAAATTTAGGTATGTTGGATTTTCATTTTTATTCAGTTTAAAATATTTTCTAATTTCCCTGTGTTTCACCTTTGACCCATGGTTGTTTGGAAGTCTGGTATTTAATTTCCAAATATTTGAGGATTTTCCAGATGTCTTTCTGTTATTGATTTTTGGTTTATTTCTGGTGTAGTTGGAGAATGTAGTTTGTTTGCTTTCCATTGTTTTAAATTTATTAAAGTTTGCTTTATGACCCCAAATATAATCTGTTTTGGTGAATGCTGTTTGTGCACTTGAAAAGAATATATGTCTGTATTCATGGTCTTGATGGGTGGAGTCTTCAACAAATGTCAATGAAGTCAAATTGGTTGATATTTTTGTAAAAGTCTTATATATCCTTGTGGATCTTCTGTCTTGTTCTGTTGAGTAGTAGGAATGGAATGTTGATGTCTCCAAATACAATTATAGATTTGTCTATTTTACCTTAATTCTATATCAATTTTTTGCTTCATACATCTCAGAGCTATGTTGTTGGGTACAGCACATTTAACTCCTTTGTCATTATGTAACATCTCTCTTGATACCTGATAATTACATTCTGAAGTCTAATTTGTCGAATGATAATATACCCACTTCAGCTTTCTTTTGCTTAGTGTTTGCTTGATACAACTATTCCATTATTTTACTTTTTTTTTTTGATGTGGACTATTTTTAAACTCCTTATTGAGTTTGTTACAATATTGCTTCTTTTTTTTTATGTTTTTGGTTTTTTGGCCACGAGGCATGTGGGATCTTAGCTCCCCGACCAGGGATCGAACCCACACTCCCTGCATTAGAAGGCAAACTCTTAACCACAGGACCATCAAGGAAGTCCCCATTATTTTATTTTTAATCATCTGTATCATTATATTTAAACTGGGTTTCTTGTAAACAGCATATAGTTAGGTCTTGGTTTTTTGTTTAGTCTGACACTGTCTTTTTTTTTTTTTAATCTTTTGGCTGTGCTGTGTGGCATGTGGAATCTTAGTTCCCTGACCAGGGATCGAACCCACGCCCCTTGCACTGGAACAAGTGCAGTGTCTTAACCACTGGACTGCCAGGGAGGTCCCTGACACTTTTTTTTTTTTTTTTTTTTTTTTCCCTTCTTTTTGCGGTACGCGGGCCTCTCACTGCTGTGGCCTCTCCCATTGAGGAGCACAGGCTCCAGACGCACAGGCTCAGCGGCCATGGCTCACAGGCCCAGCCACTCTGCGGCATGTGGGATCTTCCCGGACCGGGGCACGAACCCTCATCCCCTGCATTGGCAGGCAGATTCTTAACTACTGCGCCACCAGGGAAGCCCCGACACTGTCTTTTAACTGGCATATTTAGACCATTTACATTTAATATAACTATTGATATAGTTTAAGTCTGCTATTTTATTATTTTTCTGTTTGTATCCTTTGCTTTTTTATCTCTCTCTGTCCCCTTTCCTGCTTTCTTTTGTATTGTTTGAATATTTTTAGTATTCCAGTTTAATTTATCTATTGGCTTTTTGGCTATAGCTCTTTGTTTTTTAATTTTATATTATTGTTTGCCTTAGCATATACATTCTATTAATACATGCCTTACTTTTCACAGTATGTTTAGGCCTAATAGTTACCATTTCAAGGGAAATGTAGAAGCCTTACAATCATAAGTCTCTACCCTCTTTCCTTTCTATTATCATATGTATTACATGTACATATATTTAAACTCTTCAACAGCATCATAATATTTGCTTTCAACAAACATATTTTAAAGAACTTAAGAAAAAATACATAGTGTATTATGTTACTTGTTATTTGTCATTTCTGTTGCTCTTCTTTAATTCCTGAAATTCTGAGTTTTCCTTTGTTTGCAGCACTTCATGATCTGTGGCTTTCATTAGTTTTGGAAAATTCTCAGCCATTAATTCATGAGATATTCACTCTATCCT
>NW_006788335.1:1356280-1361093 GCF_000442215.2 Lipotes vexillifer | reverse complement strand
CTTTCCCTTCTCTCCCTTCCCCTCTTTTCCTCCTCCTTTTCCTCTCTTCTGCATCTGGCACTCCAAGTATGTTTATGTTATACCTTTTCAGTGCGTTCCATGCATCTTTTTTTCTCGAGTCTATATTTTCCATCCTTTGTACTTTAGTCTATATTCTACTGACCTGACTTTCAGTTTACTAATATTCTTGTTAACTGTGTCTCATATGCTGATAAAACTTATCCCTTGAGTTCTTGATTTCATTTATTCTATTTTTAAATTCTAGGATGTCTAATTGATTCTTTTAGAATTTTATTCTCTGCTGAAATTCTTCATCTTATCTCCCATTTTCTTGTATATATTAATCATGGCTACTTTGATGTCTGTGTCAGATATCTCCAATATCTATATCCCTGTAGATGTTTCTCATAGTTTTCAGTTAGTCCTTGACTTTTAAAATATTTGATGTTTTGTGCATGTCACACATTGTATATGAAAAAGTATAGAGATAATTTGAGGCTCTGGATGATATAATGTTCCTTAAGATAAGATTTACCTTTGTTTTCAACTGTCAACTTGGCTGTGGCCAGACCACCCTCATCCAGACAGGGACTGAAACTGTGCTTTGGTCTTTGTTAGGGCTTGTCTATTTCTGTTTCACCTTCACTCTTCACGATTGTTATCAGGGCCATCCTTTTCAATGGGCCCTGAACTCCCACTTTTCTCCCTTTAGCCATGAGCATGTCAGGAGCTCTGCTCAGTTGCTCAGCCTGTCATCCCCAGGTTTCATGTTCAGAATCAGTATTTGCTGAGAGGGATAAAGCTGTCTTTTGTTTGTTTGTTTGTTTGTTTGTTTGCGGTACACGGGCCTCTCACTGTTGTGGCCTCCTGTTGCAGAGCACAGGCTCCGTACGCGCAGGCTCAGCAGCCATGGCTCACGGGCCCAGCCACTCCACGGCATGTGGGATCTTCCCGGACCGGGGCACGAACCTGTGTCCCCTGCATCGGCAGGTGGACTCTCAACCACTGCGCCACCAGGGAAGCCCAGATAAAGCTGTCTTAAAGGTCATATTCATCTTCTTGGTTTCCCTCTTCTTCCAGATCCTGACCCTGCAATTTCTCATTGACTTGTGAAGTCTCTAATGCATTTAAACAGTTTTTTAAAATATTTTTTGTTGAGCTTTTCTCATTTTTCTCAGAAGGAGGATTGGTCTAAAACACACTAATTAGCCATTGTTGGAAGTGGAAACATTTCTTATTGCTCTGTGGGAAAATTATTTTAGGGTGGGAAGAGTGGAATCAAAGTAGTTAGGAGACGATTCTAGTAATCCTGATGACACTAATGTTGTGGTCTCAAGGGTAGTAGGTAGCAGAAATAACGAGAAAATTAGACATATTTCTAGTACATTTTGGAAGTAAAGCTAACACAACTGACAGATGTGGGATAAGGGAGCTCTGCGAGGGGCTGCTAGTCACAGTAACTTAGGCTTTAGGCTTTTAGCATTGCAGAGATCACAGCTAGCAGATGGCAGGTGGTTCCAAATGTGTGGGCCTGTCTGAAGAGTAAAGTCAAGTTCAGTTGGGAAGGAGAACCTTGATGAGACCAAGCTGAAGAGGTTGGATCTGATGTGCAGGACAAATGGCTAAGTCCCAGACAGAGAGAGCAATGGGGAGGACCTTGTGACAAGAGCAGTGGCCTGTGATGGGAAATACGTGACCCCACAGGGAGGGAACTGGAGTAGTAAGTACCCAACCTTATGCTCCTCCTCTCCTCCGATCTCCTGCTGGAGCCCCACTAGCAAAACCCAGCCTAGAATTTCTCAATGCCTGTGCAAGCGAATGCAAACATACTTTATTTCTTCCTCTTTCTCTCCTCTTTTTTGCTTAAAAAATATCATATTAATAGCACTGTTCTGAACTTTGCTGTTTTTACTTAGTATATCTTGGAGATTATTCTGTGAATCAGTTTTATCTTTTTTTTCCCTCAGGATGGGTAATATCCATTTTACAGATGTTCCATGATTGATTGGCTCAATCCCTTATTTTTATTCTAAGCCACACTGAAGGCAATAGCCATATATATTCATTATCTCACACTTGTACAAAGATATTTGTGTATAAATTTCTAAAGATGGAATTTCTGGGCTAAAAGTCATATGCATTTATAATTTTAAGAGATAGTGCCAAATTAATCTCTATAAGGGCTATACCAAGTTACATTCTCTCATCAGCCAAATGTTACCTTAGTATAGTTTTAATTTGCATTTATCTTATTATAAGTGAAGTTGAGTATCTTTTCATTTCTTTTTCAATTTTTTTATTCTGGTAAAATATATATAACGTAAAGTTTATTATCCTAATCATTTTAAAGTATATATTTTAATGATATTAAATATACTCATAATGTTGTGCAACTATCACCACCATTCATCTCTATTACTCTTTTCATCTTGTAAAATTGACAGTCTTTACCCATTAAACACTAACTTCCCATTCCCCCTCCCCCAGTCCCTGGCAACGCCATTCTACTTTCTGTCTTTATGATTTTGACTACACTTAGTTCCTTATATAAGTGGAATCATACAGTATTTGTCTTTCTGTGACTGGTTTATTTCATGTAACATAATGTTCTCAAGGTTCACTCATGTTATAACATATTGCAGAATTCCCTTTTTAAGGCTGAATAATATCCTATTTCATGTAGAGACCACATTTTGCTTATCAATTTATTGGTCAGTAGACACTTGGGTTACTTACATGTTTTACCTATTGTGAATAATGCTGCTATGAACCTGGATGTACAAATATCTCTTCAAGACCATGTTTTCAATTCTCTTGGGTATATACCCATAATGGATTTGCTAAATTATATAATTCTATTTTGTAATTTTTTTGAGGAACCACCATAGAGTTTTCCACAGTGGCTGTACCATTTTACATTCCCACCAACAGTGCAGAGTGTTCCAATTTCCCCACATTCTCACCAATACTTGCTGTTTTCTTGGGGGGGGGGGTTTGATGGTAGTTATTGTAATGGGTGTGAGAGTGGTGTCTTGTAGTGTTGATTTCCATTCCCCTGATGATTAGTGTTGTTGAACATCTTTTCTTGTGCTTATTGGCCATTTTGCATGTCTTATTTTGAGAAATGTCTGTTCAAGTCCTTTTCCCATTTTTCAGGTTGTTGGTTATTTTGTTGAGTTTTAGGAGTTCTCTACATATCCTGGATATTAATCTCTTACCAGATATATTATTTGCCAGTATTTTCTCCCATTCTGTGTGTTTCCTTTTTACTCTGTCGATAGTGTCTTTTGATGCACATAGTTTTTGTTTTTATGAAGTATAATTTGTCTATTTTTTCTTTTGTCGCCTCTGCCTTTGGTGTCATATCAATGAAATTGATAAATTCAATGTTGTAAAGCTTTTCTGCAATGTTTTGTTCTAAAAATTATAATATTTTATGTTTTACATTTAGATCCTTGATGCATTTCAAATTAACTTTTGTATAAGGTGTTAGGTAAGGATCCAGCTTCATTCTTTTGCATGTGGATATCCAGTTTTCCCAGCTCTATTTGTTGAAAAGACTGTCCTTTCCCATTGAATGGTCTTGGCACCCTTGTCAAAAATCATTTGACCATATATGCGAGGATTTATTTCTGGGCTTTCTATTCTATTCCATTGGTCTATATGCTTGTTTTGTTTGTTTGTTTGTTTTGTTTTTGTTTTTGCAGTACGTGGGCCTCTCACTGTTGTGGCCTCTTCCGTTGCGGAGCACAGGCTCTGGACGCGCAGGCTCAGCGGCCATGGCCCGCGGGCCCAGCCGCTTTGCGGCATGTGGGATCTTCCCAGACCGGGGCACGAACCCGTGTCCCCTGCATCGGCAGGCGGACTCTCAACCACTGCGCCACCAGGGAAGCCCGTATATATGCTTGTTTTTATGCCAGTACCACACTGTTGATGACTGTAGCACTAGAGAAAGTTTTGAAATTAGGAACTGTGAGTCCTCCAACTTTGTTCTTCTTTTTCAAGGTAGTTTTGGCTGCTCACGGCCCCTTGCAATTCTATATGCATTTGAGTGTTGGCTTTTCTATTTATGCAAAAAGAAAAAGGCTTTTGGAATTTTCATAGGAAATGTGCCAAATCTATAGATCATTTTGGGTAGGATTGCCATCATAACAGCATTAAGTCTTTCAATACAAGAACATGGATGTCTTCCATTTACTTAGGTCTTTAAAATTTTCCTTCAACAGTGTTTTGTAGTATTCACTGTGTGAGCCTTTCACTTTCTTGGTTTCATTTATTCTTAAGTATTTTATTCTTTATGATGCTATTACAAATGAGATTATTTTCTTAATTTCCTTTTCAAATTGTTCATTGCTAGTGTATAGAAACATAACTGGGGTATTTTTGGGTTTTTTTTTACATAACTGGTTTTTGTGTGTTGATCTTTTATTCTGAAATTTTGCTGAATTTGTTTATTAGTTCTAATAGTTTGTGCTTGCACACATAGGCATGTGTGTGTATATGTTCTTTAGGATTTTCTATATACAAATCATATAATCTGTGAATAGAAATAGTTTAACTCCTCCTTCTTTTCCATTTATATGGCTTTCACTTCTTTTTCTTGCCTAATTGCTCTAGCTAGAACTCCAGTACAGTGTTGAATAGAAAAGGTGAAAGTGGGTATCCTTGTCTTATTCCTTATCCCTAAGGGGGAAAGCTTTAAAGTCTTTCACCATTGAGTATAGTGTTAGCTGTGAGTATTTCATAAATGCCCTTTATCATGTTGAGGAAGTTCCCTTAACCTGTCTGTCAAATGCTTTTATCATGAAAGAGT
>NW_006788335.1:1351654-1355787 GCF_000442215.2 Lipotes vexillifer | reverse complement strand
TAATTTTTTTTATTGAAGTGTAGTTGATTTACAATGTTTTGTTAGTTTCAGGTATACAGCAAAGATATATATATATATATATATATATATATATATATATTCTTTTTCAGATTCTTTTCTCATATAGGTTATTATAAGATATTGAGAATGGTTCCCTGTGCTATACAGTAGGTCCCTGTTGGTTATCTAGTTTATATATAGTAGTGTGTATATGTTACTCCCAACTTCCTAATTTACCCCTCCTTCCCACCACTGCCCTTTGGTAACCGTAAGTTTGTCTTCTATGTCTGTGAGTCTGTTTCCGTTTTGTAAATAAGTTCATTTGTATCTTTTTAGATTCTACATATAAGTGATAGCATATGATATTTGTCTTTCTCTGTCTGACTTACTTCACTTAGTATGATCAACCTGAGGTCCGTTCATGTTGCTGAATATGACATTATTTCATTCTTTTTTATGGCTGAGTAATATTGCATTGTATTGATATATATATATATATATATATATATATATATATATATATACACCCCACATATTCTTTAACCATTCAGCTGTTGATAGCCATTTAGGTTGCTTCCATGTCTTGGCTATTGTAAATAGTGCTGCAATGAACATTGGGGTGAATGCATGTTTTCAAGTTATGGTTTTCTTCTTTTGTGGTATCTTTGTCTGGTATTAGTATCAGGGTGATGGTGGCCTCATAGAATGAGTTTGGAAGTGTTCCTTCCTCTGCAATTTTTTGGAACAGTTTCCGAATGATAGGTGTTAGCTCTTCTTTAAATGTTTGGTAGAATTCGCCTGTTAAGCCATCTGGTACTGGACTTTTGTCTGTTGGGAGTTTTTAAATCACAGATTCAGTTTCAGTATTTGTATCGATAATTGGTCTGTTCATATTTTCTATTTCTGGTTCAATCTTGGGAGATTGTACCTTTCTAAGAATTTGTCCATTTCTTCTAGGCTGTCCATTTGATTGGCATAGAGTTGCCTGTAGTAGTCTCTTATGGTCCTTTGTATTTCTGTGGTGTGAGTTGTAACTTCTCCTTTTTTATTTCTAATTTTATTGATTTGAGCCCTCTCCCTTTTTTTCTTAAGGAGTCTTGCTAAAGGTTTATCAATTTTGTTTATCTTTTCAAAGAACCAGCTTTTAGTTTCATTAGTGTTTTCTCTTGTTTTCTTTGTCTCTATTTAATTTATTTCTGCTCTGATCTTTATGATTTCTTTCCTTCTACTAAGTATGGGGTTTTTTGGTTCTTCTTTCTCTAGTTGCTTAGGTGTAAGGTTAGGTTGTTTATTTGAGATTTTTCTTGTTTCCTGAGGTAAGCTTGTATCGCTATAAACTTCCCTCTTAGAACTGCTTTTGTGGCATCCCATGGGTTCTGGATTGTCATGTTTCGTTTCCATTTGTCTCTAAGTATTTTTTGATTTTCCCTTTGATTTCTTCAGTGATCCATTGGTTGATTTCTAATCTCATAGCACTGTGATCAGAAATGATGCCTGATATGATTTCAGTTTTCTTACATTGACCAAGGCTTGCTTTGTGGCCCAGCATGTGATGTATCCTGGAGAATGTTCCATGTACACTAGAAAAGAATGTGAATTCTGCTGCTTTTGGATGGAATGCTCTATAGATATCAACTAACTCCATTTGGTCTAATGTGTCATTGAAGGCCTTTGTTTCGTTATTGATTTTCTGTCTGGATGATCTGTCCATTGATGTTACTGAGGTGTTAAAGTCCCCGACTATTTTGGTGTTATTGTCAATTTCTTCTTTTATATCTGTTAACATTTGCCTTGTATATTGAGGTGCTCCTGTGTTGGATGCATATATATATATATATATATATGTATAGTTACAATTGTTATATCTTCTTCTTGGATTGATCCCTTAATCACGTGTCCTTCTTGTTTCTCTTGTAACAGTCTTTATTTTAAAGTCTATTTTGTCTGATATGAGTATTTCTACTCCAACTTTCTTTAGATTTCCATTTGCATGGAATGCCTTTTTTTGTTCCCTCACTTTCAGTCTGTATGTGTCTCTAGATCTCAAGTGGGTTTCTTGTAGAGAGCATATATATGGGTCTTGTTTTTGTATCCATTCAGCAGTCTCTGTCTTTTGGTTGGAACATTTAATCCATTTACATTTAAGGTAATTATTGATATACATGTTCTCATTGCCATTTTCTTAATTGTTTTGGATTTTCATGGGTCTTTTTTCTTCCTTTCCTCTTTTGTTCTCTTCTCTTATGATTTGATAACTATTTTTAGTATTGTGTTTGGATTCCTTTTTCTTTTTTGTGTGTATATCTATTACAGATTTTTGGTTTGTGGTTGCCATGAGGTTTTGATATAGTAGTCTATATAAGTACATGATTGTCTTAAGTTGTCAATCTCTTAATTTCAAATGCATTTCAAATATCCTGCATTTGTACTTTCGTCCCCTCACAATTACTGGTTGTGATATTATATTTGTGTGTGGATGACTTCCTGTCTTTACTGTATGTTTGCCTTTACTGGTGAGCTTTCCTATTTCATAATTTTCTTGTTTCTATTGATAGAAAATAGAAAAAACTTCTTGTTTCTTTCATTTTCTGCCTACAGAAGTTCCTTTAGCATTTGTTGTAAAGCT
This sequence comes from Lipotes vexillifer, assembly GCF_000442215.2. NCBI lineage: Eukaryota > Metazoa > Chordata > Mammalia > Artiodactyla > Lipotidae > Lipotes > Lipotes vexillifer. The sequence continues at coordinate 1,353,161 of NW_006788335.1, read as the reverse complement.
GGTTTGGTGGTGCTAAATTCTTTTAGCTCTTGCTTGTCTGTAAAGCTTTTGATTTCTCTGTCAAATCTGAATGGGAGCCTTGCTGGATAGATTGTCTTCTTACTCCTGGGTAGAGTATTCTTTTCTTAAAAAAATATTTATTTATTTATTTGTGTTGCATCTTAGTTGCAGCACGTGGAATCTTCATTGAGGCATGAGGGATCTTTAGTTGTGGCATGCAAACTCTTAGTTGTGGCATGTGGGATCTAGTTCCCTGACAAGGGATCAAACCTGGGCCCCATGCATTGGGAGCACAGAGTCTTAGTCACTGGACCACCAGGGAAGTCCCAAGGTAGAGTATTCTTGGCTGTGGGTTTTTTCCTTTCATCACTTTAAATATATCATGCCACTCCCTTCTGGCCTGCAGAGTTTCTGCTGAAAAATCAGCTGATAAGCTTATGGAGATTCCCTTGTATGTTATTTGTTGCTTTTCCCTTGCTGCTTTTAATATTATCTCCTTGTCTTTAATTTTTGTCAGTTTGATTACTTTGTATCTTGGCATGTTCCTCCCTGGGTTAATCCTGCCTGGGACTCTCTGCACTTCCTGGACTTGGGTGACTGTTTCCTTTCCCATGTTAGTGAAGTTTTCAGCTATTATCTCTTCAAATATTTTCTCAGGCACTTTCTCTTTCTCTTCTCCTTTTGGGACCCACATAATGCGAATGTTGGTACATTTAATGTTGTCCCAGAGGTGTCTTAAACATCCTAATTTCTTTTCATTCTTTTTCCTTTCTTCTGTTCCGCAGCAGTGATTTCCCCCATTCTGTCTTCCAGCTCACTTACCCATTCTTCTGCCTCATTCAATCTGCTATTGATTCCTTCTAGTGTATTTTTCATTTCAGTTATTCTTCAACTCTGTTTGGTTGTTTTTTATATTTTCTAATTCTTTGTTAAAAGTTTCTTGTAACTTCTTGCAGTGCGCATCCATTCTTTTTCCAGGATGTTGGATCATCTTTATGATCGATCATTACTCTGAAGTCTTTCTCTGGTAGATTGCCTATCTCCACTTCACTTAGTTGTTATTCTGGGGTGTTATCTTGTTCTTCATCTGGAACATATGCCTCTGCCTTCCTAGTATTTCTTTGAGGTTTTTTGCATCTATATTCATAGTGGATATTCATCTGTATTTTTCTTTTCTTACAGTATCTTTTTCTGGCTTTGCTATCAAAGCCATACTTTCTTGTTTCTCTTCATGCCTCATAATTTTTTGTTGAAAACTCATTTAGAATGTTACAATGCAGTAACTCTGGAAATCAAATACTCCCCTTTCTCCAGGGTTTATTATTGCTGCTTGTAGTTTGTAGTTGTTTGTTTGTGACCTTCTGTGAAGGGACATAGTTATGGAGTTCCCTACTCTGCCATTTTGGGCAACATCGCTCCTATCTTCTTATGATTCAGTCATTTCTATATAATTTTCATAAATTGTGTGTTCACTTCCTTTGTCTGTATTTCATTGGGTAAAATTTTC
>NW_006788335.1:1335626-1351636 GCF_000442215.2 Lipotes vexillifer | reverse complement strand
TTACGTTGTGGGGAAATTAGCCACTTGTTTATGATAGGAGTATCATATATGTTTTCCAGTTTGTCATTTCTTTTTTGTCTTGGCTTGTGATAGTTTCTCCACTCAGGGTTTCTTGTTTTTTTTCTATTGTGTAGTTGAATTTATCAATCTTTTTCTATCATGACTTCTGGACTTTTGAGTCATAATTATGAAAAGTCTTACCTGCTCCAAAGTTATAAAAGGATTTTCACATATTTTCTACTAGAACTTTTATGGCTTAATTTCCCACGTTTAAATGCTTAATCCATTTTGGATTTATCTTGATATAAGTTGTGATTAACAGATCCAACCTTTTGCGCTGCAGATGTTCACGTTCTTGAAGAAGACCTATCCTTCAGTTGGTTCAGCAAGTATTTATTAGTATCCGGTAGCCTCTGAATAATTATGAGCAGTAAATTACTTTCATTGCTCTTTTTCAGAATGATCTGGCTTCTAATCCTAGCCCTTACCACTTAATGACTGTGTGAACTTGGGCAACCCCTTCACCTGGTGGGAGCCTTCTGTTTTCTCATTTGTAAACAGTGATAATAGTGTCTGCTCAGCCTGTTAACTTAGGGTTATTCCAAAATAAACCAAGAGAATGTCTATGCAAAGGACTATGGATGCTGTAAAATGCTAACCAGGGTGTAAGGCAGTAGTAATGTTAAGAGCAAAAGTCATAGCAGCTCTTTCTATCTGGATGGTACTTATTCCCATCTAAATACAACAACCTTCACAACCCTGTAACAACCCTGTGCAGTCCGACACATAGTAGTTCCCTGATAAATACTTGTTTGAATATTTTTTGAGTACGCATTGAATCTTTACTATTATTCCACTGAGGAGAACACTCCAGACTCATGAACTTACGGATGTTATGTTCCATCGGGATGGAGAAGTAAAATAACCAAAATAAATAAGCAAAATGTATAGTATTTTTTTAAAAAGCTTTTTATTGAAACCATTTTCAGCTTGTAAGGAGGAAACATCTTAGTTTCAGACAGAAGTGGTCCACACAGTTGCAAGCTTTTACCTTAAACTGTTTCGGACAGGAACTTTTAAATTTATTTTATTTATTTATTTTTGGCTGCAGTGGGTCTTCGTTGCTGCACGAGGGCCTTCTCTAGTTTCGGTGAGTGGGGGCTACTCTTTGTTGTGGCGCACTTGCTTCTCATTGCGGTGGCTTCTCTTGTTGCAGAGCACGGGCTGTAGGCGTGTGGGCTTCAATAGTTGTGGCGCGTGGGCTCAGGAGTTGTGGCGCGTGGGCTCTAGAGCGCAGGCTCAGTAGTTGTGGCACACGGGCTTTGTTGCTCCACGGCATGAGGCATCTTCCTGGGCCAGGGATCGAACCCATGTGCCCTGCATTGGCAGGCAGATTCTTAACCACTGCGCCACCAGGGAAGTCCTATATAGTATTTTAGATAGTCAGCAGTGGTAAAGAAAATAGGCAGGGAAGGGGGAAGTTTGTTGGGGATGGAGGGATGCAATTCCCAACAGGGCAGTCAGGTGAGGAAGTGTGCATCTAGGGGGAAAGCCAGGCAGGCAGAAGGAACAGCAAGAGCAAAGGGCCTGAGGTTGGAGGATGAGAAGAGGCCAGAGGGGCTGAGTGCAGTGAGCAAAGGTGAGAATGTTGGAGGAGAGTAAGAGGTAGAGGGGGTGAGGAAGAGGCCAGATCCAGTATAGCCTTGGAGGGCATTGTAGGGACTTTGCCTTTTATCCAGTGAAGGTGGGAAGCCACTGAAGGGTACTGAAGAGAGTAGTCATGTGGCATGACTTGGTCTTCATCCAAAGAAGGTGATGTTGTGTATATGGTGGGATTGAAAGGGAGTCGTCCATTACGAGCTCCTTCCGGAAAACCAAACGATTAATTCCAACAAGTACTGCTCCCAATTAGACCAGCTGAAAGCAGCCCTCGACGAAAAGCGTCCAGAATTAGTCAACAGAAAATGCATAATCCTCCATCAGGATAACGCAAGACTGATGTTTCTTTGATGACCAGGTGAAAACTGTTACAGCTTGGCTGGGATGTTCTGATTCATTCTCCCTATTCACCAGACATTGCACCTTCAGATTTCCATTTATTTCAGTCTTTACAAAATTCTTTTAATGGAAAAAGTTTCAATTCCCTGGAAGACTGTAGAAGGCACTTGGAACAGTTCTTTTCTCAAAAAGATAAAAAGTTTGGGAAGATGAAATTATGAAGTTGCCTGAAAAATGGCAGAAAGTAGTGGAACAAAAGTGTGAATACGTTGTTCAGTAAAGTTCTTGGTGAAAATGAAAAATGTCTTTTATTTTTACTTAAAAAAACAAAGGCACTTTTTGGCCCACTCAATACATTGCTCGTGGGATTGTCAAATGGTACAAGAACTTTGGGAGTCACTTTATTGAAAAGATGTCTCATAAAGTCACACACTTTTTTTTTTTTAACATCCCTATTGGAGTATAATTGCTTTACAATGGTGTGTTAGTTTCTGCTTTATAACAAAGTGAATCAGTTATACATATACATATGTTCCCATATCTCTTCCCTCTTGCATCTCCCTCCCTCCCACCCTCCCTATCCCACCCCTCTAGGTGGTCACAGAGCACTGAGCTGATCTCCCTGTGCTATGCGGCTGCTTCCCACTAGCTATCTATTTTACGTTTGGTAGTGTATATGTATCCATGCCACTCTTTCACTTTGTCACAGCTTACCCTTCCCCCTCCCCATATCCTCAAGTCCATGCTCTAGTAGGTCTGTGTCTTTATTCACGTCTTACCCCTAGGATCTTCATGACCTTTTTTTTTCCCTTAGATTCCATATATATATGTGTTAGCATATGGTATTTGTTTTTCTCTTTCTGACTTACTTCACTCTGTATGACAGACTCTAGGTCCATCCACCTCACTACAAATGACTCAATTTCGTTTCTTTTTATGGCTGAGTAATATTCCATGAATGGATAAAGAAGATGTGGCACATATAAGTCACACTTTTTATATGACCAGAGGAAGAAGCCAGGTTGAGGAGTGGGCTGTAGACCCCAATCTGTGAGGAGTGGCTGGAGGGCCTGGGATGATTTATCCTGAACCCAGAGCCTCAAGGAAGCTCATCACTGTCTCCATCTCAGCAGGGCTGTCCCAGGGCCTGAGACCGTAAAAGAGAAGTCAGACAGTTTTCAGCACCTTTCCGTTGAAATAAGATGGTGTTTCTTAGGCTGAAACCCAAAAACATAGTGAGAAATCTGCCTCTTTGTCCAAAGACCAATGGGGGCAGAGGTAGAGCCACTCCTCAAGATATAAACATCCACTGGGAGCAATTTTGGTTCTTGTCAACGTGGCAAACTGACATGGACTGCTGGCTGCTTCCCTGCAAATCAACCCTAGAGAAACTGTGGAAGCAAGAGAAAAGCATGGATACCAAGACCTAAATCCTTTGAGAAAACCCCAGAAGGCTAAACATGTTTTTCAGTGGTTTATGTGGGTAATGTGGGTGGCTGCAGCCTGAGGAGGACAGGAGGTGGAGGTGGCAATGGAGGATAGTATGGAATCCTTTCAGCTCTGTCCTGCGTCTCCTCAACATAGCTTTGGGACAGTCTTCACCTGCTTCTTCACTGTAGCAACAACAGCAATAGGCCAGGCCACTAGCACAAGTGCAGGTGGTGCTATTGAAGGAGTGTAAAGGCCTTGTCCATTAGGATGTTGATGAAAGCTGGTGCTAACTGGCCAGGTGTCAGATTCTGACTGACCAGGTACCTTTGGTCATTCATGCCTCCTCCTGTTCCCCTCTAGACTTCAGGGGCTTCTGGTTACAAGGCAAGGAGAAGCCCCCTTAGATGGTGCTGCTTCCCCCAGGGGTTTTTAAGGTCATAACTTAACCAGAGGATTTGCCTGGTGGAGCGACAGCAAATCTGAGTGATGGAGTTCTGTGGCATGTGTGGCTCATCCCTTTACAACTCTCACGTAATGGGACCTGTCCTTTTATACTTCCCAAAACACATAATCAGAGTAGCTGACATGATCGAGGAAATTTGAGCTCAAAGGCCAAGATAACTAAATATATAAGAAGAATCATTTACTGCAAAAGAAGATGAGAAACTGGACAAGAAATACCATTTGAAGCAGGACCGTTGGTAAGACCAGAAAAAAGTAAGCACAGTCAGTATACCTAAGTACATAGGGAAATGTATTAGCAATATGAAATAAGTAAAATAAATCACAAAAAGCAAAGTGTAAATTCTAAGTTTAAAAAGTATGATAGTTCGGGCTTCTCTGGTGGCTCAGTGGTTGAGAGTCCGCCTGCCAGTGCAGGGGACACAGATTCACGCCCTGGTCAGGGAAGATCCCACATGCCGCGGAGCAGCTGGGCCCATGAGCCATGGCCGCTGAGCCTGCACGTCCGTAGCCTGTGCTCCACAACGGGAGAGGCCACAACAGTGAAAGGCCCACATACCTCAAAAACAAACAAACAAAAAGTATGATAGTTAAAATAAAGAACATCACATATATAAGATAAATGGTGAAGAACCAATTAACAGGTTGGAAGCTCAGACTGAGGAACTCTCCAAGAAAGCATCAGGAAAGGCTGACAATATATATATTTTAAAAAAACCCATTGAAAAGATGTAGAGGGTAAAAGTGCCAAAACCCAGATTATAAGAGAAAATAACATGAGAAAACCATAATTCAAAAAGAGTCATGTACCACAATGTTCATTGCAGCTCTATTTACAATAGCCAGGACATGGAAGCAACCTAAGTGCCCATCAACAGATGAAAGGATAAAGAAGATATGGCACATATATACAATGGAATATTACTCAGCCATAAAAAGGAACAAAACTGAGTTATTTGCAGTGAAGTGGATGGACCTGGAGACTGTCATACAGAGTGAAGTAAGTCAGAAAGAGAAAAACAAATACCATATGCTAACACATATATATGGTATCTAAAAAAAAAAAAAAAAAAAAGGTCATGAAGAGCCTAGGGGTAAGACAGGAATAAAGACGACACAGACCTACTAGAGAATGGACTTGAGGATACAGGGAGGGGGAAGGGTAAACTGGGACAAAGTGAGAGAGTGGCATGGACATATATACACTACCAAACATAAAATAGATAGCTAGTGGGAAGCAGCTGCATAGCACAGGGAGATCAGCTCGGTGCTTTGTGACCACCTAGAGGGGTGGGATAGGGAGGGTGGGAGGGAGGGAGATGCAAGAGGGAAGAGATATGGGAACATATGTATATGAATAACTGATTCACTTTGTTATAAAGCAGAAACTAACACACCATTGTAAAGTAATTATACTCCAATAAAGATGTTAAAAAAATAAGAGAAAATAACAGAAAATAAAAGTTGAGAGGAGAAACTGTTTGAAGAAATAATGAAGATTAATATACCATCTTTAAGAAAAATGAAAGACTTTAGAATGATACGAATAAGAGTACCAAATGGAAGAGATGAGGAAAATCCCAGACAGAAACATATCAGAGTGAAACTTGAGAAAATAAAATTCTAAAAGAAACCAGGTAGAGAAGGAAGACTACCTACAAAGGAGTAAGGATCAGACTGACATCAGATTTTTCACAGCAACACGAGATGCAAGAAGAATGAAGTGATATTTTTTAAAGACTTGAAGGTAAAGTACTTAAGGGTAAGAGTAGATGAACTAAAAGCACATGCTCATGTGACAAAATATTTAGCTGTTTAGGAGATAGAGTAGGTAAGTATACTGATAAGGTAAGAATTAATAGGAGACACAAATGGAAGGAGGCCGAGTAGGAAGAACCATGAATCTGTCTCCCCACCTGGACCACAATTGCCCTGGACCTGATGGCTTCAGTGATGAATTCTGTCGCACATTTAAAGAATCAGTAGTTCTCAAACTTTCCCCAAAATCTGAAAAGGGAACACTTTCTGACTCATTCTATAAGGCCAGCATTACCCTAATACCAAAGCCAGACAAAGACATGACAAGAAAAAAAATCCTTATGAACATCAATGCCAAATCCTCAACAAAACACTAGCAACACAAAGTTTAGCAGCATAGCAAAAGGATTATACACCATGACACCAAATGGGATTTATTCCTGGAATGCAAGGATGGTTTGACATATAAAAGTCAATCAATGTAATACACCACATTAACAGAATGAAGGAGAGGGAAACCCACATGATCATCTCAATTGATGCAGAGAAAACATTTGTCAAAATTCAACACCCTTTCATGATAAAAACACTCAGCAAGGGCATCCCTGGTGGCGCAGTGGTTGAGAGTCCACCTGCTGATGCAGGGGACACGGGTTCGTGCCCTGGTCCGGGAAGATCCCACATGCCGTGGAGCAGCTGGGCCCGTGAGCCATGGCCGCTGAGCCTGTGCGTCTGGAGCCTGTGCTCCGCAACGGGAGAGGCCACAACAGTGAGAGGCCCGTGTACCGCGAAAAAAGAAAAGAAAAAAAAAAACAGCAAAGTAGGAATAGAAGGAGGCTACCTCCACATAATAAAAGTCATATGTACAGAAAACATATTCAATAGTGAAAGATTGATAGCTTTTCCTCTAAGATCAGGAACAAGGCAAGGATGTCTGCTGTCACCACTTGTATTCAACAAAGTACTAGAAGTTCTAACCAGAGCAATTTGGCAAGAAAAATAAAGAGCATTTAAATTGGAAAAGAAGAGGTAAAATGATCTCTGTTCACAAATGATATGATCTTGTATGTAGGAAATCCTCAAGCTTCTTCCAAAAAAAAAAAAACTTTCAGAATTAATTAATGAATTTATCAAAGGAGCAGGATACAGTCAAAATGCAAAAGTGCTGCATTTCTATACACTAACAATGAACAATCTGAAAAGGAAATTATAAAAACAGTTCTATTTACAATAACATTAGAAAGAATAATATGCAGCACTTAGGAATTAACTTAACCAAAGAGGCGAAAGACCTATTCAATGAAAACTATAAAGCTTTGCTGAAAGAAACTAAAGACATAAATACATGAAAACACATTCCACGTTCATGGATTGGAAGACTTAATATGTCAGTGCCACCCAAAGTGGTCTAAGATTTAGTGCAATTCCTATTACCCCAATGACATTTTTCCAGAAATAGAACAACCCATCCTAAAATTCATATGGAATCTCAAAGGACCCCTGAATAGCCAAAACAATCCTGAAAAAGAACAAAACTGGAGGACTCACACTTCATGATTTCAAAACTTACTATAAAACTCAGTCATCAGAACAGTGTGGTATTGGCATAATGATAGGCATATAGACCAATAGAAAAGAGTAGAAATCCCAGAAGTAAACCCTCGCATATATGGTCAAATGATTTTTAATGAGGGTGCCAAGACCATTCAATGGGGAAAGAACAGTCTTTTCAGCAAATGGTGCTGGGAAAACTGGGTATCCACATGCAAAAGAATGAAGTTGGACCATTCCATAACACCATACTAAAAAATTAACTCAAAATGGATCAAGGACCTAAATGTAAGGCCTAAAAAAACAAAACTCTTAGAAGAAAACACAGGACAAAAGCATCATGATATTGGACTTGGCTCTGATTTCATAGATATGGCACCAAAGGCACACGTAACAAAAGCAAAAATAGACAGATCGGACTTCATGAAAATTTTAAAAACTTTGTGCATCAAAAGACACTATTCACAGAGTAAAAAGTCAGTACACAGAATGGGAGAAAATATTTGAAAATCATATATCCGATAAGGGATTAATATCCAGAATATATAGAGAATATCTAAAAGAACCTCATTCAAAATTGAACCAAGGACCCGAATAGTCATTTTTCCAAAGAAGGCATACAAATGTCCAATAAGCACATGAAAAGATGCTCAACATTACTAATCATTAGGGAAATGCAAATCAAAACTACAACAGGATACCACCTCACACCCAGTAGGAGAGCTCCTATCAAAAAGCCAGAAAACAGCAAGTGTTGGTGAGGATGTGGAAGCATTGAAATCCTTGTTTACTCTTGTTGAGAATGTCGAAGGGTACAGCTGCTATGGGATAGTATAGTGGTGCCTCAAAAAATTAAAAATAGAATTATATATTCCAGCAATTCCACTTCTAGGTACATACCCAACAGAATTGAAAGCAGGGTCTCCAAAAAACACCTGTACACCCATGTTCATAGTAGCATTATTCACAATAGCTGAAATGTGGCAGCAACCCCAGGGCCCATTGACAGGTGATGGATAATCAAAGTTGTGGTCTGTACATATGATGGAATATCATTCAGCCTTAAAAAGGAAGGAAATTCTGCAATATGCTACAACATGGATGAACCTTGAGGACATTAAGCCGAGTGAAATGAACCAGTCACAAAAACACAAATATTGCATGATTCGCTTACATGAGGTACTCAGAGAAATCAAAATGGTAGAGACAGAAAGTAGAGTGGTGGTTGCCAGGGGCTGTGGGGAGGGCAATGGAGAGTCAGTGTTTAACGGGGACAGTTTCAGTTTTACAAGGTGAAGAGAGTTATGAGGATGGATGGTGAAAATGGCTGCACAACAATGTGAATGTATTTAATACCACTGAGCTGTACACTTAAAAATGCCTAAGATGGCAACTTTTATGTGTATTTTATCTCAAAAATTATTTTTAATCCTACAGCAAACATTTTTCTTAGTGGAGACACTGTAATGCATTCTCCGTAAAGTTAGGAACAAGATAAGGATACTACAGTCAACAGCACTGTATTAGAAATCCTGAACGCTATGTGGGAAGAAATAGAAATAAAGAGTGTCATAGTCAGTTCAGGCTGCTCTTACAAAATACTGCAGAGTGTGTGGTTTAAACAACAGACATTTATTTCTCATCCTCTGGAGCCTGGAAGTCCAAGGTCAGGGTGCCAACATGGTTGGGTTCTTGGTGAGGGCCCTCTTCCTGGCCCTGGCCTTCCTTGGTGTGTGCGCACAGAGAGAGATCGCTGGTCTCTTCCTCTCACAGGGACCCCAGTCTCCTTAGGGGGCTCCACCTTCATGACCCCATCTAAACCTGCTTACCTCTAAAAGGCCCACCTCCAAGTACCATTGCATTGTGGGTTAGGGCTCCAGTGTATAAACTTTGGGGAGAAACACAAGTGTCCATAGCAAAGAGATACAAGGATGTGAAAGGAAATTATAAAAACATCCATTATTTGCAGGTGATTCAATCATCTGCATGGAACAACCAACCAAGAATCAATAGACAAATAACAACTAATATGGATTCACCAAGATGCTGGATATAAGAACAACACATAAAGTTAACTTCTCACAGTGAGAAGCAGTGGGCCAGGTTGCACGCACAGCGACGTGGGGGTCATAAACACACAGCTTGAGTGGATGAGAACCAGCATGAGATGCACAGCACAGCGGCATTAATGCCAGGAATAAACTGAGGCAGGAGAAAGACGGAGCAGGGGGTTTGCATGAGAGAGGATGGGGCCTCTCTGCTGAGAGCCCAGGAGGTCTCTGGAATATGCAGGATAAATCCAAGGCTCCCAGTTGCTGAGGCCCCTGACATCCCTCCCCCAGAACCTGAAAGTGTCTCCCCCTTCAAAAAACAAAACCCTGTGCTCCTCCCGTCCAAGCCTTTGGACGCTGGACAAGCCACTTTGGTCCCTGGGCCTCCACTTCCCCCTCTGTAAAGTGGGGATAATCACAGTAACAACCTTCCAGGTCTGTGGATGGATTCTGTATGACAATGCAGAGGAAAGACTCAGCTCATGCTCAGTAAACGTGAATGAGAATAACTATTTATTAATAACTAGGTGATTGAAGAGCCCCCACCCCATGCCAAGCTCCAGTGCAAGGCCCACTGCTGGCTGTCTCCCAATCTCCAGCTCCATCAAGGGTTAAGGAGCTTGGCTGGCTGCTGGGGAGCATGAATAAAGCACCAGCCCAGCAGCGGCTCCCTATCTCTGAGCCATCTCCTCCCGCCCCACAGCTCGAGACTGCGGAAATGAAAGCCCCTCTAGGCAGAAGCTCCTTCGCCAGCTGCATCACAATGACATTCCCCACCAGGGAGACGGGGATAGGCGCCCTCTCTGGCTTCCCCAGTTCTGGGGCTACAGGGACGGTGAGCTGCCCCGGAGCTGTCAGCTCACATGTGGGAGAGAAGTTGGGTCGTTCTGTTCCTGGCCCTGTGGGGTTGGAGGAAAGCGAAGTGGGGAGGGGGGAGCTGGGAGGGGTGCTGACAGGTTGGGGAGGACCCAGTGGGTGCACCCCAGGCACTTGGGGTCTCAGAGAACCAACACATGCTGCCAAGGACCTGCAGGTGACCACCCACTAGTGAGCTGTGAAATCCATTTAATGAGTTGTGTTCTGCATTTTTAAAAAGTGAACTGGAATAGAAAATAGGGTGCATTGCAGATAATAAAGCCACAAGCTTTATTTCAGTCACCTTGAGTGCAGTGGCCAAAAACTGCCCTCAAGGTGGGCCTTGGGCCAGAGCCCACTTGCCCGGGCCCGTGACCTTGGATGCATCGTGCCACCTTCCAGCCCTCTGTCCCCTTATCTGTTCGTGGAGAAGAGTAGCACCCACACCTCGGTCACTGTGAGAGACGAAGGAGGGGTTCGGGAGACTCAGGGAATGTGGAGCCGCCATGGTTGTTGGCTCTTTTAATCCTCATGTAAAACGTCTTTCTTCGCTGGCAGATGGGTCACAAAAAGCTGAAAGCCACTGGATTTGAGGACTGGTACAGGACCTGTCTACAGCAAGAATTCAGGGTGCAGGCTTGGGCAGGGGGGCTACTCTTAGTAAATCAGAAGAGAGGATCCTGAGGGGAAAAGGAAAAGCCAGAGTCCCCAGAGGCAGGTCCGTGTGTGCACAGCCCTCCACAGCCTACACCTCCCGCCATATGTTGAGGATGACTTTGCCCAATCAGAAGCCCCCACCCTGTGTTTCCTTTGGTCTCCAAATTAATGAACTTCTTGCAGACTCTGCACTGGGAGCCGTCCTCATATGCCCCCGTTAAGGCCTGACATTAGGCCCAGGAGGAAGGGACTCTCGTTCTCTCCAATTTTTAAAAAAATAGACTATTTTTTAGAGCAGTTTTAGGTTGACAGCAAAACTGAGCCGAAACTACAGAGAGTTCCCATTTACTCCCTATTCCCACCCGGTCCCCACCACACACACAGGCACGGCCTTCCTCACCATCAACATCGGCCCCCAGAGTGGTGTATTTATTACAATTGGTGAACCTACCCTTACGCATCTTTATCACCCAAAGCCAGTAGTTTACGTTAGGGTTCACTCTCAATGATGCACATTCTGTCGGTTTGGACAAAGATGTAATGATGTGTATCCACCATTATAGTGTCACACAGTGTAGTTTCATTGCCCTAAAAATCCTCTGTGCTCCACCTGCTCATCCCTCCCTCCCCTCAACCCCTGCTGTCCGGGAGTTTTCCTTTTCCAAAATGTCATATAGTTGGAATCATACAGTTTATAACATTTTCAGATTGGCTTCTTTCACTTAATAATATGCATTTAAGGTTCCTCCATGGCTTGGTAGCTCATTTCTTTTCTTTTTACTCTTTGTTATGTCAGTGTCCCTGCTGTTCAGAGTTTAACTATGGTACTAATGCTATAATGTACTGATGCTTTTTATTTTTTAATTTATTTTAAAAAAATATTTATTTATTATTTTGGCTGCATCAGGTCTTAGCTGTGGCATGTGGGATCTTTGTTGCTGTGTGTGGGAGCTTTGCTGTGACATGCAGGATCTTTTACTTGTGGCGTGTAGGATCTTTAGTTGTGTCATGCAGGATTTTTCTTTTTTTTTCTTTTTAGTTGCAGCATGCGGGATCTTTAGTTGCGGCACGTGTTCCCTAACCAGGGATCAAACCTTGGCCCCCTGAGTTGGGTGCGTGGATTCGTAGCCATTGGACCACCGGGTAAGTCCTGTAGCTCATTTCTTTTTAGCGCTGAATAATATTCCATTGTCTGGATGGACCACAGTTTATTCATTCACCCAAGAAGGACTTAGTTGCTTCCAAGTTTTGGCAGTTATGAATAAAGCTGCTATAAATATCCATGTGAAGGTTTTCATTTATGTTTTGAAAATATAAGTTTTCAACTCATTTGTGAAAATAGCAAGGGGTGTGATTGCTAATCCATATGGTAAAAGTATGTTTAGTTTTGTAAGAAACCACCAAACTATCTTACAAACTGGCTGTACCGTTTTGCATTCCTACCAGCAATGAATGAGCGTTCCTGTTGCTCCATATTTAGTGGAGCATTTGGTCTTGTCAGTGTTCTGCGTTTTGGCCATTCTAACAGGCGTGAAGTGTTATCTCATTATTGGTGTTGTTTTTTAATCATTTCCTTCATATAATCATAATCCATTATTTATTTATTTATTTTTGGCTGTGTTGGGTCTTCGTTGCTGCGCGCGGGCTTTCTCTAGTTGCTGTGAGTGGGGGCTACTCTTCATTGCGGTGTGCGGGCTTCTCATTGCGGTGGCTTCTCTTGTTGCAGAGCACAGGCTCTAGGCGCTCGGGCTTCAGTAGTTGTGCCACACGGGCTCAGTAGTTGTGGCTCATGGGCTGTAGAGCGCAGGCTCAGTAGTTGTGGCGCATAGGCTTAGTTGCTCCGCGGCATGTGGGATCTTCCCGGACCAGGACTCAAGCCTGTGTCTCCTGCATTGGCAGGAGGATTCTTAACTACCGCGCCACCAGGGAAGTCCCCGTTGTTTTAATTTACGCTTTCATAATTTCATATAATTTGCATATAATTTTGAGCATCTTTTCATATGCTTATTTGCCATCTGTATGTCTTTTTTGGTGAGGTGTCTGTTCAGGTCTGTTGCCTATTTTTTAACCAGGTTGCTCATTTTGTTGTTACATTTTAAGAGTTATTTGTGTATTTTGAATAACAGTCCTTTACGTGTCTTTTGCAAATATTTTCTCCAGTGTGACTTGTCTTTTCATTTCTCTTGACATTGTCTTTTGCAGAGCAGAAGTTTTTAATTTTAATGAAGTCTAGCCTATCAGTTATTTCTTTCATGAATAGTGCCTTTAGTGTTGTATCTAGAAAGGTCTCACCATACCCAAGGTCATCTAGATTTTCTCCTGTGTTATCTTCTAGGAGTTTTATAGTTTGCAGTTTACATTAGGTCAGTGATCCATTTTGAGTCAATTCTTATAGAAGGGTGTAAGATCTGTGTATAGTTTTTTGTGTTTTTTTTTTTTGCATATAGATGCCCAGTTGTCCCAGCACCATTTGTTGAAAAGACTGTCTTTTCCCCATTGTGTTGCCTTTGCTCTTTTGTCAAAGATCAGTTTATTATATCTTTGTGGGTCTGTTCCTGGGCTCTCTTTTCTGTTCCACCGATCTGTCTGTTCTTTTGCCAGTACCATCCTGTCTTGATTACTGTGGCTCTAGAATAAGTATTGACCTTGGGTAGTATCTCTGACTTTGCTTTTCTATTCTCTTCATTTTTTAGAAGTGGAAATTGAGACACCAAAAAGTTAAGTAACTTGCCCCAAAATGCACAGTAAATGGCAGAGGCAGGATTTGAACTCAAGCCTTTTGACTACGAAGCTTGTGCTTAGGACAGAGATTAAAACACTGGAACTGGGAAAAGAGAGACAGAGGGGAAAAGAGAAAAACGGGGAAGGAGAGGAGAATGTCAGAAAAAATAAAAAGCAGCGATTTTCCCCACAAACACTAACCTGGGTCTCTCCTCCTCCGAGGCTGGGAAGAACGGTCTGGGGGCAAGGTGGGCGCAGGGAGAGTGTGGGTGTGTTTTGAAGGTCTGGAAGCCAACGGGATTTCCTAACAGACTGGATTTGGGCTGAGGAGAGAAGAGGGAGAGTGGACATGAGTCCAGTGTTCCGGAAGCATATGGAGATGCTACTGCAGCTGGGGAGGCTGCAAGAGGAGCCTGCCTGGGGCTGAGGATTAGGAACTGGTTAGGTCTGTGTTCATTAGAGACGCCCTGTAGTCACCCAGGTGGAGAGGACTGATGCCACCTCCCCCAGGTTCCCGTGCGGCATGTCACCTGTGCAGGTGAAAGAAGGAGGAAGGGGACCTCTCTGCTCAGGGAGGAGCTTTCGGAGACGTGAGGCGCTGGAGGTGCAAGCTGTAAAGGAGGTTCCAGAAAGGATCACATACCTCGAGAGCTGGGGTATGACAAGATCCTGGGGTTTCCCAGCCTGAGATCCGGGACCCTTCTGCAAGCTGGCCTGGGGGTCGTGTGGGGAGGGCGGTCAGGAGGGGACTCCCCGAGGATGGCTGGGAGTCTCACCTCGCTAGTACTTTCAAGGACACTTGTCAGCTGTGTCACCAGCTGTAAGCAATTCATTTTAGGTGGAAGCAGACAGGGCACGGAGTGAGAAAGGTACTCCTTCCATCCTCTTCCTGCCCTCGCATTACATCAGGGAGAGTCTTGGGTGGGTGCTACGCCATCTTTAACACCTCTCTGACACTTGCTAACCTCCCTTCTTAACCAAGGGACGGGGTCTGAAGCTCAGGGCCTTTGCAGGCAACAGTGTTTGGCTAGAATTTAGCAATGTCGCTTTACATTCTGTCTCTCCAGTCTACTGTGACCTTGTACGTATGACAAATTAAACAGTGATCGAAGTTTCTTTTAAATACATCTAAGTTGAAAATGTGAATGAGTCTAGGAATGGACGTTCAATAAATAAATGTGGCAAACATCATTGAGGTGATGTGTAAATACCCAGCAATTGGGAAACGTCTCTTAATTAGTGTGTTTGTAGGGTTGCCGTGAGGTTTGTCATTTTGTTTGGGGCACGTGCTGTGTCTGCCTCTGTCTGCGATATTTGCTCCCTTCTTCTTTCTCATCACCTGGCCGTTTCCTCTAGGAAGTAGGAACAGGTGGGATCCAACCTTTGCTCCTCCCCACCCCACCCCACCCCCCCGCACCCTGCCACCTTCGCTGGGCTCTGGACCGTCTGAGAACCTCAGGTCCGTGTCCTGTGGTCCCCAGTCCACTGGGGGGCGTCTCCACATGGCACGACCTGCCCACACTCACACTGGCCTCACTCCTTCCACCCTGGTCCTTAGGGGTCCGGAGCAGCGCTGTGTAGCTGCCCGTCTGCCAGGGCTTCCTGCGTCGAGGCCCCCCTCTGCGGGCCATCTGTCTGCCCTCTGCCGCTCAGCAGCCCTGGGATATGGGGACCGACACTGAGAGGTGACAGGGCTGGTGAGGTCCCCTGGCGGACGGGCAGCAGATCCAGGGTGACAGTGATAGTGGTGCCGGGCTGGGCCCCCAGGCCTCAAGAAAGAGCCACGTGAGAAGGGCGGGGGAGGTGAACGGAGGTGGGGGCCTCAGGACTGTGCCTTTCCCAGCCCCGTGGCTACGGGGGTGCCATGCCCCTTCTGCTTGCAACCCCCAGTGGTAAGGGGCTCACTCCTCCTGGCCGCCTGTGCCCTACCTGCTCCGCTCTGCCTGAGGCAAAGCTCCTCTTCCTCACCCTGTGAATCCAGTGCCTGGCGAGCTCTGACGCTGCCCTGTGGACCCCCAGACCTGCCTGTTGCCCTGCTCTGGGGTAGCACCTGGGGCCTCTCTGACCTCTACAGAACCAGGAGGCTTTTCTGAACTCCAAGGTTTGTGACTGTAGCTGGAGAGGCTCTAAGGTGGTTTGCAGAATAAAATGAGGACAGGGCTGCGGCCACTTGTCTATGTGTATATTTCAGGTTGGTGGGCTCTGCGTCTACTTAGCCTCCCCCCACCCTGCCCCTACAGCGAGGCCAGTCCGGGGCACTGTTTCCAAGGTCTGGCTCTTTTAAATTTAGCTGCAGGAAAAAGCAGTTTGTGCGGGCCTGGACCACGGAGACAATCAGCAACAGGAAAAAGTCATCCGAGGGGAGTTTTCAGTGAATTATGGAGGCATTGTTCCTGCGCCCAAGGAGCCGGGGCTGCTGGTCCAGCCTCGCTGACCCAGCCCAGGCCTCTGGGGCCAAACACTGCCTGAGCTGCGTCAGGACAACACAATGTAAACGTCTGAAGGCCAAAAAAAAAAAAAAAAAAA
>NW_006788335.1:1320211-1335523 GCF_000442215.2 Lipotes vexillifer | reverse complement strand
GCCGGGACCCTGTCCCCCGCAAGGGGAGAGGCCGCAACAGTGAGAGGCCCGTGTACCGCAAAAAAAAAAAAAAAAAAAAAAAAAAGAGCAGAGGAAGAAAAATACTGGAAATTCCCTGTGTCCCAGCGATGGAAGAGCCTTTCTTGAAAATCAACAGCGAGGGAAAGGTTGCTGCCCGCCCAGGCGGGGGGCCTCAGGAACGGGAGGAAGTCACAAGCGATATTTTGAGATATTTTCAGTCTGGTGTGATGCCGGTCGATTTTCCAAAACATGAGGGCCTCATGCTGCAGGGAGAGTTGAGGTTGGACAGGGGTTGACCGGGGGTGGGGCCAGGCTCAGGATGGGCCAGGACGAGGACATAAACAGAAGCTGACCCAGTTGGAGAGCTCTGGTGTCCCAGCTGGCTGACATGCAGGCCCCTCGAAGTCCTGGGAGACCCAGGGGGTCTCCCATTGCTCTAGAGGCCCTTTTGGCTCTCACCTTGATGAGAGGATCACAGAGGAATACTGAGATCCCCTGCACAGAAAGCCTGCTAGGTGGCCAGGCAGATTCCGCTTGCTCACCTCTTCCAATGGGGAGCTCACTACCTAATATCAGCCTAACCCACTTGTGCATGGCTCAGCCTGGGAGAAACAATAGCAGTGCTTCTGGAGGAGACACAGTGGTGAACAAAATAGACAAAAATGTGTGTGCTCATGTAGCTGACATTCTAGTGAGGAGACACAGACAATATACAAAATTAATAATGTTTATAGCATGTTAGAAATCATAAGCACTATGAGAAGATAAAGCAGGGAAAGGAGCAGGAGGTGCTTGAGATACAATTTGAAAAATAGGGGGTTAAAGAGAAAATTCCTCCTCACTCTCAGCTGGGACCAGCCCCTACCCTGCCCCTGGGCCCATAGCCCATCTGCTCCTTGAGTCCTGGGACAGCCTTGCTCTGCTCCAGGCTGAGCAGGGCCAGCTACTCATGGGAAGGGAGCTCCAGCCCCCTCCTCCCCGCTCTGCAGCGGGTCAGAGCTGAATGCCTTCCCCAGAAGTGGGAACAGCACTTTAAATCCCTTCCCTCTATGAATGCACCTCTGTCCCAATTTAGCTGTTTTAGAAGCTGTCCCCCGTTACCTCCCTCTGAGCCCCCCGACTTCTGACGCCGTGAGCGGCCAAGAAGCCGTGCCTCCTCTGTCCAAGGTACTGCGCGTGTGCCCACCCAAGATGAAGGATTTGCATTTATTCCTCTTGCTTCCTCTTGTGGAGTTCTTTTTGGCACAGAGGTGGACCACTTATGAGACAAAGAGTTAATAGTCACATACAAAGAGTGCCTAAAAATACACAACAAAAATAGAGGAAGGAATACAGGCAAAGACTCTGATCAGGCAATTCGCTCCAGAAATGCAAATGGCCAATAAATAAATGAATGCAGAGCTGATCCGCGCTCAGGCAGTGGTGGAGACACAAACAAAAAGAACAGTGAGATGCCATTTCTCTCCCATCAGACTGGAAAACAATATTAAATATTGATAACATCCAGTGCCAGCAAGGAGGGGGGCAGTCAAGCAGTTTTGACACTGCTGGTGGGAGTGTGAGTTGCCACAGTCTTTTGGGACAGTAATCTGCAGTTTCTATCAAAGTTTAAAATGTGTGTGCCCTTTGAGCCAGCAAAACCATACAGACACATAGGTGATAGGTACAAGGGTATTTGTTCAAAAAAAAAGGCACGTACTAAGTGTTGATCAATAGGGCAATGCTTGAATGAATCCTGGGACATTCATTCTATAAAATATTTGGCAGCCATACGTATGGACCTGGAACCGTGTTTGTGTATATCACTGGACAAAAAACAAGTTGCAAAGTCAGGTACATGGTGTGATCTATTTTTGTAAACATGTTTTGAAAGAGCAAAGAGTAAAATGGAAAGAACTATTCACCAAACTGCTAACATTGTTTACCCCAGGGCAAGAGGATCGTTAAGGGCAAGATTGTTATATTTTTATGTCACTTCTGTATTGTCTGACTTTCACAGTCAGTTTTTATAGCTCCAATAATTTAAGTAGTAAATACTTTTTCTTAAAAGCCATTTTGAGAGGTTCTTATGAAGGTCTGCCCATAAGAGGAGGTCATCGTCTCTGCCGAGCTGGGAGTCTGGCAGACCCTCCAAGGAGTATTCCGGTGTCCACGCCTCACCTCACGTGAGCAGGCATCCCGCTGCTCACTGAGCCTTGTGGGTTCTCCCTGCCTCAGTTTCCCATATCTGCCTCTTCTGTGCCTCATGCTACCTTCCCTGTTCTGTGAATAGTGCTGGTTCCAGAAACTGTGTCGAAGGGACTGGGCTGGGTTTCCTGATCCTGGTTAAAGATTTGGGAGACCAGGACAACAACTAGTTTCCACCTTGCATGCCAGCTCTGAGCAGTGGCAGAGGCTGCTATGCAGAAAGGGATTCTGGGGCCGTTTCTAGGCTCCACTGGCAAGAGTGCTGTGATTGATTAGCAATGTCTGCTCTTGTCAGGGGACTGGTCAATGGAAGCACCAAAGTCACCGATGGTCCATGCTTGGTCTAGGCCAGTGATTCCCAACCTGAAACATGCACAGGAATCACAAGGGATCTCGTTAACACGCAGATTCAGGTCCAACAGGTCTGGGGCAGGGTCCAAGAGTCTGCATTTCTAGTAAGCCCACAGGAGATTCGGGGCTGCTGGTCCGAGGACCGCCCTTTGGGGAGTGTAGGTCAAGGATCTTTGCAATCTCCATTCACAGCTACCTGATCTTCTCCCCCAAGTTTTCACACATTTGCAAACAGAAGTGATCAAACCCACCCCACTGTCCAGCACTTCCAGCGCTTTCTTAAATTAATTAATTAATCAATTAATTATTTTTGGCTGTGCTGGGTCTTCGTTTCTGTGCGAGGGCTTTCTCTAGCTGCGGCGAGCGGGGGCCACTCTTCATCGCGGTGTGCGGGCCTCTCCTTGTCGTGGCCTCTCTTGTTGCGGAGCACAGGCTCCAGACGCTCAGGCTCAGTAATTGCGGCTCACGGGCCTAGTTGCTCCGCGGCATGTGGGATCTTCCCGGACCAGGGCACGAACCCGTGTCCCATGCATCAGCAGGCGGACTCTCAACCACTGCGCCACCAGGGAAGCCCTCCAGCACTTTTTATATCCATCACATCTCTGATTCTTGGAACAGCCCAGGTTATTATTATCTTCCTTGACGGATGAGGAACAGGAGGTCCGGGAGGGGAAAGAAGTCACCCATGGTCCCCCAGCCACTGGTGGCGGATGGATCGCCCACCTCCCTCACCCCCAGCCATCTCCTTTCTGGAGGCAGAAACCACCCAGAAAGACCCTGCTTCTCCCTGAAAGCCCTGCGTTCCCGGCCATAAATAAGTCCCCGGCTGCACCCAGGTCCCTCCCCTTCCCTGGGCAATGTTTCACAGCAGGCTGGGGCTGGATGGCTGCGGAGGGAAGGGAGGCTTGCTGACAGCATGAGTTATGGGCTCCGGGAAGCCCATTCGTCACTGAAGGGAGAGAAGTTAACTCGAGCTTATTAAGTCTACAAGTTTATTATTCACATTGATCACCCAGCAGACAGCACCTGCCACCCCACCCCGGAACCGCAGTGCATTCTGATCACAGGATGGTGTTATGGCTAGGGGGACTCCCGAGTCCCCAGGAAATGCAGGTGGAGCACAGCCACCTCCGCTGCCCCTTCTAAGAGGCAAGGAGGGTTTCTCATCAGTGGCCTGTCACTCGTCTGCTCCCCACACGTCTGCCAGCCCATGTTTCGGGCCAGGCTCTGAGCCGGGAACTGGGACGCCGGGGATGCACAATCTGACCCCATCTCCACCATCATGGGCTGGCCACCAGGCAAAGGAGGTGGGACAGCCTGGTGGTTGGGAGCCCAGCCTTGTGGTCTGCCCGGTTTGATCTCCAGTTCCGCCACTCAGCAGCAGGTGACCTTTCATTTAAGTCTTGTGACTTTTCAGAGACTCCATTTGTCATCTGTAAAGTGGGGACATGCTCATTCACTAGACTAATATTTATTGAGTCCCTACAGAAGCGAAAGACTCACTGCCCTCAGAGAATTTGTATTTGGAGATGGAGACAGACATAAAGCAATTGAAGAATATAAATAGAGTCATTTCAGATAGTGGCGAGTGCCAGGAAGAAAATAACCTGGGTCGCCCGGTGGAGAGTCACTAGCAGCGTTGAGGGGATATGCATGGGGTGCCCATGCCTCTCCAAGAAGGTGGCATTTGAGCTGAGACATGAATGACGGGCAGGAGGCAGCCAGGGAGAGAGCTGGGCCAAGGGAGAGGGAGAAAACTGCAAGGACACTAGCCGTGCTTGGGCAAAGATGTGCGCGGGGACAAGGGAAGAGGCCAGGGTGCCTGGGAGTTCAGTGAGACGGCGGGAGGAGAGAGACAGGGGCCAGCAGCTGATGTAAGGACTTCAGATTTCATTCCACTGGCTGGTTTTAGGTTAAAAGAGTTGTTAGGGATATACCCATACTTGACCTCCCTCCATGGCTGTTATGAAGTCCAGTGGACACTGGGTGCCACGATCTGATCCCTGTTGCAGGACAGTGCCCCCGGCCCCTCAGCTGCAGTGATAATGGCTCCTAATGGCTGACAGCTGCTGCCCCTCTCCTGGGCATTGCCCTTGGCTGCCACCCTTCTCCAGGGCCCCCTCCCCTCAAGGTGGGGCTAACTCGGTGGCGCTCTTGGCACTCCAGAGCTGCGCCGCGGCCAGTCTCCAGCCGGGACCACAGCCTCGCTTGGCGTTTTGCCTTTGCCCTCCCCGTATCCCTCACTGCTGCTGAGAGCACTTCGTCAATAATTCACATGCACCTGGATCCCTGGCTTGGGCTCTGCTTCTAGGGGACCCAACCTAAGACACGAGGATAGATCCAGCAGTGACTGTAAAGGCTGAACCCAAGGCCTGCCATGCGGTGGTAACTCAGGGTGAGCAACTTGTCTGCTTTCACCAAGTCATCCATGGTTTTAGCACTGAAAGTCCTGCCCTCCAGGAAACTCCTTGGTCCTGGGCAAACCAGGATGGTTGGTGGCTGGTAACTGCTTAATAAGGTTCATTCATCCATTCAGCAAATACCGCTTACCGTGAGCCTGTGCCTGGTTCTGTCAGCGGAGCCATGGCAAGGTCCAGCCTCACGGAGCTCACGGTCCAGCTGCAGGAGGCTGGCAATATCATCAGACACTTACTCAGGCCCGCAGGTCAGGAGAGCAGTCCTTAAATGGGGAGGAGTTGCCGCCCAATGAATGGGGAGGGGTGTTCAGGAGAGCACCCACCTCGGGGAGCTGATGGTCAGGAAAGCCCAGAGCTTCAGATCTCCAAATGGAGAGAGAGGCCACGAGAAGCAGGTTCTGGGGAGCCATCAGCCATGCCGTCAGCTGCTCCAGGAAACAGGAAAGCCCAGAATGCCTGCAAATCAAAAACTTCTTTGGGGAGAGCCCTCTGGGGCCACTGAGGCTCCTGGACCATCAGTCAAGGCAGTTAAGACAGGACTGGGAACCTCCCGTGAGCCCCACGATAGCCCAGACAAGTGGATCTAGTATCTCCATTTTACGGACAGGGAAACCGAGGCTTAAAGAGGAGTCATCACTTGCCCAAAGTCACCCACCCAGTGAGTGGTGCAGCCTGGGAGGGGTCCCAGGGCTCTCAGCCTCCACAGACACTAGGCCACCTCATTAATTCCAGAAGACAAGGAAGGCATTACAGCCTACATTTGATTCATCCCTTTCAACACTCCCCTTTCATCCACTCTCTGATTCTAGGGGGAAGTGGATGAAAGTGCAGGTCCCAGAGCCAGCCTGCCTGGGTCCAGACTCCAGCCCCATCATCCCTCTCTGCGCCACAAGGGCCTCGTCTCTCAAAGAGGGGATCACAAGAGCACCTCCCTCTAAGGCTTGTTGTGAAGATTAAACGAGTTAATATATGGACAGCATTTAGAGCAGAGACTGGCACACTGTCTCAGCTATTATTGCTATTTCTATTACCATGACTTACTACAAGCAAGTCGTAAAAATAAAACATTGGAAACAACCTAAATGTTCAGTAGTAGAGGAGTTATTAAGCAAACCATGATCATCTATTTCAGTGGACACAACATCGATTAAGACAGGTGGCCTTGGCACAGAAATAGGCAACTAGACTAAGAGAACAGAATAGAAAGTCCAGAACTAGACCAACATGGGTGGCAACCCCAGATTTATGACAATGGAGACACTGCAGTGGAGTGGAATAAGGAGGATGAATTTTAAATAAATGCTGCTGGATTGGTTGAATATGCACATGGGGGAGAAAAGATCCTTGACCCCTACCTCACACCGTATGCCCATATCCGCTTCAGTGAACTCCAGGCAGCCATCATCTTGACCAGAACATTGGATTTGTGTAAGTTTCCCTAGCCCTGAGCTTTGAAGAAGGTAACCTTATCAGAAAATGTGAGAAGTTGGAATAATAAAGCCACTTCAAGAGCATGCACAGACACTGATGAGGAAGGCAAGGTGAATTTCGGTGGCATCAGTGGCTTCATGTGAATGAAAATTTTGGTTGTGATGGTTGTCCTTTCAGTAAAGTGACAGACAGTCCTTTATTTTGAAGTTTTCTCACATAATTCACCCAGTCCAAGGTAATCACGGGAGTAGGAAGATGAAATTTAGGCAACAAGTAGTCAATAAGAAAGTTCCGATTTCCTTTGGAGAAAAAGGAAAACATGTTTTGTTGTCCCCCGACAGCGAGATGGAAAAAAAATAAAATAACCAAGGGAAAAGTCACCCCACGCTTTCCTTGTGGCCGTGGGCCCCCACCACCGTTGGCGCCGCGAGGAAGTCGAAGGTTGAGCGAGCAAAACATGTTTTCCTTCGGCAGGACGTCTGTAGGAACTGTTGGAATCAATTATTGGGAAACACAAAAATAAAATAAACTTCAGCCTGTGGTAAACATTACCCCTTCTTTCTGGGATCAGGAAAACAAAGGTCAGGATTGGGGTCAACATGGAACAGTGGGCCAGCACGCCAAGCAGGAGGCCACGACCTGGGCTTTGGTGAGGCCCGGCGAGGCGGGAGCCTTCCTGAGCCTCAGTTTTCCCAGCTGCAAATTCATGATCAGGTGTCCATCCCACAGAGTTGGGGGAACTCACTGCTCAATGAATGTGTACTTGGCTCCTACTCTGTGCCAGGCTGTGGGCTGGGCACTCGGAGGTGCTGTTTTTGCAGTGCTGGTGTGCACAGGGCCAGCTTCACGGGTGTGCGGCCATCACAGCCACATGGGGACCCACACTCAGGAGGGCCCCGTGCTTGGTTTAAACCCCCATGTTCTACTGTCACCATTTGGAATTCTTAATTTTTAGACGAGAGGCACTGCATTTTCGCTTTGCGCTTGGCCCCACAATTGCACGGCCGGTCCTAGCTGTGATGCTTTTCGCTTGCTCCCTGAGTGTGTCTGACCTCCCAGGTTCCCTCCAAGGCTTGGCACAAAAAGGGTGCCCATAAATGGGGTTGGAATGAATGTCAGAGGAAAGGCCG
Source organism: Lipotes vexillifer (assembly GCF_000442215.2). Classification (NCBI taxonomy): domain Eukaryota; kingdom Metazoa; phylum Chordata; class Mammalia; order Artiodactyla; family Lipotidae; genus Lipotes; species Lipotes vexillifer. The sequence goes on along the minus strand of NW_006788335.1, from coordinate 1,327,986 downwards.
GGGGTTACAAATACTGCTCTACCACCTGCCCCACACGTGCCCTGGTCACAGGGAACCCCTCAAACCCTCATCAGTGCTGCGACTGCCACTGTTTGGGGGGAAACCATCTCCATTTTGGTTGGGGAGATCCTGAGTTAAGTGCAATGGGAAAAGCACCAGCCGTGTGGTTGCAACAGACCTGGGATCACAACCGTCTGCTCCTCGCTGCCTGTGTATTCCCAGGCAAATTTCTGGGTCTCAGTTTCCTCATCTGTAAAATGGGTATAATCATACCTGCCACACAGAGTGCCTGTGATGATTAAACATAACATGTCAAGCACCACAGCTCCACCAGTTTGAGGAGGCACCGAGCCCACATCTATGTAGGCAGGAGTGTCTGCAACCTGAGGGAGGCAAGTCATCCTCGGACTTTAAGAGTTTGACTGGACCCCAGAGCAAAGTCTGGATGCTGCTGCCTGTTCATTAGTAAAGTGTGAACAAATTTTATTTATAAATAGTTAAAAATTAGTTAAACTCTCAAGTCAGTGAGGAGTGGCATGTGGGTTAGACCTTCACAAACAATAAAAGGCATCAGATTCTAACTGATGGCCTACTTTGTGCCAGATACTTCACTCGTAATCCTTAGGAATAATATCTAACATACTGAGCGCATGTTACATAACAGACACCGGGCTAATCACTGCAGGGTCATCATCTTACTTCATCTCCCCTAGTGGGCACGTGCGGTAGGTGCTAGAAATGCCCCATCTTATAAATGAGGGGGACACCCAGCGGGACAAGGACTTGCCAGGAGCTCAGGGTTGGGAGATGGGGCGGGGGTTGGGGCTCAAACCCCAGTGTGTAGTCCACACCCTCGTCCCAAACTCTGAGCTGTCAGGCTCTGTCCCCAGCTCACGCTGTGAGATCATCAGAATTTGTCAGACCATGTGCTGAAGGTCCCCTCCCTCACTCGCTGTCCCCTCCCTAGGGGCTCCCCTGAGCTGGAGAGGATCAGGCTCCAGCCTGTAGCCCCCCTGCCAGAAGGCAGCTAGGAGGCAGCTCCCGCGGGGTACCATGCGTGCCGACTGCAGCCTCTTCTAGAAGGTTGGAGACCCCCAGTTGTGGGGCAGTGTACTGGTGCCCAGGGTGCTGAGTGTTTTCATGGTGTCGGATTCATTTCTCTAAGTGTCTGGATTTCAGGTAGAGGCAGCTCACCCCAGAAGTCGATGGTGTCCATGACAGGCGGTCACATTGCCTCTGGGTCCCTCCGCGTGGGTGCACACGCGCTTATTAAGCTACTTAACATGGTCCTTGCAGAGCCGCTCCCCCACCCTCTGCCACCAGCCGGCAGAGGGGCAGAGCTCCGTTCCGGAAAATAAATCAGGAGTCAGGCCTGATGGCTCATCCAAATGCCTGTTTTAAAATCGCCAGCCTTGCTGGTGCGTCCTGGAAGGTGACATTGCCACCCCCATTCCGCAAAGATGTGTCACAAGGGGAGGAGAGCCCTGAGGACATGAGCTCCCTGTCCCTGGGGTAAGTCAAGAGCAGGTAGGAGGTCAGAGGTCGGAGGTTGGAATCGACTGCCTGGCAGGCCTTCCCAGGGCTGCCCCAGCTCGGCAGGGCAGGGTGTGGACGTGCTCGTGCCCCCTCGGACCCTCCTCCGCACCCTGAGATTATCAGTGAACAGGCTCTCAGCTGACGACCCAGTTGGAACTTCAGGCTTTTGGTTTGGAAAGGATCCCTGTGCTCCTCCCAGCCCAGTCTCCGCTCACAGTGCGGCCTCCAGAGCCTCAGCCCCGTGTTTCCCAAAATGAAGACTCTCCACCTCGACCTCAGGAAGGCTTAACTCACTGGGCCTGGAATGGGGTTTTGGAGTTCGCGCTTTAACCAGCGCAGAGGGTGCTTCAGTCCGGGAAGTTTGTGTTCACCTACGTCAACCCAATGATGTGGCCGGTGGCAGTGGCCTTGACAAAGCCTTGGAGATTCTTCAGAAAGTCAATCACCTTTTCTCATCTGTGCGCGAGGCCCCTTTCAGCTCTGCGGAAGGTTAAGGAGAAAGGCACAGGTCCCTGGGTTTCCCCTCAACTCCGCCCCCTCCCCGCCGTGTGGTCTTAGGCTCAAGACTTCGCTTCTCTGCGCCTCAGTTACCTCATCTGCAAAATGGGGATAATGATACATCCCTCCCAGTGCACGAGTCCCCTACAGAGTTCTTGGTGAGTGATAACATTCGTGAACAAAACTAGTTCCTTACAGGGCAGGCATTTAACCCTTGCTCCCCTCACCTCCAACCAACTCCTCTTGAGAGCTGCCTTCCTGGCCGAGAGACCACATCTCTTCAGGCTGTGGAGGTGAGCGGGGGTTTGGTGATAAGGCCCAGGAAGGGGGGCCTCTGTCAGTATCGTCCCTTCGGTACGCAGCAGATATTAGAGTGGCTCTCACTGTGTGGCAGGCTCTGCTCCGGGCGCCCTGCCCTCCCTGAGCTGTCCTACCAGGTGGGGAGATGGACACCACATAGGGAAACAGATAAATCCTGAGACGATTTCAGGTATAGGTAAGTGCAGGTGAAGAAGCGACACTGGGGATGAGGGGATGCTGAGGGACTGGAGGGGTGGGGTTGTCTCTGAGAAGAGGTGACAGTGGAGACCTGGCGGATGAGGGGGTCGCCCCGCCACGTGAGCATTTGGGAAGGCATTTTAGAGAGCAGGACAAGTCCCAGGGGCCAGAGGGAGCCGGGCAGGGTCTGGGATGGAGAGGAAGGCCGGTGCGGCCGGAGCCCGGGTGGTGGGAGATGGAGTGGGGAGGGGGCGTGGTGAGGCAGGGAGGGTGGGATCTCGGAGGCCGCAGCGAGGAGAGCAGCCTCTGCCACAGTGCGGGAGCTGCGTCCACCGCATCCTCCTCACAGCAGCCCTCGGCCGTCGGAGGGAGGGAGGCTGGGTGTGTCCTGGTGCGCCGTCAAGGAAAAGGCTGGGCCCCTGAACGGTGGCAGCACTGGGGGCAGGTCATGGATTCCCCGCCCCGCCCTGCTCCCCAGCACCAGCACAGATGGTGTCTCCCCATGACTCAGGTCTCTCCAGGGTCCTGGGCAAGGTCCCCCCAGGAAACACAGCATTCAGAGTCCCTGTCACTCTGCGTGTCCGCACAGCCAGAGGCAGATCTTTAAACATACGAATCAGAACATGCCCGGCCTGCCTCACCCTCCTTGGCTCCGCCTTGCTCTGAGGATAGACCCAAAGGCTCTCTGCTCCCCCCCTCGCCCGCCCCTGTGCCTCGCTGATCCCCAGATAGCACACCTGCCGCCCCGCTGCCCGAATGCTCCCGTCCCCCACCCGCAGCCCTGGTCATTCCCTGCAAGTCTCTGGTCTGCACGGACATGTGGGCCTATTGACCTCCTGACCCCCATCTACACACTCAGCCCACGAGGCAGGAGGTTGTCGTTCGTGTCACTGTCGCTGCCATCAGGGCCGAGAACAGCTCATTGCACAAGCGAGTACGCGCTGGACGAGCGGGGAACTCAGCGGACGCTCACAACAGCCCCGCGCCGTTTCCTGTTTCACAGGTAGAGAAACTGAGGCTGGAAGGTTCAGTCACCTGTCCCAGGTACACAGCCAGCACAGCCAAGATTTCAACGGAGACAGGTGACCTCAGACCCCACCGTGTGCCCTGCTGCACTCGACTCGCGGTGTGGCCACGCTTTTGCCCTCGGAGTTGAACTCCACATTGACATCCATCCGATGGGTATGAAGTCCCCGCCCTGCCCTGCCCTGCCCTCAGAATGGTGGTGAGACTTGGAGGATGTCACCTGTACAGTGCCACACCCACGAGGGGCTGGTAAGAAGGGGCCTCAGCCATGCCTGACCTCAGAAGGGTTAACATGGCCTCTTTGTCCCGTGGTTGCCATGGGGACAGTTCCTGTCCTTCAGGAAGCAGGGAGAGCAGTTTCCTGTTTTGAAGAAGGCTCGAGGGCTGTTTTCCTCCAATCAGCCTCTGCCCAGAGAGGGACAGGAAGCCTAGCGCCGGGCCACCCCTAATGCTGGGTGCGTGGTGGAGCCATGCCCACGCCCAGCCAGCCAGGAGGGGCCGTTGTGGAAATGCGGCCTCAGGAAAAAGCCAAACGGGCAGCAGAAGGAAAAAAAATGGCTGGCCGGAAGAGGGCGGTCACTTCCTCCACAGACCCTGGATCCCACCCAGTGGTGATAAAAACTCCGAGTGGCCCTGCCCAGCCTCAGACTCCCCTCCCCCAGAGCTCAGCCCTTCTTTGGGGAGTCAAAGGCCTGATGCACAAAGGCTTTTGAGGCCCCTGCCTGTCCCTCTCACCCCTCCCTGCACACTGAACACATCAGCCTAACTGGGCTACTGACCCCCAGTTCCCACTCCCACCAGCTGTGTGGCAGACCCTTTCCTGCTCCCCTCTGCTTGTGTGATTCTTTTCCAGGGTGCAGAGCAAAGCTTGCCTCCTCCTGGAAGCCTTCCTAGCATGCGTTTGAGCCCTGCGATCGTGGGTCAGGAACATTCATAAATTTAGGCCTAATCTCTCTTGGGGTCCCTGCCCCGGCCTCCTTGGGCCATCCTACCTCCGGAGTTGTCCCTCTGGCTCCCCTCCCACTCCGGCTACAACACAGGTCTGGCCATGTCACTCCCTCCCCCCAGAAACACTCTAAGGCTCCCCATCACCAGCAGGGTAAAGTCCAAACTCTTTGGCCGGCCATTGGAGAGCTTGTCCAGAGCACACTTCTCACCTTGCCGCAGTCCTGCCCTCCTCTTCCATCCCCACGGGCTGTACCCTCACCTGGAACGGCAACCCTACCCCTCCACCTGTAAATGCCACTTTAAAGCCCAGCCCAATGAGCCCATTCAATCTTCTGCCTTCACCCCTAGCTCTACTGTGTCACTGTTAGCTGACCCAGGCCCGTTTCTCAGACCAAGCCACGAGCTCTTCAAGGACAGGAAAGGGAAGAGAGAGGGGAAATAACATCCTTTCATCCTCACCATGACCCCGAGAGAAAGGTCTCATTGTTCCCATTTTACAGAGGACAAAATTGAGGTGCACAGTAGCAAAGTGTCCCCGGCCCCAAGGCCACAGAGCCAGTGACTGGTGAAACCAGGGGCCTTCAGGACCCCCGCTTCTCCCTCTGCTCGTGGCTGGCCCGGTGTGTGCAGTGGGGTGGGGGTGAGGGCCCGGTCTTTGGGGCACAGGAAGGGAGGGGCGGCCTTGCTAAGCCGAGTCCACCCCGGCAGGTGTCTGGCTCAGATCTGCCCACCCCTGGAGCCAGGAAGGCAACTCAATTACTTTCCAGGGGGAGATAAGCCCTGAAGCTGATGATGTCGCAGCCATGGCGTTGTGGGGTGAGCGGTCCAAAAGCACAAAGAGGCTGCAGGGCCGGGGTCATTTCCGTTTTCATAACATGCATTTTATCCCCGGAGACAAAAGGCATAGAGCTGCTCCTCGTGGAAACCGGGAAACCAGGGGGACTCTGCTACAGAGAGGGATGCGAAGGTAGCCGGCCTTGGGCCCCAGCTTTATGGAAGCGCCCCCATCTCAGCGGGAAACAAAACCCTGATCGTTCCCCCACCCCGGGCCAGGAAGCAGGGTCCAGGCTGCCTCCCCGTGCTCCCCAGGGGCTCCCCTGTTGCCCCCCTCTCACCCATCGCAGTATACAGAGGCTGCTCAGTAAATGCTCTCTCCCATGCCTCTCCTGCTCTGATCGTGGGGTGTGTGTGCCCCAGTACCCGGTGTACTTTGTTTGTAAGCATTTATTGAACACCAACTCTGTACTAGATGTTTAAATGATAATGATCATTTCTTGAGCACCTTCTGTATTCCTCTCTCCCCTCCTGAATGCTTTAGATAATTCATCTCATTTAATGAACAGACACTATTATCATATCCTTGACAGGGCAGCAGTGTGTTGAAGTGGGTAAGAAAGCCAGCCCCAGAGCTAGGGTGGAATCCCCACTATTCACTAGCTATGTATCCCTGGGCGAATGCCTCAGCCTCTCTGTGCCTTGGTAGCCTTGTCTGTAACACAGGGGTAATAACATTGCCTACTTCAGGGGCAGGAGGAGTTTGTTTGTTGGGAGGAGTAAATGAGCTAATATATGCAAAAGACTTACTGAATGCACCAAATAAGCGCTCAGCAAATACTAGCTACCAATGGGGAAGCTGAGGCTGGGACCTGCCCTCCGGCCCAGGTCGCACCCAGGTCAGTGTGGCTCCTGACCACTGCGCTCTACCGCCTGTCTGGGAGGCTTGGCCGCGGAGCTCATAGAGCCTGGGCGCTCTCTGTTTCTGGAGATCACATCCAGCTTCGGTGCTGGCTCTGCACTTTGCCGAGGCTTCAGGCAGGCGGGAACAGGGAGCTGAATTTCAGTGGTTTTGATCTGAGGTGACTTAAGTTGTATGCGGAGCTCCACATCATTCCGACTTGGGCCTGGATGTCAGGGGGTGTGGATCCCAGCACTGGAATCCCCTGACTTACCGTAGGATCCCAGGCCAGTTATTTTTCTCTCTGGACCTCAGTTTCCGTGTCTGTCAAGTGGGCATAACACCTACCCTGGGTGGCTCACGTCTGCTGAGAGGAGCAAGTAAGATGGTGAGTGATTTGGAAAGCATGAAATTGAGGCAGACTTTGTGCCCATCACAGAGAAAGCAGTGTAGCCTGGTAGTTAAGAACATGTTCTCAGAGTGAAGGGGGGGTGAGTCCTGGCTGGGCTGGAAGGGCAAGTCACTTCCCCAGTCTGGGCCTCAGTTTTCCCAAGTGTGAAATGGGGAGATAAGCAACACTTTATAGGGTTCTTGGGAAGAGTATGTGTGTGAAGGGCTCAAACCCAGAGAGATGATGGGTCATCACCCCCCACGTGGTTATTGACCACATCCCTGAGCTCAGTGAGTGGTTATAGCTCAGTTCCATAAGGACTAAGCAAGTCCAACCACCAGTATCAGCTCCGGATGTTTGGAAAGCCCTCTGGTCTTTCCCATCCATTTTCTCGTATTAGGAAAAGCAAACAAAGGAATAAGCGTTTCAGCTTCACGGCCCATCGCTCCACACCACCGTGTGGTTTCAGCTGAACAAGTTCAGACCTGGGTTTTTTTTTCCCAACTGCCCTTGGTGCTATGATCTTTTAAAGTAGACTTTGCTTAGCCTCAAATCCCAAATTCAACAGTCGTGGCAAGGTCTTAGCCAAGCACTGAGGTCTCTTCCTGCCCTCCCTTCTTCTTTCCACAGGCCCTACAGCAAAGGGTAAGCCGGCCGTTGACTGAATTATCTGAGCCTCCCTCTCCTGCTCCTGCCTTGGGGGTCCTAGGTTCTTTGGGTTTTATTGCTAATTCCCAGAAATGATCTCAACTCATAAAACATATTTTCTTCTTGCATCAAATATTGAAGTGATTGATCCACTCACTCATTTGTACCCATTGTCAAACGGACACCTCCCACCCTCTGTACCTCCACCTCCGTCACCTCCTCCAAGGCCACCATCTCCACCACATCCATCAAATCCATAACCTCCATCCACCTCGTCCTCCACCACCTCCGACTACATCACGCTTTCCACCTTAACCGTGATGTTCACACCTACTTCTATCCTGTCACCACCTCGCCCTCGCCCTCATCCTTCGCCTCCAACACGACCTTTCCTACCTCCGCCATCACCTCCATCATCTTCTCCACCGCCTCCACGCAGGGATCCATAAAGTTTATGAAGGGCCTAAGTAACACAAATTCTGCCATTGATTTCCTATTTCAGAGGCCAAAGGTTTTCCCCACAAAAGGCTTAAGGCCTCTGTAGCGGTTCAGAGA
>NW_006788335.1:1311348-1320121 GCF_000442215.2 Lipotes vexillifer | reverse complement strand
GCGGTTCAGAGACGAATAAGTCCTTTGAAAGGATCAAATTCATTTCTGAATTTGGAGAAACTGAGGTACACCCTAGGCCCTTGCCTGAAATGCGCATAATATGATTCTATACTGTGGGCATTAAAAGATAAAAACAGGACAAAACCTACAAACTTGGTTAGGTATATGGAAGTGCTTGGTGAGTGTGAAAACGTAAGATTTTTCATAATGACGGGAAACAAGAGTTTCACCTCCCCAGAGCCTTTCCACATTATCTAACTGAAATGTATTGATTCCTGTCTTCAGTATGTGTGCATTGAACATCCTCTGTGTCAGGCACCAACTGGCTCATGAAATAATTCAAATCAGACCTTCATACAAGTTTTATATTTTTAGTGAGCACCTAATATGCACCAGGAGTTCTGCTGGGTGCAGGCCCCCAGATATGCAGAAACCTACCCACCTTCCAATAATGTATTAATAAGGAGACAGCAGTCAGAGGATTAAGTTCTCACGCCAGTGAGAACCTGGGGAAGTCTCTTCTCTACTTCCGTGGACTTTGGCAGCACATCTGGCCAAAAAGTAATGGGGTGAGTTATCCAGGGCAGTGTTTCTCCAGATGTATAAACAGATCACCTGGAGGTCTTGTTAAAATGCCGGTTCTAGTTTAGTAGCGCTGGGGTGGGGCCTGAGATTCTGCATTCTTAAGAAGCCTCTGAGTGCTGCTGTTGCTGGGCTCCACAGACGATGCTCAGAGAGGTGTTTCATCTGTGCAATGAAAACATATGGTTGTCTGGGACTGCCTGGACCAAACTCTGGACCGAAGGCATCTAGGTTCAGGGAGGACAGCCAAGGCTGTGAAATGCCTCGTGGCCATTTGGAATTCTGCCTCCTCACAAGCTCCCAGCACAGCTGGTCAAAGTCACAAAAATTCTAGCCTCTGCCACCTTCAGTCCCAGAAAACCAAAGTGATCCCAAACAATAGTCTGAACCTCTGTCCCAGGCCTTTATCTTTGTGGACGACACATATTTTTTGAAGACCTACTAAGTGCTGGGTTCTTTATTAGATGCCAGGGCTGCAGGGGTAAGCAGAACAGACACAGCCCCTGCCCTGGAGTCATCACCCTGGCATGGGGCCATTTCTGGGCCTTTTGTCCCCAAATGAGGGACAGGAAGGGATGGTGGTGGTGCAGGGGGATATGTTCCATGTCCCCCCACACACCTACTCCCACATAGTAGATACATTGGCTGAATTGCCTAAATGAATTGAAATGCCCCAGCCCCACACCCTCCCACAGAGTGCTGGGGTTGCTGCGAGCCTACACCCTGGCACGTAGTGGGCTCACAGCCAAACTACAAAATGACCAAGCCACACCTTGAGCTGGGTCCTGGAGATGCAGACATGGGACAGCCAGGGCAAGAACAGTCAGGAAAGCTCATGTGAACTCTTAGTTTACTTGGTTTCCTCAAATGTAAAATGGGAAGAATCTTGATACCAGCTTCATAAAGTTGTGGTGAGGCTTAAACGAGTAAATATGCAGGTACAGAGCTTAACACCTTGCCAGGCACAAAGTAGGTGCTCTACAAGTATTGACTGCCAGTTATAGATGAGAGACATGACCCTTGCCCTCAGCTTTCAATGGCTGATGGAAGGAAGCCCTTGGTATGGCTTTCAAAGCACGCCTCACCCCAACCTTCTGTGCCTCTTATCAGATGTTGCCACCCTCTATTTCCCTGCCTTGCCAAACCCTTCACGGCTCTTCCATCAGGCCATGCCTTTTCACACATCTAAGTCTCTGCCTAAGCTACTCCCTCCACCTGAAAGGCCCTTTTTTTTTTTTTTTTTCTTTTTTTCTTTTTTTGCTGGAACCCTCTCCACTCAGCGGCCACTTCTTGTGTTCCCACAAGCTCCTGTCCCCATCCCAGCACTTGTCCGGGGAAGCAGAACTGCCTATGTTTGCGTGGCCAATCCAACGGGTGTTCAGGGGTGAAGGCTTGAGTCATCTGTGTCACCCAGCACCAGGCCTGGTCCCAGCGAGGTGCCGGCTAGTGAGTGCTGAGTGGACAAAGGCTCCTCATCTACCAGGTCTCCCTTTCAATGTCACCTCCTCAGGGAGACCTTCCTTGATCACCTGTTCTCTACTCCAGAGTTTCTCAAACTAGCTTGCATCGGAAGGACCTGAAGGATTTGTTAAACACGGGATTTCTGATTCAGTTAAGTCTGGGGCGGGCCCTGAGAATTTGCATTTTTAAAAATTACTCTGCCCCACGACCCTGGTTTATCTCCCTCAAGGCACCCATCACTCTCTGAAACGATGTTTATTGCTTATTTGTCTTGTGTCTCCACTGACATCCCATTTAAGCTCCACTAGGGCAAGAATTTGGGGCTGTCTTGTTCTGCGCTCAGCACGGTGCTGGGCCCAGGACTCAATGAACGCCCGAGGTTGAAAGTAAAGTGATACACGGTCCGCTGGGCGAAGGGACCAGGAAGTCCCCAGAAGCCCAACTCGCCAGCTTCACCCCGCCCCTCTCACCCTCGTGCCTTGAACCTCGCGCAGCTCCCCGAGTCCCCACGGCCATGGCCCCTTTAAATGTGTGCGGGGACGCCTCGCCCCTCGGCTCCCTCGATCCCTGACAGAGCAGAAAGGGGAGAGGAAAAAAAACAAGGCTTCCTCTCCGGGAGCGGGAGGAAACGTCTAGGAGGGGGCGGAGGGGCAGCGGCGGCAGCGGCGGCAACGGGCAGCGGCTCTGCGGCCAGAGCGCAGCGCGCGCGCGGAGCTGGGAGCCGGGAGCGGACGCAACACCGCGCGCTGTCCCGGCCGCTGCCCCCGGCCCCGCCCCCGGAGGCTCGCGCCCTGCGCCCCCCTGGCCCTGCGCGCCGCGCGGAGTCCTGAGCGAACGCGACGCCGCGCGCCCTCCGTTCGCGCCCCTTCCCCTCCCTGCCCCCGCCCAGCCCCGGAGGCTCGCACCCCCCAAGCCCCCACTTGCCCTGCGCGCTGCGCGAAGTGCGGCGCGCGCCGGGGGCGGGGCAGGCGCCACGGGGTGCGGGCCCCGCGGGGCGGCCATGGAGTGAGGCGGCGCGCGGACTCGTGCTCGGAAGGACGGACGCACCGACGGGCGGCCCCTGGCTCCGCGCGCTGGAAGATGAACAGAGCAGGTAGGAGGCTCCGCGCGACCTCAGGCGCCGAGGGACGCGCGCGAGGGGCCCCCGCCAGGCGCTCCAAGTTGTAGCCCGCGGGGCGCCGGGAGCGAGCTGCAGAGAAACCCCCGACCTTCCCACTCTGCTCTGCCTCGGCCGAGGTATGGGCGGGTCACGAGTGCCCTCGCCGAGGAGGACGAGATTCTACATCGGGGGCCGCTGCCCCTGTCCGAGACGCCCAGCCTCGGGGACGCACCCTCGGTCTCGGCGAGGCCGCACCCTGGCCACGTACGGCCGTATCCCGCTCCCACCGCGGTCCCGGTATTGAGGGTACCCTCTCAGCGGGGAATGACGCTCCCTTCGCAAAGGCGACTTGGTCGCGACCCTAAATCCTCACTCCTGCTCCTCGGGGTCCCCGCCAGGCCCTCGCTGGCCCCTCAGAGGCCCCTCCTGGCCCACGGGAACCGTCTGAGGTCTTCCCCACTGCGGGGTCTATTCCTGGTTCCTCGCTACTCCGAGGCGCGTCCTTCGCGGATTCTTGCTCCTTTCTCTCTTCTAGACGCCCAGACTTGGAGCTCGCTCTCCGAAGGAACTAAAAAGCCCTAGATAATCACACACACACACACACACACACACACACACACACACACACACACACACACACACACACACACACACTCGCAGCGCACCCCAACGTCCTGCAGTGCCGTGGCCCGGGGCCTTCTTTGTGCTCCCCCCAGGGGACCGAACGCCTAGGGGACGCCAAGGCTGAGCCGCACTCCAGGCGTTCCCTCCCAAGCCCTTGCTTCTCTGCCCTCCATATCTGCCTTTGCTAGGCCAGGGATTCCGTGAAATCAAGAACGCGTTTGACAGTAGTTAGTGATCCCTCCAGAGGAGTGCCATTTAACAGGTTTATTAACTGAGAGTCAGAGATGGGCGGTGCCTGGAACCCAGTTCTCCGGTTCCTGACTCCTCCGCGGGGAGGGCAGAAAGTTTCCTCCTAGAGGCGAGTTTGCAAGGCAGCAGCCCCAGCTAACTTCATTTGCCTGACAAGGAGCGTTACTGCTCTTTTAATATTTTTCTCTTAGAATTTAGCAGAAGGCAGCTCCCTCTCCGACCAACACCCTTGTCCGAATCCATACTCCAAAACACACATCCCTGAAGAAACAGGAAGCCACCATTTTGGCTGTCTTCGAACCATATCCTGCTGCCGAGTATGTGTAAAAAGTGTGTGTGTGTGTGTGTGATGTGTGTGTGATGTGTGTGTGTGTGTGTGTGTGTTGTGGGCTTTTTCTTTTTAAAATCTTTTTGATGAAAAAAGTCATTGTCTTAGGAGTGAGGTGCAGATGGGAGACGTTTGGCTGGATTGATCTGACAAAGGAGAGACTTGGGGGCCTGGGAGTGTGGTAGCCGCCTCCCTGTGTCCAGGCCCTGTTTTGCTGGGCGTGTACGCACCTGGACAGTGAGTGAGTGTTGGTCACAGGGTAGGGGGTGGGAGTGGGAGCGGGAGCAGGGATTCCCCTTTTGAGTAGTGGAAAAGGCTGGGGCCGGGTCTCAGCGCCCAGCAAGCCACTCCTTGTAGGAAGGAGGTGGACTGCTGCCTGCTCTGGCACAGACTGGACAGAGCCAGGCTAGCTCTTTCCTACACTCCTAATAAAACTCGCTTAAAACAATGGTGAGAGCCGATCCCGTATTCCCACGTTTCCCTGCATGAGGCTTGGGCAAGCCCTCCCTTCTCTGAGAATCTGGGGGATGGAGTGAGCCAGAATACACGTAAAGGCAGGTTTGGTCCCAGGAAATCTGCCATCCAGTCATTTGCCTCCAGCATAAACCTGGTTACTTTTGCAATGTGAGGGCAGTCCTAGACCTCATATAATGATTTCTGTGTGCCAGGCTCTGAAGTTCCCGATCATGCAGCATAGTGGTTCATAGACTCCATGGGACTGAATCTCGTAACCACCATCCTCTTAGTTATTGTGACACAGCCAGTGTGTGGCAGAGCTGGGGTTGGAGTCCAGGTCTGTCTGAGCCGGGGACCCATGCTCTTCCCGCTCTGTCGTGGATCACTGGACTAGCCTAACAGCAGCCTAATTAGAAATCATCAGCCTTCGCTGGGACATTCCAGCAGGCACCCAGCAATGGAAGTTAAATTAAGATGCAATTGGAAGGTGAAATTGGAAGATAATTACTCTTGGAACATACGGTTATGAGAGTTCCAGGGGGAGTATGGTGAACTGCAGCTGCAACAGACACAGGAGCTGAAGATGGGAATGTCAGGGGACATCATCAGAAAAGCCATGAGTTTAAAAGGCTGTCGTCGGCCTTTTAAAGGCACTTACTGACTGGTTGGTGCAGTCCCCTCACTCTGCACATGTGGAAACTGAGGTTCAAAGAGGGGAGGGGACTTGCCCAAGGTCTCCCCTTCAGTTAAAGGCAGAGCCAGGAGTGGAGATCAGAGCTCCGACTCCCAGCCCAGGGCCCCTCTCGGTACCTCTTCTGATTTAAACTCTGCAGAGCCGGCAAGGGAACAGCAACATGGATGTGTGAGTGGCAGATATATAATTAAAGTAGAGAGAGAAAATATAAACTGGTACCAGGGGGCTGGCTGGGGATGATTTCTATCACCAGAAGCTCTTAAAAATCTCTTCCTCCTGTCACTGTGACTCCCCACCCCCAGTTAACTCTTGGCCTCTTGGCTCAAAGGGTATTCTGCATTCGAGTCATCCTCAGGTGTAGCAAATTGCCAGGAGGTTTTGGGAGTTGGTACCTCAGGGTGGGGGGGCTGTGCCCCCCCACCCCAGGCTCTGTGTTACAGAGAGAGAGAAGGTTCATGCAGCAGCCAGAGGGTCCAGCAGTTCCATCCATGCTGGGTTCTGGACAGTCAGAAAGTTAAGCTCAGCCCAGAGGAGGAAACCCCTGCTCTGATTTATCCTGTAATTGCCCCATCCCTGCCATTCTCTAAAGCTCAGCCAAACTGGACTCTTTGCTCCCAAAGGGCTTGCATCTAACTGCCTCTGGGCCTCTGCACATTCTGTTCCTTCTGCCTGGAACACCCAACCTCTTGTTTTAAAATGTTTTTAATTTAATTTTTATTTTATATTGGAGTATAGTTGATTTACAGCATTGTGTTAGTTTCAGGTGTACAGCAAGGCAGTTCAGTTATACATATATATATATGTATCTATTCTTTTTCAGATTCTTTTCCCATATAGGTTATTACAGAATGTTGAGTAAAGTTTCCTGTGCTATATAGTAGGTCCTTGTTGATTATATATTTTATATATAGTAGTGTGTATATGCTAATCCCAAACTCCTAATTTATTTTTCCCCCACCTTTCCCCTTTGGTAACCTTAAGTTTGTTTTCTAAGTCTGTGAGTCTGTTTCTGTTTTGTAAATAAGTTCATTTGTATCACTTATTTTAGATTCCACATATAAGTGATATCATACAATATTTGTCTTTCCCTGTCCTATTTACTTCACTTGGTATGATCATGTCTAGGTCCATCCATGTTGCTGCAAATGGCATTATTTCATTATTTTCATGGCTGAGTAATAGTCTATTGTATACATGTACCACATCTTCTTTATCCACTCCTCTGTCGATGGACATTTTGGTTGCTTCCATGTCTTGGCTATTGTAAATAGTGCTGCAGTGAACGTTGGGATGCATGTATCTTTTCGAATTAGGTTTTCTCTGGATATATGCTGAGGAGGTGGGATTGCTGGATCATATCCAACCTCTTTTTTGATTATTAAAATCCTCCCTGTCCTTCAGCATGCACCCTGGTGCTATCTGTCCCCTGGATCTTCTCTGGGCAGAACTGGTCTGAGACCCTTGTACTGAGGGCAGGGGCTCTATGTGGTTCCTCTTTGTGAGGGAAGCAGGGAGGCAGCAGACCTGGAAGCTCTCATGTTCTTCATTTTCTCTCCTCCCTCTTCTGTCTCTCTTGCTGGCTCCTTCTCGTAAGCTTTCGGCCACTGGGGCTCCCTCCTGGGCCCTGCTCTTGTCTCTGCCCCCGCTCAGTCACTTGGTGGGCTCACCCGGCTCATGCCTTAATCCCGTCTCTGTGATGGCTGCCTCCAGGCCTCTCCCGGGAACCCAGGCTGGTCCATCCGAGAGCCCACTGACAGTTCCTCCCGGGGCTTCGTGATAGGCAACTCAGATGTTACACGTGTCAGTCGAAATCCTGGTTTCCTCCCCTGGCACCTGCAGCCTTCCCCAGTTCAGTTGGTAACAAATTCACTTTTCCGCTTGCTGTGACTCAAAACCTTCATGTTGTCCTTGATTATTCTTTCTCTTATAACCCAAATCTAAACTATCTGTAAATCCCACCAGCTCTACCTTCATTTTTGGAATCTGACCTTTTCTTTCTTTCTTCTTTTTTTTCTTTTTCTTTTTTTTTTTTTTTTACCACTTCCACTGCTACAGCCTGGTCCAGGCCTCCATCTTCTCTGGCCTGGATTATCGCAGGCGCCTCCTCCCTGCTCTCCCTCCTTCCATCCTCACCACTTCTAGTTCGTTCATCACACTAGCTGGAGTGTGCATGGCCTTCTGCTCAAGGCTAAGCAGCATCTACACAGTCTTTGTTTTGTTTATTGATGTATCTAAAGAGTCTAGATGAGCGTCTGGCAAATAGTAGGTGCTCGATAAATACCTATTTAATGGAATTGGATTAAAGAAAACTGGATAGGAGCGAAGGAAAGCCGGTCATTCACTTTAGGGTCACAGTCCTTCTAACTCAGCCTTATGTGAATTTCTCACCTGGTTAGCAGTCCCTGGTCTCCCTGGCCTCAGTTTTCCTGTGTTTTGCCCTTCTCTGCTGGGAGCCCTGAGTCTGCACTGCAGAAGAAATGCTCAGTGGCAGAAAGGTGAAGGCAGAGGTTCAAGGGAGTGGACCAGGAAGCAAGAAACCCCCATTCTGGGACTTCCCTGGTGGTCCAGTGGTTAGGACTCCACGCTCCCAGTGCAGGGGGGCCCGGGTTCGATCCTGGGTCGGGAACTAGATCCCCCATGCTGCAACTAAGACCCGGCGCAGCCAAATAAATAAATAAATATTTTAAAAATCCTATTATTAAAAAAAAAAAAAAAAAAACCCATTCTACTGGGGCCCTGCTCTGGACTCGCTGAGTATTCCAGGCCAGTCACCCGCCCTTTCTGTGCCTCAGTGTCCTCATCTTTCAGTGAGGTGTCAGACGAGGCTTTTCTGACTCTGGCTTCCTTTTATCTCAGAGGGGATGTGGCTGAAAAGCCCTGAGCTCTAGAGCTGGGAGCAGAGCATGGACACTGTGTACCTGTCACTCCTTAGGGGCTCCTGTGGGGAAGGCATTTTCATTCAGGATCACGCCTCAGACACCCACTGTAACCTTTTCCGAGGAGATGGCGCCCACAGATCAATAGCTTGATTGGATGAAGGATGCGGGGGCGGGTGGGAGCGATGCAGCCTAGGTGACGGTCATTTTCCATGACCTCTGTCAGGTCTCGTGGTGCCCATGTGAAATACCACCTGTTAAGGATGAGAAGTGAGAGTCCCCACCCCCAAAGAATAATTTCATGCCAATGCCTGACACCTGATGTTGAGAGTGTGAAGCTCGTATTACGTCATATATCTGTGTAGAGCAAGACTTATACCAGGGGAAGATATGGGGTAGGGAAA
>NW_006788335.1:1283171-1311338 GCF_000442215.2 Lipotes vexillifer | reverse complement strand
AGGGAAAGACTAACTTTATTAGAACAATAATAGCTACTGCTTATTGAGAACACCTGTCTATGCAAAGTCCTGCTAATATATATCTTTTAATCTTCATAACAACCTCTTCATAGTAGGTGTTACTGTTGAACCCATTTTACAGATGAGGAATCTGAGAGTCAGTTTCATAGCTTATAAGTGGCAACGGTGGAATTTGAACCCAGATCACCAGGCTCCAAAGGCTTATTATTACCGTTACTCCACATTGACAGGTAGCTCTTTAAGCTCCAAATATTTGAGTTTTTTTAAACTAAATTGGACAGAAATTTTTCTAAATTAGGATATATTTGATTGCGTATGGAAACAAGAAGTTGGAAAGTCACTTCTTTTATCTTGAAGACTCTGGGTTATTATCCGGATGCCAGTGGCTGGCCTGGGTGTTGGTGCGGATGAATGTAGGTGTGGGTTAGGACGTTGATGCAGTGGTTGCTTTAGCCTTTAAAGTCTTGACGGCTGTGCCTCTTCTCTCCATTTCTTGCTGTTCGCTACCACATCTTACAACTGGCAGTGTTGCTGCTCTCCCTGCACCTCCATCCCCCACTAATTAGCTGTGTCCTGGGAAACCATACAACTAAGTTCATTAGATTTATGAGCAATGTACAGAGGCTCTGGAATCAGGCCCTTATAGGAACAGAGTGCATGGGCTTTATAACCCTATATTATTGCTGTCCTGGGCCTTTTTTTATTTCCTTTGGGGCTCCTCAGCTGAATTTTGCATAGCTGTGCCAGTTTGGGGGAGATGATACTGACTTTGGCCTCAGATATACTGAAATTGAGGGGCCAGTTTGACAGTCCCATGGAGATGGGTTAAAGTCAGTTAGAGCTGTGCTAGCTGGCCCCATAGCCACCACCCTCGCGTGGCTACTGAGCACTTGCAGTGTGGCTGGTCCGAATCGTGATGTGCTGCAAGTGTGAGATATACCTTAGATTTCGAGGACTTAGCACAAACAAGAGTGTCCGATATCTTGTTAATAACTTTTGTGTATTGATTACATGTTGATCCAAACATGATTCATTGATTACATGGTAATGTCCAAAATGATAATATTTGGGATATATTGAGTTGAAGAATGTACTGTTAAAATTAATTTCACCTGTTTCTTTTTGACTCTTTAATGTGGCTGTGAGAAAATTAAAAATTACGTGTGTGATGATAAATGGGGCTCACATTTATATTTGTCAGACAGCCCTGGATTAGAGATGACCAGGGTTAGATACTGCAAGGATTGAGCTGGCAGTCAAACGTGTGGAGAGGAGGAAAGTTTGCTGACAGACCTCCAGGCCCTGTGCTCAGTCTTCCTTCTGTCACAAGCCGGGCTGGCACGCTGAGGCTGCTTTGTAGCACACCCAAGGCTTAGTGGGGATGGAACTGGGAGTTGAGACTGGACTGAAGAGGGGACCTGTACATCCTAAACCTGGGCAGTGAACAGCCAGGCAGTGCTTTTGAAGCGAAGTTGGCAGGATGGAGTTGCATTTCATGAAAATCTGCATTCCTCACCCTGCCTGCACTGTGGATAGGGGCTCGGAGGCACGGCAGGAGGTGTGAAGGCATGGGCTGGCTGTGGCAGGAGAGATGCTCAACTTGGAAGTGGGTGACTCCTCCCTTGCCCCTTCCGCTTGTCCAGGTCCCTCCAGTCCTGGAAAAGTGAGCTGAAATTTCACCTTCTCCGAGAGGTCTTCCCTAGTCGTGGCAACTCTTGCTTCCCTAACTCCTGTCACACGTGCATGTTGTGCTACACCTTTTATTCTGCCATGGCTGATAGATCCTCAACATCCACAGGGGATAAGGCCTTCTGCAAATATCCCGTGTTGGAAAATACCATATAATTTCTCCTGTGAAATTGGGAGGCGGGGCAGTTAGCTGGAAACCAGTCTTGAAGCGTGTAGAATTCAGAGGTGACCCTCAGAAGAATCATATGCCACCATCCCAAGTCTGTGGTGTATCATTCTGGAGGGAGGGAGATATTCAGTCATCATATTCCAAGGGTCTGTGGCTCAGTCCTCCAATTGTTCTGTTAGTCTTGTCTCCCTAATTCAATTGTGAGCCCTCAGCAGAGGTGTTCTTCTCTTCTTGGCCCTAGAAGCCTCTGCCATCTACAGTGCTGAGTATATAGATAGAAGAATGAATGAATGGTGGAATGACTGTGGGCTCCACGAGGGCAGCAGGGATCTGACTGCTGGGACCAGCAGTGTCTCATGGTCCCATGCACGTCGAAAGCATTTACTGCGTTGTTGTTGAGTGGATGAGTGCAACGACGTGGACACCTTTATTTGAGGAGCACAGGGTGTCATTCAGTTGGGTTCTGTTAGCTGGCCTGTGCATAGAAGAAAGATCTCTTCACCTTGTTTACAGAATGAATCTTTATTGGAAGGTCGAGGGATTTTAAGGATGTTGGTGGAGGGTGTAAACCTGACAGAACATGGTAGATGGGGTTCGTGTGGGTTGGGAAACCATCTTCAGTGTTCTCTTGTGAATGGTAAGTAGGAGACTCTGAGTGGAAGGAAATAGTGGTAACTGTACCTTTCTCTCTCCTTTTCTTATTTTCATCCTTTAGATTCACCCAAACCACCAGTTGCTCCCAAGCCGAAGGCTGCCAGTCCCCTCACGCCAGTGACGGCACCCAAATTCCCCTCGTCCCCCCGGCCCGAGTGTCTTCACAGTCCCAACTCCATGTCCAGGGGGCCGAAACCCCCCATCGCCCCGAAGCCCAGGCTGGCTACCCCCAGTGAGTGGAGGGCCAGCGTCTACATGATCAACAGCTTGAACAAATGCAGCAATGGGAAGCTGCCCTGCGTAGACAGGGGGCTCTACGACGAGCACCGGTCCACCCCGGAATGCTCCGAGCCTGAGGCAGACGAGGATTACATCGTGGCCCCCGGGGCTCCGGCAGCAGAGGACGGACCCAGGGATGGGGGCTCCGTGGAGAATGCAGTCACGGTGCCTCCGGAGGCCAGCGGGGGGGAGGGGTGCCAAGAGAGAGGCAAGGCGTGTGAGCAGGAAGGGGCAGCAGCTTCAGAGGACTGGGCAGCCCCGGCGGAAGCAGTCCTGGGTGGAGAGGACGATGGAGGCGTCACCCCCACTCCTGAGAACGTGGAGGTGGAGGACTGTGCCTGTGCCCTGGGGGCAGAGGAGCAGAAGTTCACAAGTGAGGATGAGGAGAAGCAGGTGGAAGAACACAGCGTGTACAGCCTGGAGGACGGGGGTCCTGGGGATGGAGAGGCGGTCCTTCCAAGCGATATCATTCTAACTCACCTCGATGCAGAGGACCCAGCAGCTCGTGGTGAGGAGCCCGGGCCGCCTGTGACACCCAGGGAGTCAGAGGAGACTGGTGAGGAAGGCCGCACCAACACAGAACTGGGGGCACCAGACGAGTGTGTGGGCTCTGACGGGCCCCCTGAGTGGGACGCTGCCAATGGCGGCGAGGAGGCCCCAGAGAACGAGGGGTTGGCCCCCGGTGTCCCGGAGGCGGAGGCGGCCACAGACAGCCCTGACATCCCTCAGGAGGCGTGTGAAGATGCCCCAGGAGGTGGTGGCCAGGACGGTCAGGCTGAGCCAGCTGACCAGAAAGAGAAACCTGACCCAGAAGAAACAGCAGTGGTCACCCAGGAGGTGGGAGGGGACCCTCAAGAAGGTGAGGACCCTGTGCAGGATGAAGGAGCTGAGGAGAGCTGCCAGATCATTCCTTTCGAGAGGGACTGTGTGGACGACTTTGTGGCTCCACTCTCAGGACGTCCCTACGAGTTCTTCCCAAGCGAGAGCACCTCTTTCTGTAGCGAGAGCTGCTCTCCTTATTCCGAGTCAGCACAAAGCTTAGAGTCCGAGCAGGAGCCGCGGTCGGGGGAACGGGCGCAGCAGGACCCCGTGGCTGGGCCTGGATGTGGCCGGCGTGGCTCCCTGCAGGGTGGCGCTGGGGAGGGACCCTCTGTCCCTGACGTGGTGGTCATGCCAGAGGAGGAGGATTCCGCGGACGACGCGCTCGCCAACCCCTATGAGATGGGAGTTGGCCTGGTGTGCGGGGTGGGCCCTGGGGAGGGGGAGAAGCCTGAGGCACAGGCTGCCTCGGGCACCGCGAGTGGCTGTGGATTGAAGGAAGAGGTGAGCTCTGATGCGGAGGGCGGCCTGGTCCCCATCGACAGGAAGAATGTCACCACGAGGGCCAGGCCCCACTCCGGGAAGATGGCTGGCTACGTCCCAGAAACTGTCCCGGAAGAAACGGGACCGGAAGCTGGCTCATCAGCCATTGGCATTGGGGGTGCCACCAAGGAGGCGAGGAAGGCGGTCCTGTCATTGGAGGGGAGGCCGCTGGACGTCGGCAGGGCCTTGCCGGCAAAGCCCAGAGCCTTCACTCTGTACCCGCGATCGTTCTCCGTGGAAGGCCGAGAGATCCCCGTGTCCCTGTGCCGGGAGCCCGAGGCGTGTGGCCTGGACGGCCACGGGATCAAGAGGAAGGACGACAACCTCTCTCTGCCCTGCATGATTGGCTCCTCTGGCAGCTTCTCTCAGAGGGGCCACCTCCCCTCCAGCGGCACCTCCACCCCGTCTTCCGTGGTTGACATCCCGCCCCCTTTTGACCTGGCCTGCATCACCAAAAAGCCCATCACGAAGAGCTCCCCCTCGCTCCTGGTGGAGAGTGAGCCCCCGGACAAGCACACCAAGAAGAAGAAGCCGTCCTTTAAGCGGTTCCTGGCGCTGACGTTTAAGAAGAAGACAGAGAGCAAGGTGCACGTGGACGTCAACGTGTCTTCGTCCAGGTCCTCCTCGGAGTCCAGCTACCATGGGCCGGCCCGGCTCCTAGAGATGGACCGGAGGAGCCTCAGCAACTCCCCGCAGCTCAGAGCGAGGACCGGCAAGCTCTGGGCTTGCGACTCGCCCTCCTCCCTCATTTTCTACAGGGACGGCAAGAGGAAGGGCGTCCCCGTCAGCAGGACGGTGTCCAGGGTGGAGTCCTTCGAGGACCGCTCCCGGCCTCCTTTTCTGCCCCTGCCTCTGACCAAGCCGCGCTCCATCTCGTTCCCCAACGCTGACACCTCGGACTACGAGAACATCCCGGCCATGAACTCGGACTATGAAAATATCCAGATTCCACCTCGGAGGCCCCCAAGGGCCGGGACGTTTACGAAGCTGTTTGAAGATCAGAGCAGAGCCCTGTCCACAGCAAACGAGAATGACGGCTACGTGGACATGAGCAGCTTCAACGCCTTCGAGAGCAAACAGCAGAGTGCAGACCAGGAGGCAGAAAGGTACCGTGAAATGACATTTCTTTTGCTGTTCGCCAGGTGTAACTATCCGAGAGGCAAGCTTAGGCGTAGGGGACAGAACGGACTTGCTTTTTAGCCTCAGGCTCTGTTTCTCTCTAGCTTTGTGACTTGGGGTGAGTGGCTTCAGTTACTTCATCTGGGAAATGGATTTGTGCTACCTCTAGGCAGAGTGTTTGAAAAGATGAGAGTAACTAATCTGTTTGAAAGTATTGGCTAAGATGCCAAATATAGTGCCCATGTGAGTATATGTATTTCTATTATTTGGGGTACATTTCTCATCTCCTAGGTAGATGGCTTTACTAGTCCCTTCTGGGAAAGTCACCAAAAGAGAAGGTTCTGGAATCTTGTCAAACTAAACATCTTTCACCATCAGGAAAATACCCTAAATTGAGATTGAGACCTTCTTATTGTGTCAATATATACTCTGTTCAAAGGAACTAGAAAAGACAATTTATTTAAATTGTTTAAAGAGCTAAGGGTGCCCTGAGCTAAGTTTCTGAATAGAGGTCTTTAAGAGGTATGTCCAAGCTGATTTTTTTTTTTTTTTTTTTTTTTTGGACTCAGTCACCTTGGAAGTGAGCGTGAAACACTGCAATTATTGACAACAGTGGCGGTTTTCTGACCCCACCTTCCCGAGACTGACTGAATGTCCTGTTGACCATCCCACGTGGATAATTGCCAAATCTTGCTGTTTTTTATGCACCGTGGATGCAACTTAAAGGCACTTCGATTCAGCCTCAACCATTTACGTGCTTGGGGGCACCTGATCTGAATTAATGAAAAGTCAGAATGGTGGTGATTTTAAAGGAAACCCTGATTCTTTCCCCTCGTGTGCAGTAACTCATTGCAGCTCGGCACAGCTGTTGCTGCTCAGAATTCCCAGGGGACCTGCAGTAATGAATAGATAAGAATGATTTGCAATTAGCATTAGCTCTCTCTGGAGTGTAGACACTAGAATTGTTTGTGTGGTTTATTCTCCTGAATTTTTCATGTGGTTCCCCACACTGGCTCCGTCTTCTCCCTGCCCCACGTCTGGGTAAGGCTATGAATTGGTTCTTCCTAGGTTTGTTTGCCAGAGCAAAGGTAGACATCAGTGCCACTGGAGGGATCCAGTTTAATTTGGAGAATGTGGATGTGTGCGAACTTTAAGAGGGTGGGAGCGGGAGAGCAGACAAGTTCATTGCGTTAATAGTTATCAGCGGGGTTTGACAAGACCCAACCCTAGCTGAATGCCTCCAGCACTAATGAAAATAGAACCAGGCTTTGAAACCATGAAATCTCCATGCTGGGAAAGACCTCAAAGAGCGTACGGTCAAACCTCCCATGTCTGATAGGTCCCTCTCTTAACTGGGTCTGTGCTTGAATTCCTTAAGCCACAGGGAACTCACCACCTCCCAGAGGTGCCTCGTCTGTTGCTAGGTACTCTGATTAAGTTTTTCTTTCTGCCTGAGGCAAAAGCTATCTCTCCCTAATGTCCCTGTCCCACTGAGGCAGAAGCTATTCTCTCTAATATCCCTACCCCACTCACGCTGGCTCTTTCCCCTCAAGCCAGGCAGCTGAGCTCATTTCCTCTTTTGTATGACTGTCCTTTGGAAATTGAAACCTGCTTCTGTTGAATCACAGAATTTCATAGTTGGCAGGGAACTTCAGCCAACATTTGGTCCTGTTACAGAGGAGGAAACTGAGGCACAGAGAGGGAAAGCAACTTGCCCAAGGTCACACAGCTCATGAGTGGCAGAGCTGGGATTTGAGAGCAGGCTGTCTCTGGAAACTACTCTTTTTTCCCCTTAATTAATGGAAAGAGACTTGCCTAAAATCTCTAAGCAATTTAGTGGAGAAATCAGTGTCAGGACTCAGATTTCCTGACTCTTGGTTCAGGAATTTGTAGTGCATTATGCTGAAGGATGCCAGGTCTGGTTGTTCAGGCTGCCCACTGCACAACCCCAGGGTCCCACTCACCTTTTAGTCTAATATGGTGCCCCTGGGGTTGTGCAGTGCACAGGCTACTTGGCCATATGCAAAGGCCTTGTTGCCTTGTTCTGTACTTAGTCCAGAAAACAAAAAAGCTCCCTTCATCCAAACTATAATGACATTAAGGGAATAAAACACCCAAGAAAACGCTAATACTTACCGTATCCTGACTGCTTACTGTGCCAGGCACCGTGCTAGGTGCTTTCCCTGTATTATCTCACATTTGGTGCTACAGCCTAGGGCCTTGGTTGAGTATCCTGACTCAACCGTCAGACTCTGAATTTCAAAAGCACTGTTGCCCCACTCTGAGTTTATTTCCCTGAAGGCCAGACTGACTGGGATGAATCTCCCGTGCAGGAACCACATCCTCTTGGACATCAATCAGTGAGCAAAGCTCTCTTCCGCTTCCCTGCATGAAACAGATGGAAGCAGAGGGAGAGAGACATCCCCGCCCTGGGCGGGAACACGTCTGGGCAAGGGCGGCTTCAGACACAAGAAATTGAGAGGCAGGGGGAACTGCCACGGGGTGAGGAACCACTGCTTCTTCACCTGAATAGGGGCTTTGAGAACCGAGCGGAGGGGTGCCGCTGACCTGAGACACGTGCCCAGGGGTGCTTGGGGTTGGACAGGACAGGACGAGAGGGTGGGAGACAGTTCCTTCCTCCTTCCGCTGCCTGTCCTGCCCCAGACCTTGCTTCAGTGTGAAGATCAGAGGCAGAAGCCAAAATAAATACTGACAGTCCTGAAAGAGCGCAGGACAGTGCTGCAGGACGTGCGGGTTCAGAGCCCACCCCGTCACTGACTTGCTGTGGGATCCTGGAGGAGGCTGGGCCCCGGTCGCTCCTCTGTAAAACGGTAGGATCGGAGCCCATCTGTACTTCTCAACCACCTGCGCTGTCACTCACTGCTTTTCTTTAAGTCAGTCCATGTTTTTTACTTAAAAAATATTTAAAAAGGAAATTTTATGCCACTGTTGGGAAATGGAAAAGCAGTATCAGGTGTCATAAATAGAAGAAGGCAATTGTAAAAGTAGGATACAAAGAGAAATTAAAATAGCACGGGTAGAGGGTTGGTCCCTTTGTTAAACAGGGAGAGGTGTTAAAGGCATCCTGGCACCACACGGAGACTTTCTACTTGGCATAATCGGAAGGATTCAGGTGGATTGAGAAGGGAATAACTCTCTCATGGTGTGATTCAATGTTATTTAAATCCAAGTCCTTTTTCCACTGACAGTGCCTCCCTTCAAGAAATGTTTTGAGTGTGTAATAGAATTCCGAGAGCCCTTAGAGATCCCTAAATCTTAGCAGCAGCTCCGGGTCTGATGGATGGTTATAAAGTTTCTTCTACGCAGTTACTTCCTTTGAGATTTGTATACACAGATAATAGCATTTTCGAAGCTACAACGATATTCTTATTAACCGTTTTCTATCTCATCAAATAAAAGCGTATACGTTTTTACCTATGTACAGTCCTCGCTCCCCCATCCCCGTATGTAAAAGAGGTTTCTTTATCCTTTGGTTTAAAGTGTATCCCCAAAGCATTCTTTTTTTTTCCTGAATTGCCTCTCATACGCACAAAAAATGTTTTCAGTCCAACACTCATCCTTTTCAAATAGGGTGTTTTATGTCCTCAGTCAGGACTCTTGGTTGGGGAACCCAGTCTTTACTTCTGAATATCCCACAGGACCTCAGTATGTTGGTTATGCACTAGGAGCTTAATAAATGCATGTCGATGAGTTGGTGATTTTGAGCTTCACTGGGGGAAAGAACTATTATTTATTAAGTATACTCTGAAACACAGTTTGGGGTGCTTTGTGTACGTTTATTAAATATCCATTTGATGCAAAACACCACACACTGGTTTGTCCTGAGTGTCTCATTTAAATCCCCATAATTGTAAGTTTGCTTTTTGCATGATGATGACTCTCCTTTAATCACTCAGTGTTATGCCTCAACACAGATCCCCAAGGCCCCTTTTCCCCATTTCATCATGAAAACTTTCAGACTTACGGGAAAGTAGAAAGAGTTTGACAGTGAACGTCCACACGCCCACCTCCTAGGTTTTACATTAACGTACTGCTGCGCTGGCTTTTTCCTCATCCCTTTCCAGCACCCTCTCCAACTCTTGACGCATATTGTTGCTGATGCATTTCTGGTGGCTTATGTTTACAGATGAGGACACGGCAGCCCAGGGAGAGCCTGTGAGAGCACGGTGGCCAAGCATGCAGGCTCCTGCCAAGCTGCCTGGCTTTCAGTCTGCCCTCCACCACTTACTCTAAGGTGACTTACCTCTCTGTGTCGCAGTTTCTTTACCTGTAAAAGGCGATGGTAGTAGTACTGGCCTCACAGTGTCATTAAGACGAAATGAGTTAATGCAGCCCAGAGTGAAATGTTCACTAGGCACTAGCTGTTATCGAGTGACATGATCAAGGTCACACGGCAGTGGATGCAGGTGGGGAATCGGGTCCCTTTCACTGAGGGAGTATCTCTCTGTCTCTCTCTCATACGACTGTTCTGCGTGTGTTTGACTCAGTGTTCAGGACCTCACATCCATAAACCAGGACCAGGCGTGAACTCGTGAGCTTCGGTGGTGGCGTGTGGTGTCAGCACTGCCTCTGCCTTCTGCGTGAGATGGAGGTGGGACTGCGGGCAACAGCCTAAGCAGCCTTGATTTGGACCCAGGACCAGGGCTTTTTGATTCCGTAATCTCGCTAGCAGAGGTGCCTACTCTGTGACTCTGACTGTAGCTATTATTTCACTTGTAACTCACGATTAGTTAGGCACCTTAGGAATTTCCAGTTCCTGTTTTTCCAGATGAGAAAACTGAGGCCCATCCTCTGTCACACAGGTAGTAAGTAGCCAAACCAAGGTTCAAACCCCAGTCTTTCTGCCTCTCGACCCAATGCTCTTTCCATGTCCTGTTTTCTTTGGTTGAAAAATGCCACGTTAGCTGGTGGGCTCCATCCAGCCGCTGTGAAGTGTCTTTGCTTGCAGGAGTGAGGCCGGGGTAGCCTTGCTTGTTGGTCCAGAGGAGCGGAAGGACACTCTCCTTTCTTTTCTCAAGGCTGTGGTGGGTTTACTTCTCTCTTGGCAACTCATCAAGAAGACTGACAGCCTCTCCTGGGACTTGCTAATGAGGTGCTCAGATGTCTTCCCCTCCCTCAGGGCCTCGGGGGAGGGGCGAACCCTGACCTTCCTGTGGCCCCTTGTGCCCGAGGAGCAGCCAGGAGGAGCTCGGGGTTAGAGCAGCTGTCTGTACCGCTCATGAGGGGAGCTGCAGACAGTTCAGCCCCGAGCAGCAGTGCCTTCCAGAGGGGGCTGTGGATGGGCCGAGGCCCAGCATTTCAGGCTCCCCTCCGGAGCTGTTCCCTGTCGGAATGCAGCTCGAATTACATGCTTTGTGGAGTTTGTGGATTGGCCACGTGGTACAGCGCGAGATGAGGACCCGCAGTGGGTGCGTCCAGGGGATTGAATATCTTGGCTTGCCGATGATGAGCATTCGAGAGATGAGTAATTCTGAATAGGAGCTGTGCTCCTCCCTGTGTGCGAGGAGGTGGAGAGGGGGACCCGGTACCGTCACCGGCCTCAGCGCACGTACAGTTGGGTGGTTGGAAGAGGACTTAGACCCAAGTCCCTGAAATGCAAGATCGGAGATGCTCAGAACCCAAAGAGTAGGAGTCTAGACGAGGGTGGGATAGCTTCGTGGAAAAGGGGACATTTGAACAGGCACTGAAGGAAAAGTAGGGTTTCCACATATGGAGGTGGAAGAAGGTATGAGCACAGACAGACACACGCGAGACTGTCGTTTTTAGCAGGTGAAGCTGGAGTGAAAATAACCTAACCTTAGTTCAGTGTGTCCTTCGATGTCTTTATTCTGGAAAACAGTTCCCGTCATGTGCAGACACGGAGACTGCATCGGGGAGACTGGGTTGAAAGCCTCAAGTCCTAAACTCGCACCACCTTTTTCTCGTCCCCAGTTGGTGGTAGAACGTTGCACTGGCTCAGCCGATTCCCTCACTGGTCAACCACTAAACATCGGCTGCTGTTCTTAGCACTGGAGGGTGACGGTTCCTGCCCTCAGGGTGTTTCCGTCTGGCTGGGGAGAAAGGCAGACCGAGGTCCTTAGAACCTAGTGTAATAAAGGTCCTGTTAGAGGTCCATCCAGACAGCTCTGAGGAGGGGCAGCGGGGAGCCCTCACCGTCTGGGGTATCCGCGGGTATTGCCAGAGGCACAGCAAGGTGTTCACGACGGAGACACACAGTCCGGGAGGAGCACAAGCCTGGGCAGGAGTCGGGGGTAAGAAAAGACCATTAAGTGTTGAGGCGGAGCTCAGTGTACACGCCTCAGTGAGGCGTGAGGTGAACTTGGGAAGGCAGCCTGGGGCCCAGCCGGGAAGTGCCTCGCATTTCGGCTCCACGAGCCTGTCCGATACCCCAGGGCAGCGGGGAGACCCTGGCTGGTTTTCAGCAGGGCAGGGCCGTGGTGGGGATGCTGCATTGCACTGGACGCCTTGTTGGCAGGTTAGAGAGTGGAGGGGATGAAGCAACGGGAGGCAGGGACGTTAGCCGGGAGGCCATTGCACCGGCCCCTGCAGAGGAAACAAAGACCCCGTGGGGCTGTGGCAGGGAGTGGGACGTGGGGTGTTCCGTCTCTAGAATGCGCACAGCAGCCCGGTCCTCCAGCGTCAGTTCACTCCAGGGCTAGCTGTGTCTGCCTTTGCCTTTCTCTTCTTAATCTGTTGTTTATCTTTTACAGTCTGTCTGGTCCCAAATAGATGACAGACTGGCGCTGGTTTCCAGTCAAAGGCATAGCAAGAAATAATAAGAATTTAGTCACTAAAATAAAAGGTAAAGGATACAAGCCGGGTAACAAAGGTGGGGGAGGTAACTGTACGGACAATCCAGACCAAGGACAGCGGCTGCAATTAAAATTCTGAAATCCAGCACAGGCTCTGGCATGAGGGCCCCTCCTTCTTACCTCCCTGGCCCCCAGCATCTTTAGAATGCAGTAGATGTTTCGGTGAAGTGATTCCCTGAGACAGCAAAAGCTGACTTATTTTTTTACAACCGTAGACAGTGCTGCAGCAACAAAAATATGCATCCCTGTAAAACAAAGGTGATTTACGGCCTCAGCTACACATCCTTGAGTGGGTATATGGCAGAGTTGCAACCAGGCCTCCTGCTGGCTGATTGCATTGGTGCTGAGAGCTGCGTTGCTGGGCTTTGGGCACAGCCCAGCAGTGGTGTTCCTTGGTATCTTTCTATTGGTCTGCAAGCCGGGAGCTTTCCTATTATTATTACGTTTTTGACAAATGAACTCATGCAGAGCTTTCATTAAGTTTCCTTGAAAGGACCTGGAAATGCCATAAAAATTATTGTAATCTCAAAACCATCACATTCCTGTTGCGTGCGGCTGTGCTTGTTGAAATTGACTGATGAGAATATTCAGTTTTTAATTTTCTGCCTTAAAATAAGACCATCTGCAGCTGTTTCTTTTAGCAATAATTTTTAATTAAACGCAATAAAATTTACATGGAAGGACCCCAATAAGAAAATTGTGTCAGGAACACACTGATTGGAACATTTATTAGCGTGAGATTAAAGCCCCAGCTATTTTTTTTTTTCCTCGCAGAGCTATAATGCAGACGAAATCCTGATTGAGTGTTAATCACAATGTGGTTTTACCTTCATAAAGTCAGGGTTTCCCTCTGTGGGAGGTGTGAGGATAATTCTCACTAATAGCAGACAGCCTTGTTGCATGGGTTCTTTGGTGAAATGTCAGCAGCTGGTCTCCTTGACCAGCTGAGCCCCAGAGGAGGCGTGGAGTCTTTGTTCCAGCCTGAGTGTAGATGGTGCTGACATCTGGGGCCTCAGTCTTGCAGCCCGTGGACTGGGGATAAGCGTACCATGCAGAGGATGCAGCCAGAGAGCAAAAGTCATCTCTGTAGTTCGTGCATTTCTTCACTGAATTCATATCAACTGAGGTTATTCTTTTGTGAAAAAGAAGAAAAAAGAGCAGAGTGATAGAAAGTGACTGGTGGAAGGGACGGTTTAGACAGGGTGGTCAGGGAGGGCTTCTCTGAGGAGGTGACATGGAGTGAAACCTGAATGGTCATCAGGCCTCATCAGGGGGAAGGGCGTTCCAGGCAGAGGAACAGCAGGGACAAAGGCCCTGAGGCTGGAGGCCCTTGGGGGTTTGTGGAGAGGCCAGGAGTCCAGCGTGGCTGGAGAGCAGAACGCAGTGGGGAGAGTGACCAGGGATGGGTGGGCAGGGGCCTTCGTAAAAGATTTGGATTTTACTTTAATAAGACGCCACTGGAAGGAAGTGTTAGGATCCAAAATGTTGGAGTTATCTGAACTCTTTAAGACTTGTATGTTTACAGTCATCAGCAAATAATTTGAAAATGCAACAAAGAATATTTGCTATTGAGAATGGTTCTGGGAGTATAAGGAGGTTTGAATTTGGGTCCCAGCTCTGCCCCTGGCTATGTGATTTTTGAGCATCTGGGTCTCGTCTCTCTCCCACCTGTGATTGCTCTGGACTGGCTTGGAGCCCGCGGTTCTGAGTCCCCACCTGAATACTCTTTACAGAAAATGGTGCTGGTCCAGGGAGCCGAGAGGACACGCGCCCAGCAGAGGGAGGCCGAGAGGTGATAAGGCTGGGAAAATTCCTGAAAACGAATGTGCTACATTTGGACTTGTGCTCCCTGCGTGAACTGATTTGATCTGTGAGCCGTAGGGAGCTATTGAAGGTTTTAGCGTAAGGGAGTGTCATCAGCTAGTGCTCTAGCACAGTTATTGTCAGCCATGAGGGGTGGAATGGGGGAAGAGAAGCCCCACCAGTAAGGTGTCTAAATATCAAGGGATCGAGGCATGATGACAGGCCTCGCTCTGCAACCTCTGTAATGTGATGGCCCCCAGTCACGGCGGCTGCACAGTCACTCAGAGCAGAGTGACCCAGGGCTCTGGCTGCCTGCATCTCCCCAGCGTGGGGGTCTCAGGGTGCCTGACGGCGTGTAGGCAACACAGCTGACAGGACCAGAGAGGCAGCAGCAGGGCCGGAAGAGAATGAGGTCGAGTCCGGCTCTGCCCCTGTCCCATCTGAGTCTCAGTCTTCTCACCGGTTCCAGGGGTATGATGGTCCCTTCATCACTGAGCTGTCCTGAGGAGTCAGAGATAATACTCGCACAAGGGCTTTCTCAGGTATTAAAAAATAATACCATCAGCCTTGGCCTTTGCTGCTGGGAGCTGTGTGCACCACAGCTGATGAGGCTTTGCTGTGTGTACACTAGATGCCAGACACTGTCTCAGACCCTTTACATATGTTAACTCAGTTAATCCGAAAAACCCACTTGCCACATAGATACTTTTTTTTTTTTAAATCTACACTCAGCAGATGAGGAAACTAAGGTACAAAGAAGTTCAATAAGGGGCCCAAGGTCATACAGCTGGTCAGCAGCAGAGCCAGAATTTTAACCCAGGCAATTTCCAGCAACTGTGCTTTCAACTATGCTGTGAGGTTCCCTCTCACTTTGTGTGCATCACTACATTTAATTTGTTAGATGTCCCTTTGGGAGTAGTTATCCAATTTTACTTTTTTTAATAGAAGAGGAAAGTGAGGTTCAGAGTGGTAACATGACTTGTAAGCCAGTAAGTGATGGAGCCAGGACGGGAAGGAAGGTATCTTTAGGTGTAAATTCTTCCCTTTTTCTGATTCACCCCCTCTGAGAACTTCTCAACTGGAATCGACCCTCCAGATGTCAAAGGTGAGGACACACAATGGGGTATGAATCCTTAGAACGGAAATGTCCTTAGTGTAGGCATTCAGAATGGACAGTATAATGACTGTCCCCTTGCTTAGATCCACATGTCCAGGGGATGATGTAAAAACTATGTATAAAGAGAGTAGTGCACACTGTTGCATTAGTAGTCAAAGGGATGATACTGTGCAGAAGGTTAACTTCCTTAGATTGCCTAGCTGGGCTCAGGAAGGGCCATTGGGGAATTTATCATCCGTGCTCACAATACTCCAGGTGAACAGGACAAAAAACTGTTAATAATTTCTGAGTGATGAATTAATGTTTCATCAGGCTCCTTGAGAATGTCCCAAGACTGTCCGGCCTCCCAGATATGAAGGCAGCCACTCAGCTGTGTGCGGGGACTTCTGAGCTTGCAGCTGAGAATTGCAGTGTTTCCCTCTCTTGGAGAGGCCTCTGTCTTTGGCTGTTTTCCTGTAAAACGAATGTCTTAGGGTTGAGATTGTTTTGGGGGATGATGTGGCTGGTCTCTATGTAAACAGACCCATTCTCTACATGCGTGGGGTTGATCTGGAGCCCTGAATAGGGCCCAAGAGAAGTTTCTCTAAGTCAGGGCACGATCCGAGAACTTGACATTTCAGGCTTGCTTGCATGATTTTAATAAAGAAGACAAGATACACACATATACGCACCCCTCCCCCCCCCAAGAAAACCCCAACCAAACAAAAGCAGAATCTGCTCAGAGACCTTAAGGTCTGCTGTACTGTTAGGATGAGAGTTTCCTACACTTAAAGAGGTGTCCAGCAGGGTTTTCCTGTGGGGTCGTGAGCCTTCATCATGGTCAGTAATTAAGCATCAGTGGAAGGGATACAGGAATTGATTATGACTTACAGAGGCCAGGAAATCTGAACTCTGGGGGTCATTTTTGGCTGGGCAGGTCGAGTCCCAAGGAAGCAGCTCCTAAAAGGTGTCCAGGCCCTGGGACTGCAGAGGCCCCAGAAGACTATAGGAAGACTATAGGAAGACTCAATAGCAGCTCTGAGCCTGGTTCCATAAAGCACCTCCTGTTACGGAGAAACATGTTTTTCATGCCCCCTGCCCACTGCATCCGAACCCTCTGAAATGCTGAAGAGGCAGTACCTGGTGGGTGGTAGCCCTTGGGGTATGGCCTGCCTCAGGGGAAGGCAAAAGGCCCCCTCTTGGAGTCAAGGGCCCAGCTGCATTGAAGCAGGTGGGAAGGTTGGTTATTTGGTGCCCCTTGGGGGGGCTCCCTCACACACTTCATCTCAGTGGTTTTCAAACTTTCTGTTGCAGCAGGATCCTTTTTTTTTTTTTTTTTGCGGTACACGGGCCTCTCACTGTTGTGGCCTCTCCCGTCACGGAGCACAGGCTCCGGACATGCAGGCTCAGCGGCCGTGGCTCACGGGATCCTCCCGGACCGGGGCACGAACCTGCGTCCCCTGCATCGGCAGGCAGACCCTCAACCACTGTGCCACCAGGGAAGCCCCAGGATCCTTTTTTTTTTTTTTTTTTTTTCCTTTTTGCGGTACGCAGGCCTCTCACTGTTGTGGCCTCTCCCGTTGCAGAGCACAGGCTCTGCAGCCTCCGCGGCATGTGGGATCTTCCCGGACCGGGGCACGAACCTGTGTCCCCTTGCATCAGCAGGCGGACTCTCAACCACTGCGCCACCAGGGAAGCCCCAGGATCCTTTTTTAAATGAAATCTTACTCGGAACCCCAGCATAGAAGGCACAGCTTTATTACTATAATTCTCCTTCACAAGTTCAAAATTTTTAACACTTCACAGGAAGTTAATTTAACAAGATTGTCGTAATGAAAAGAAATCTTGGAAATTGGGAATTATGGCTTACAGTGCTGCTCTTATGGCCCAATGAGGGGTGCTGTTTGTGCAAAGTGGTGGGTGTATCATGGGTGTAGAATGTGTTTTCTAGGGCAGGTGGCTGGGTTCAAATCCCTGATCGACGAGCTGCTAGCTGTGTGTCCTTGGGCAAATTACTTAACCTCTCTGTGCTTTAGCGGCCTCATCTGTAAAAGCAGGGAAGGTGGTACTGCCTACCTCAAGTGATTGTCTCGAGGTTTGAGTAAGTGAACACTTGCAAAGACTTTAGCTGGAGCCTGGGCCTTGGAAGTCCTCAGTGTACTCTAGCTGTTGATACTCTAGCAGTGTCTGTACCCGTGAAATTCCGAGCAGATATTTGTGAATCCTTGCCACAAAGGGCTTAGGGTCTCTGAGCAATGCGGTTTGAAAACCCCACCTCATCCCAGATACTCTGGGCAGGCTTCTTCTAGTAAGTGCCATCTGTTGAATATACATAGTTATAAGTCATATTCACTGAGAATTTGATCAGTGCTTTACAGACCCCTGTGCAGGGGAGGTGGAGAAATGGTGGTTTCTGCCCACCTCTCTAAAGCAGGGCTTTTGTTTTGTTGAAGGGAAGGTGTAGCAGTTTGAGAAGCAGTTTAGGGGTAAATAACTATTGGATCATAAACTCCTGGATTATAATAACCCCCTCACCATCTGGTTTACAAGAATGGAAATGAAATTAATGATATGAGTGGGGAAAGGAGGCAACCCCCTGTGGGTTCCACTGTCTGCCAATACTTCACATACCTCTGTGCACCCCACTGCTTTATACACATTATCTCATTGATTACTGGCCCCATTTTACAGGTAAGAAAACTGAGGTGCCCAGACATCATGTGGCAGAGGAGGCAAATAGACAGGGTCTGAGAATGCAGAGCACAGAGCTAGGACCCACAGGGTGGGCACACGGAGGGGTCCCAGCTCCACTGAGCAGTGCTTGCTCCTGGCAAGAGTTGCGCCCACGTTAGGAGACTGATTCGCCCCCACTGTGGGTGTGTGCAGAGGGGCTGGCTGAGCCCCTGCCAGAGAGGCTGTCCTGCGGATTCCTTTTGTAGGTCAGAGAGCCGGACGTTCAGAAGGTCATGAAACCTCGATGTGGCAGCCACATACGTGTGCACTGCGCTTTGCAGTTTACAAAGCTTTTCCATGCCTGTTAGCTCCATCGATTCTTCCAGCAACCTCTGTCTGGAGTGGGCAAGACACCGATTAAAAGCAAAATTTAAGCAAAGACCTGAAGGAGGACAGAAGGTAGTCAGGCAGAGCTGCTTTCTTTGTGGGGCTTGCGGTTAGCCATTTTCCTGGAGTGTTTTCCCAGTGTCCTCGACTGAAAAATGGGGACAGTGGAGTGACAGATGTCTGATGGTTAAGAGTAACCCACACCAAGTGCTTGTTGCAGGGCCTGGCATGAAGTTGGTTCTCAGTGAATGTAATTATGGTTATTATTGTGAGTGTACTGAGTATGAAGAAGGGATCTGAGGAAAGGCAGGAGGAGAAGCTCCCTGTAAGACCGAGGGTTTGGAAAGTGCCGGGAAAGAGCAGAAAAGGAGCTGGAGGCTGGAAGAGGATTGTAGAAGGTCACGTAGCTGGCAAGTGGCAGAGCCCAGCCATAGGGCTCGGGGTACCTGCTGCGAAGCCGCTGGCCACGTGTTCCGTGATGAATTGAGCTGAGCAAGGCTGGTCCCGGCACGGACCCAGGACAGGCAGTGTCAGGTCCCGGGCGCACCTGGAGCTGCTCTGGGTGATGACAGGAGGAAGGAGGTGGTGTCACGGGCTAGGGATTGTTCTGGGCCCGCACTCCCCTCCCGGGAAGCTCCTTGCAGACGCTACGTCTGGTTTCCGGGGAGGTCCCTAGTCCAAACCCAAGTTTCCTTGCCGGCCTGAGGCCAGAGGTCAAGGCTGGGTTTAGAGCCATGGAGTGAGTCAGTGGCTTAGCAGAGACCAGAATTTAGGCAGCTGCTCAGCCTCTGGGATAAGGAGCCCCTTCCTCTCCAAACCCAGTCTCAGACCCCAGGAGGTCCCGAGGTCTCATCCAAGGCCGACCAGCAGCACCGTGCTGAAGAGACATTTGTGTGTTGCAGCCTTTGCCCCAATTTCTGGTCTGTCGTTTACCCTCCCCTCTTCCCAGCGTTGGGGAGGGAGGTCTGGGATACCACCTGGCTTGACAGAGCGGGAAGCCGAGGCCCAGAGAGGGGGCTTGGGTCCTCCATTCCTCCTTCCGCTGGATCAGCTGCCACCCGCGTAAATGCATAAGGTAATGATGGAAAGGAGGACGGTGAGGGCGTGCAGGAGGGGCATGACACTCTGATGAGGGAATTTCAGACACTGTATTACGTGCTTGGAGCAGATTCTGGAACAGAAAGCCTTCTGGGTGCTCCCCAAACCCCAGCAGGTAAGCACTGCCCTCCGTCCCTCCCCTCCCCAGGGCTGGTCGCTTTCTCTGCTGTGCCTCTTTGTAGAGTCTGCCCGCCTGTGTTGACTATGGAACTGTCTCCTTTACTAGACTGTGGGCCTCCCCAGGGCATCACCACCGCAGCTCATCCCTGTGTCCCTGGCACTTGGCATAGAGCCTGGTACCCAGATGATGCTCAATAAGTATGTTAAATAAAGGGATGTCTTCTGGAGGGACACCACCAGATCCGACTTCCCACAGATTCTTCCTGAGCCCCATCAGTGCCCTGGGTGCTGGGACAACAGGAGAGACAAGGCTGGCTGACAGTCAGCTTGGGGACTCAGGCAGGAAATGCCTGACTGCGCAGTTAATTACTTAAATTCAACTGTTCTGAGTGCTCCAAAGAAGTGCAGGCAGTTCTGAGAGCTTCTGACAGTGCGGCTGGAGAAGACCTCTGAGAAAATGAGACTGGGGCTTATGAGTCCTGAGCTCTGATGAGGAATTAACTTGATAGAGGACGTTGATAGAGGGAGAGGGTCAGGGAGGATCCTGTGAGGAAGGTCATCTTGCCCGTTTTACAGATGTGAAAACTGTGGCTCAGAGCAGGAACCTTACTTGCCTAAGGCCACAGGGGTATCCAGAGGAGAAGCTGGGGTTTGCATGCAGGTCCGTCTAACTCCAGAGCCCTTACCCTTTCTCCTGCTGGCTCTGCTCTGAATGAGGATGCTCCAGCTGGCCGTGGTGACGTCACAGTGTGCTGGGCCAAAGCCCTCACTTCCCAAGGGAAGGCTGGCCTGTGCACACTCACTGCTCTCCCTTCCCGCACCTGGGAACTCACCACCCCCCGGCCTCGCCGCTGGCTCCTTCCTTTTCTCATTTGCTCTGCATCTCATCTGTCTTGGCATCACCTGTGTGATCCAGGTCTCTATTCCCTCCATTGTACAACGAGAGGATCAGGTAACCAACTTTCTCAGGCTCCTGAGTCTGGGATTTTACTACATATGCTGCATTGGGTCTTCGTTGCTGCGCGCGGGCTTTCTCTAGTTGCGGCGAGCGGGGGCTACTCTTCGTTGCGGTGCGTGGGCTTCTCGTTGCGGTGGCTTCTTTTGTTGCGGAGCACGGGCTCTAGGCGTACGGGCTTCAGTAGTTGTGGCACGTGGGCTCAGTAGTTGTGGCTGACAGGCTCTAGAGCACAGGCTCAGTAGTTGTGGCGCACGGGCTTAGTTGCTCCGCGGCATGTGGGATCTTTCCCAACCAGGGCATGACCCTGTGTCCCCTGCATTGGCAGGCGGATTCTTAACCACCGCGCCACCAGGGCAGCCCCTAGTACATGTAATTCTGACCTTAGGAAACATTTGTGAGCCTCACGTCTGGAGAGAAATAGTCATCAATTTAAGGAGCATCCACTGGGCCTCTACTACGTGCAGCCCCTGCAGGAATGGGAGCCGCGGGTCACAGGTGCAGCTTCGACTGTGGTCTCAGGGTGAGGCGGGGAGCGGGATGCAGATGCATAAACAGCTGGCTGAATGCGATTATAAGTGCAGTAGGAAAATGAACAATGTTCTGGCGGCACAGAAGGAGCAGCCAAGTGCACTGAAGAAAAGGCTCCCTGAGGAGTTTGCAGGGTTCAGATTGGGCATTTGAGCTGGGCTTGAAGAGTAAGCGTTTGCCAGGTGAGGAAGTGTGGGAAGGGCTTTCCAAAGAAGGCATGGCATGTGCAAAGGCACACGGTCAGAAAGGGCCTGGAGGGTCCAAAGACAGGACACGGGCACGGTGGCCAGACTGTCTGTGCGGGGAGTGACTGAAAGCTTGAGGTTCTGAAGGGCAGCAGGTAGACGCAGAGGCTGAGTGCAGGTTGGGGGTGGGTGGGTCTCCCAGCCTGGGCTCCCCCTGCCCTGACTGCCGTCATCACACCATCCCTGCCTTTTCCAGCCTCCACTGAAATCACCTGGGATTATATGAGACCCTTCTTCCCCTGCAGTTGGGGAGGGAAGGGGATATAGATGTAACAGTGTCTTTTTGAGGCTGGGTCTGCCTCCCAGTTATCCCTGGAGGGGCCACTGCTCGGCTCGCAGGGGCTTCATTCTCAAGTTGCTTCCAATCCATGATGCCCTGGTGACAGGCATGAGTTAGTGTCCTTTGAATAGGCCACTTAGAGCTAATCACTGTGGGAAAAATATATTTAGGTGGCTTTCCCCTGAGGACTAGCCTTCTCTAGATTGTGGCTTTTCAGAATCCTGGTCTCTGAGTCCACCTCTGCCCTGTCCCATCCCTGTCTCTTTGGCCTGAGGAGCAGGTGGGTCTTGTATACATGACGTCCAGCCTGGGTGGACTCGCCTCCCACAGAGATGGAGGCAGGCTGGGACTACTTGTGGGCTGTCTGTGAATCATCACGTCGGAAGTGGTTGGTCGTGGTTATTCACAAAGTTGTTCACATGGTCCGCAGTTTGGTTTGGGGCCTAGAGTCCTGCATCTCTCCCTCTGAGAACCAGAGCCAGCCCAGGATATCTGGGCTCTTGGGCTCTCTGCCTCTTGCTGTGTAACCATTTGTTGCTTTCTGCTCTCTGGACCTCAGTTTCCCTGTTTGCAAAAATGAAGGTTATGGTGAAGTGCCTTCTGAGATGACATATATAGTTTTCTATTTCTGACTGCCATCACAATTTACCACACATCTGTTGGCTTAAAACAATGCCCATTTTTTTAAATCTCACAGTTCTGTAGGTCAGAAGTCTAGTAGACTGGGCTACGTACTCCCCTTAGGGTCTCACAAGGCCAAAACCAAGGTGTCAGCTGCCCTGGGCTTTTATTTGGAGGCTGTGGGAGAGAATTTACTTCCAAGGGCATTCAGGTTGTTGGCTGACCTCAGATCCACATAGGACCGAGGTCCCTACTCCCTGCTGGCTGTCGGCCGGGGCTTGTTTTTGCTCCTGGAGGTGGCCTCCATTCTTCCTCATGCTTTCCATGGAGCCCCCTCCAGCAACAGTGGGTTGACCCTTTCTCATACTTTGGATCTCTGACTCCAGCACAGAAAGTTTTGTGCTTTAAAGACTGCTGTGATTAGGTTGGGCCAGCCAGATAACCCAGGATAATTTCCCTAGTAAAATGTCTGTAATCTTAAATACATCTGCAAATTCTCTTTTGCCATGTAATGCAAAATATCCATAGGTCCCAGGATTAGGAGTTGGACATTTTTTTGAGGGCCATTATTCTGCCTATGACAGTCCATCCTCTGACCCCCAAAGATTTGTGTCCATCCCAAATGCAAAGTTCACTCCATCCCAAGGCCCCCAAAGATCTCATCCCATGACAGCATCAGCTCAGCAAATCACATCTGAATCTCATCAGCTCAGAAATCTCAGACCTCATCATCTAAATCCTCTCGTTGGGTGTGGGTGAGGCTCTGGGTATCATCCATCCTGGGGAATAATTCCTCTCCATTTGTGAACTTAGGAAACTAAAGAAGTTATCTGCTCCCCTAAAACAACGATGGGACCAGTTATAGATATTCCCGTTCAAACAGGGAGAGAATGGAAAATGGAATCATGTGACATTCCAGGGAACCTCATATCCGTCTCCGAAAACTATGGGGAAAAACACAACAGCACCAGCCTCCCAGACCCACACCCTCACCTCTGCAGTGGCTGACTATATTTTGGCCCTGTCTTCAGGATGTTGGGAGAATACATTTGCACAGCTTTGTGTCAGTTGGTTAGAAGCAATAGGGAATTTAGTTGAAATACAGCAAAAAGGTTTTAGGTAGGACTTGAGTGATGTTTGATATGAGAAGGGTTTGTTAACATGTGTTTCCAGCACTCCCCCTTCCCTTCCCTCAACACCAGGAAGTGGGAAACGTACAGATTCTCACATTAGATCTGCCACCTTCTAGCTGAGTAGAATGAGGACATTCATTTCACCTCTGTGCGCCTTAGTTTCCTCCGCTGTGAAGTGGAGCTATTACCATGTACCCCATAGACTTGTTGTGAAGGTCCTGTGGGAACAGTATGTGAAAAGTGTTTTGTAGACTTGGAACTGTTTGCAAATAGTAGCTGTATTTGTGGTCTGGGCCCTGCTGTGCCCAGGGACCCCTGCCCCAGGGAGGTTAGACTGCCATGGACCTTCTCCTCATTTGGAATACCCTCTTCCCCACCACATGCCATTCTGATTACTTGACCGGTGTTTAGAGGACAAGAGGTGCAGGATCCCACCTTGGGTAGCTCAGCACAGGGTCACGGAGGTCACTACAATGGCCAGAATTCTGGCCAAAAGGAGGAAATTGTGCTCTTGGGGTAGTCTAGTGGTAGAGAAATTTGACCAGTTCATTTTGGTTCAAAAACCATTTTTAAAATGTTTTGTAGAAGGTGACGTGCACTTAAAAAATTCAGATCTGCGGCGAAAAATCAAATCTCACACCACTTAACGTGTTCTCCGGCCCCTCCCCAGATGCTTTATGGTGTGCGTTCAGGGGCGCGCACACACACACACACACACACACTCCCCCGATCCTTGGCTACTTCTAGACATAAGTGGAAGTGTATTGAACACACTCCTCCCGACCCTGCTTTGTTACTTCAGACACTGTTCCCTATCAAGACACATACATCTGCCCCCATTCTTTTTAATGACTGCAGGGAGCTCCAGTATCTGGTCACCTATTGATGGATAGCTAGGTTGTTTCCCGTCTTATACGCCTCTGAAAATACCACAGTTAATGACTTTACATACACATGTGCATACTTTTACAAACATACGTGAAGGTTTAAAAAAAAATTTTAAAAAGACAATCCCACAGTACTGACATAATCACTCCTAGCATTGGGTTGTATTTTGTCCTTGTCTTATGTGAATATATCTAGCGTTCAACGAGGATGTGCTCATGTTGTGCGTAAACTCTCTTACCTTGCTTATTTTATTTAACTGCATATTGTGAGTTTTGCCTACATTATTAAATAACTTACTGAATTACTAAAACTGGCGAGGAGACAGTCTGTTGGGCTTTGCGGATACAGTAGTACCAAGTGATTGCACAAATGCTCCATTTGGAGCTCCATTTAGGGCCTTGGTGATATCTCGCTGCGGTGTACAGCACGCTCAGGTGAACGTATTTGTAATGAAAGCTTTTTTGGCGTTTGGGGTAATTTCCATAGGAGAGATGGTCGGGGAACGGGTGTGCTGTGTTGCCTAGGTGCTGTCCAGAGGGCTATGCCAGTGGTCGCCTGGGCCTGCCCGGTTGGTCCCATCTAAGACGGGAACTGAGGGATGATTGTGATGGTTGTTAATAAAAGCGAGACAGTGCGAGCTGGGTGGGAGGTGCCGCGTGTGCAGGAGGGGTGGCGGCCTCTGGTACTGAGCGCCCGGGCGGCTGGGTTAAACGCTGCTCTGCCCTGGCTGGGATCAAATTATGGTCGGTGTGAATCATTCAAGGTTCTGAGACTCAGAAGGGGCTGCTGGAGGGAGGAAGGAGATGAACAGGCTTAGTTAAGGAGAAGACGTAGTTTTTTAAGATAAGATTTCAGAAAAGATAGAGGAATTGTCAGGCACCAAAGAGCATGGTTATAACCCACAACTGTCCTTTCTCCCTTATCCAGAGGACAAGGGGCGGGGGGATGGGGGCCCCCAAGTCATCTCCCATGGATCTGGGTGTGAAAGGAAACACTGTCACCAGGCACCAGACAGTGTTGACCTCATGGGTAAGATTAAGGGGTACCTGTCCCCCAAACAGCCCTCTCCTGCCGGCTTCCCACAGTTCTCAGTCACCTGAGTGTGCTTTTCCTGGGGCTTTAGAACCCCTCCCTCACCTACCCCTGCAGTGTGCCAGGGTCCCAGACATCCCCCCCCCCACCTACCCCCGCAGTCTGTTAGGGTCCCAGGCCCTCGCTTTCCAGTCCTTTTCCCCAAAGAGGACTCTCAGGCGGTTGCTAAACTCTGGGCGTTTGGCTTCCGTCTCTGCTTGGCGCAGCCCAGCATGACAGTGAAGTCGGGTGAGCTTTTTTCCTGGAGAGGCATCTGGCTCGGGCAGCCGCTGCTTTCCGGGATCCAGAGAAGTATCTCCACATTGTAAACGCAGGTTGTCCTCAGCCCTGGAGCAGTGTTCGCAGCAGCCCCGCTGCTGCCGGTTTCCCCACAGGGAGCCCCAGGGAGCCTCTCCTTTGACCTCCGGCCTCAGCATCACAGGCAGCCCTCACCTGTCAGCTGGAGACCTGCTGCTCCCTGGGGCTGGGAAGCGCTTTCCTGGAGGGCCAGGCATTTCTAGGAGTGGCGTCCTCCCCCATCGCCAGAGCGCGGGTATGGCGGTCACAGAGGCTGGCCACATGCACCGGACCGTGAGGCTTGGGAGGCCCGCCTCTCTTTCTTCGACCCGGCTCTTCCCAGCAGCCCCAGAGCCCCCTCAAGGCCCTGCACACTTGGGACCCATTTCTCCCAACATCTCTCTGCTCCATCCCTCAACTGGAATTCCGTCTTGTCCCATTACATATCCTGAGCCCTTGCCCACGCTGTTGCTTTTTGCCCAGCTGCTCTGTCACTCTTTCTGCAGGTTCACATCCTTCCCAAGGGCACGGTTCAACCTGTTTTAAGTACCACCCTCTGCTTGAAGCCTTCTTGGTATCTTTTGGCAATTAGTGGTACCTCTGATGTCATCCGAATTTTCCCAGTAGCTTTTCCCTCCTTCTCTTATGGCTCCTAGAACTTTCTGCCGCCTTCCCCGTTTTGGAGCTGTGTGCCTGTTAACTGGCTGTAGCTCCCCTACAGCACAAACTCCTGGTGAGCAGGCACTTCTCCTCGTCCCGTGTCTGTCAGGAATCTGGCGTGTGCGGTACCGTGTGTGGATGTGAAGATGGGTGGCTGCTGGGTGGGCAAACAGGTGGGTGGGTACTTGGTAGGAGGCTGGGTGTCAAACACTGGTCCCGTTGTCCATGGTGTCACCTTGTCCAAGACGGATTTGCCCCCAAGACCTCTGTGCTGTTCCTTCTCCCCATTGTCTTCCTCCCCATTATGAAAATTTGTTTAGAAGAGTTCTGTTTTTAAGAGTTAGTTATATTTATCAAATGCAGTCTTATGTTTCTTATTCTTAATTTAAAAATCCTGAGAATTGAATACTTGATATTTCTTCAAGAAAACAAGAATCTAAATCAAGTCGCCTTTTTCTCATGTTTGGCGTTTTGCTTGCTTGATTTATTTTCTTTTTAGACTCTGGCTCTCTATGAAAGGGAGGGTCCCTGTCCAGAACTTAGCACAGCACCTGGCACACAGCAGGGTCTCTGTAAATGTGAACTGCACAAAAGTGAACTGAGCTGTACTATGCTCAACAACCAAGGAACTCTTCGGGTCTCTGCAGCTTAGAGACCGTCCCCTGCATGTGCTACAAGGGAGTTTGAGCTGGGAGGAGTGAGGCTGATGTGCTGTGCCAGAATTCCTCCCTGCTGTGGTCTTTCCTCTTGGCCTTGAAAGCTGGGACTGGGCTCCCCCTTCCCTTTGTAGACGCTCTCTTGAGGGCTGAGTCAGACCTGGCTGCAGACAGCCCTCCACCCCAGGGCTCTGCAGCAGGCATTGCATGCGGAGCGCCATGTGGATGCCAAG
This sequence comes from Lipotes vexillifer, assembly GCF_000442215.2. NCBI lineage: Eukaryota > Metazoa > Chordata > Mammalia > Artiodactyla > Lipotidae > Lipotes > Lipotes vexillifer. The sequence continues at coordinate 1,284,465 of NW_006788335.1, read as the reverse complement.
CAGCTTGCCCGCTCTGACTGGGCATGTGCCTGGTCCACCCTGCCACTCCCAACCTCCCCGTTGATGAGGTCACAGCCAGCCCCTCCCCATCAGGACAAAGCACCAGTCGGGTGGCTGGAAGGAGCACAGGTCTCTTGGGGTCCACAGCTGTGCGTACCCAGAAAACTCGTTATTCTAACGTCCTTTGATCCTCACAGCAACCCTGTGGGTTGGAAGGAAGGGATTCCCACCTGACAGATGGAGAAACTGAGGCTCAGGAAACAGAAGTGGCTTGTCCAGGGTCGCACAGCTGAGGGAGCTGGGATTTGAACCAGAGTCTCCTGACCCTTTTAGCTATAGCATGTCTCAACTCTTACTGTGCCTTTGGAAAAAAAAAAAAAATTAAAAATGCAGGTTTCCAGGACCTGCACCCCGAGTTTCTGATCCACAGGGTATGGGGTGTGGCCAAGGGATCTGCATTTTTAACAGACCCTCCCCCAGGTACCCCAGTGCACCTTAGAGAAACACTCCCCTAACCATCTGACTTCTCCTTAACTAGCTGCACGAAGGAGTCTCCTCTCCCTCCGTTAGGTCCACTCCTGAGGGCAGGCAGGCTTGGGACCTGGCTGACACTCCTGTATTTATGTAAAGGAAGGGACGGGGGAAGGGTCCCTTCGGGAGGGCCGGCCTGGACAGGTAGATACAGGTCACAGTGCCTGAGCATCTTGCCTTTCCATCAGACAGACTTGGTTTGAAACTCTGGCTACACAGTTTCACAGCCGTGTGGTCTGTGGTTAGTGGTTTCATGTCTCTGTGCCTCAGAGCTGAGAGCCCTGCTGCATTGACTTGCTGAGGGAACTAAATGACAGTGTCTCTGAAGGGCTAGCACAGTGTTGTGCTTGAATACAAAATCTCCTAAATAGGCCACATGCCTGTCTCCGTGCCTTTGTTTGTGCTTTTTTTCCTTCCTGGAAAGTCCTTCCCTCATCTGTCCTCTTATCTAGATACTGCTGGTCTGGTCAGATGCAATAGCCCGTGACTGGTGTTTCATTACCTCCTAAGGTGTGCAAGGAAGTCCCTACGCCTGAGTTTTGGAGTAGCTAGGAAAAGACAGTGTCGGGCTTCCCCGGTGGCACAGCGGTTGAGAGTCCGCCTGCCGACGCAGGGGACACGGGTTCGTGCCCCGGTCCGGGAGGATCCCACGTGCCGCGGAGCGGCTGGGCCCGTGGGCCACGGCCGCTGGGCCTGCGCGTCCGGAGGCTGTGCTCCGCCACGGGAGAGGCCACGGCGGTGAGAGGCCCGCATATCGCAAAAA
>NW_006788335.1:1280335-1283156 GCF_000442215.2 Lipotes vexillifer | reverse complement strand
CCCCGAAATCAAAAAAAAAAAAAAAAAAAAAAAATCCTTAAAAAAAAGAGACAGTGTCTACCTCAGCCAAGGTTCCAACAGAAATTCTGCCTTAGCTCAGAAGATGCCTAGAACTTTGTGTGTGTGTGTGGGGGGGGTTCCTTTTCTGTCACTTGTACATGTCAACAAACCCCTCCTGATTGCCCTCATCCCACCCCTGGTCCTCTCCATGGTAAGTGTTCTGAAGGCAGACATCAACTCCCCTCCTCCACCCTGTGGATTGGGGTGGGCTGCAGGAAAGGTTTCATCCAGCTGCATTCTGAAGTCATCCTCAACTTGCCAGCCACATCAACCCATAACTTATTTTACTCTGGGAAGTTCGAATTAAAACCAATGAAGTTAGTCAGTATGGGGCTGGAAAGGACTTTCAAGATGCGGATGCTGGACGCTTCTGTTCTCAACAAGCTGGTGTTTGAGTACCTCCAGGAACAGGGTTCTCGTCCCCCACACAAGGCTGTGGCAACATTGCACTTTTATCTGTTAGTTCTCTTCCTGCTCTCAGAGGTTCGGGAAGTTTCTCGGGACCAGGGAGTCTGGGAACAAGCGATGCAGGTGGGTTGAAGGTAGCAGGACTCCTGAGGCTGGGATGTGAGAGGGTCTATCACAATGGGTTCCCACACCCTGGAGTGGGGTTACAAGGTGGGCTTCGTATCAGAAACAGCGTGGTCGAAGAAGACCGTGGAGTGGCGATCACCCAGCCTGCTCTTACAGACAGACTCTACAGTAGGGACGCTGCCTTGACGCGCTTAATGTTCAGATCCTGTGGAGCTGAATGAAGTTCCCCCGCACCTCCCTGACTAGTGGCGGAATGAATCCAGAATCTGGAGAGAGGCTAAGACGGAAGTTGGCGGCCAGGTGGTCCAGCAGGTAGAGAGGAAGGGTGAGGGGATGAGGAGTTGGGCTGCTCGGAGGTTGGGTTTGGGGCTGGGATAGATACCGAGGACTGTCCATCGAGAACTCAGCCCCCAGGCCCTGTGGTTTCTTTAGGTAAAGGCGACCGACTCTCTTTGGAAAACTCTTCCCTGGTCGATGGTACTTCTAGCTCATTTCACATAAGACTTTGCACCTGAATCACTAACTAGGGGCAAACTCATCATTGAACCTGGGTGTGCAGTTTGTCAACTGGCCTGGGAGCTCAGGGCCCCTCACAGAGGACTGAAAGACCGATTCGTGAGGATGGGGCTGAGGGAGGAGGGCGCCATGCCGTGCCATCCTCAAGGGTTCTGTTTTCCAGTTCATTGCCTCTTTTCCGGCCCTTTCTTTCATCTCGAGCCAGAATGGCCTGTGTGATGGTGGTTTTCCCAGCCTTCCACTGTCATAGTCTCTGTCCTTGGCGTGTGAGGGCGAGGCTGTGCCAGCTGGCGTCGTAGCGCAAATCTCAGAACCCATATTTCAGAGCAGTTACACACACACACATAGACACACACACGCTGCAAGCTTAGCTTCATGGTTCATAAATATTTCCAGACACCAAGCCACAGGCCTCTAAAACTGCTCACATGGTACCCGGAGTCTATGGTGCTGGTTCAGTGTCGGGAACCACCACTGCCATCCGGGGAACAGGCGTTGTCTTGCTTGGGGGAGACCTTTCTCAGCCTGAGCCAGGCACGCATTCTAGTCTCCATTTCTCCTCTCTACTGTGGGACGCTGGGCAGGTCACTGGGCCTCTCTGGTCCTCATTTTCTCCTCTCTTAGTTGGAGTTGCCTACCTTACAGGTTTGTGGGGAGAGTCCACTGAGATGAAAGATGCGGAGGTGTTTGTAGACTGTAAAGTGCTATGTGGATTTTAGCTGGGCTGTGAGCAAGTCCTGTGCAGCCCATTTTTAGGCATAGGGTGTTAGGTTGAAGCCTCAGTCTTGTCATCCGTGACGTGGCATGGTAACACCCACTCAGAGGCCCGTCTTTGGGAGTCAGTGGGAGGTCACGCAGGGTAGGTGCTCGGCTGGGTCCTGGTGCGCAGGAAGCTCTCGCTGTAGCCGTCACGTTAACTCTGCCCGGAAGGAGTTTTCAGAGTTTATCATCAAAGTTGAGATTTGGGAACGATTTGCTTGGGAATGCCGGCTTCTGTCTCGTACACCGAACACATGTCAGTTTGGTTTCCTGCCCACTGTCTCATTTGACCTCCCAGCAATCCAAGAGGTGGGCAGAGCAGGGATTTTTAATTTTTAGAGGTGAGAAAACGAAAGTGCAGTGGAGGGAAGTGGCTTTCCCTAGGGTCACAGAGTGAGTTTCTGGCAGAACAAGAGTCTCCTGACTCCCACAATCACCCTTCTAACTTCGAACTGTGTTGAAGTTGGAAATCCAACCCCAAAATGCATCCGTGGTGGGCTCTAGCCTGGAGACGTGGGTCAGCCCTGGATGGAGTGTTCAGTGAACACTTAAAAGCAGCAACAGTAACATAGCTACTACGTCGCAGGCACCGTCTTGGGTGCTTTTTATATATATGTCAACTCACTAAATCCTCTTAAAAACTCAATGACGTCGGTACTGTTATTCTCCCCCATTTCACAGATGAGAAAACTGAGGCGCAGAAAACTTGCTTGAGGTTGCAAGGCTGGTAAGTGGCAGAGAACCAGGTTTTGGAAACCCAGATGGGCTGGCTCCAGAGTCTGTGCTGCTAACCAGCCTCCTGAGTTCTAGGACTGAACACGTGGCAGTGAGGGTGGAAGGTGCTGGTATAGAGATGAGCGAGGTGCCCCTTCATTGCCCTGCAGACTTGATGTGCAGCCAGGGGCAACCACCACCCCTAGCTTTCCTCTGCCCGCCAGTGGCAGCGGGGCAG
>NW_006788335.1:1265008-1280172 GCF_000442215.2 Lipotes vexillifer | reverse complement strand
CCCCCCCCCCCCCGCCCGCCAGAGGAAGTGCCCGTGTTTACAGGAAATGCAGGACAAGGCCTGGGAGGTGGGTGGAGGAGGAGTGGAAGATGTGTCTTGGCCTGGCAGTGGGGCTGAGGGCGGGTACCTCTCTTCCCGCCCCAAGGATGAGACGTTTCGTTGCTGTTGAAGGGAAAGGTCCCACTTCCCAGGCAGTCCTGCCCCTCCCCTGCCTTTTTCCTCCAGGACGCCACACCCTGCAAGCCTCCAAATCCCTGGCCAGACGACCCCTCCTCCCAAGGGAGGCTCCTGGGAGCCTGGAAAGAGCACTGAGCTGGGCAACAGAAGGTCTGCCCCTAGTCCTTCTGCTCTGGACTCAGTCTCCCCACCTGTTAAATGGGTGACTTGCTGCAGCCCTAACAAAGGCATGGCAACACTCCCTGCCCTGGTGTAGCCCGCAGCCCAGCTGTGAGAGGAAGGAAGGGCAGGCCAGCCCCACTCAGCCCTGTGACCCAGGAAGTGCAGGGTGGCCTCACTTATGCCACAGAAATGTGCCTGAGAAGTGTGTGTGAATTGAAATTTTGTGAAAATGGGCCCTGGGTTGATTATACTGGAAGCACGGATTATTATTATTATTATTATTATTTTGTGGCTGCGTTGGGTCTTCGTTGCTGTGCACAGGCTTTCTCTGGTTGCGGCGAGCGGGGGCTACTCTTCGTGGTGGTGCGCGGGCTTCTCATTGCGGTGGCTTCTCTTGTTGCGGAGCATGGGCTTTAGGCGCGTGGGCTTCAGTAGTTGTGGCTCGCGGGCTTAGTTGCTCTGCAGCATGTGGGATCTTCCCGGACCAGGAATGGAACCTGTGTCCCCTGCGTTGGCAGGCAGGGTCTTAACCACTCTGTGACCAGGGAAGCCCGACCAGGTTCAATTAACTCTAATCCTTGGATAGTCTGACATTCGTGAAATTTGCCGGTACGTGGGCCTCTCACTGTTGTGGAGCACAGGCTCCGGACGCACAGGCTCAGCGGCCGTGGCTCATGGGCCTAGCTGCTCCGCGGCATGTGGGATCTTCCCGGACCGGGACACGAACCTGTGTCCCCTGCATCGGCAGGCGAACTCTCAACCACTGCACCACCAGGGAATCCCCATACGGATTCTTAACCGCTGTGCCACCAGACAGGTCCCACACGGGTTATATTTAAAAGCCTGAATAAGAACTGGAAAGGAGACTCGCATTCACTGAGTCGTGCCATGTTTCAGGCACTGTTTTTGTTGCTTTTACATCCCCGATTTCACCCTTGGAGAGACAGGGGTTGTAATTGGGGCAGGAAGACCTGAATTGAAGTCTTGGGACTGCCTCTTGCTCACTGCGTCACCCTGAGCAAATCCCCCAGCATCTTAGAGCCTCAGTTTTCTCATCTGTGAAATGAGGATAATAGTTTATTGTTTCCCACACCTCCCACGGACTTGCCCGAGCCCACGCCTCGCCCTCCCCCCGCCCCCAGCGTGTCTCCTCCCAGGTGGCAAGGGTGAACTCTCCAGGGAGCACAACTGCTCGGGTCCTTCCCCTGGCTAGAACCTTCGCTGGCCCCCATCCCGCCCGGGATACACAGTCCAGGGGCATTTGAGAGCCCGCTGCCTGGCCAGCCCCTTGTCCCAGCCCTCCTCACCCCACAGCACGCAGACCCCAACGTCTCTCCCTTCTGTGCCTTTACGCAAACTTTCCCGAGATCTCTCCCCTAACGTTCTTTTTCCTGTCTGTCTCGTGTTCAACCTTCAGACTGTCTCAGGTCTCCCCTGGCCTGGAACCGCCCCCCTGCCCACACACACACACCCACATGCACAAGTTTAGGGCCCCTCTCCTGTGCTCGTAGCCCTCACCACCGTTCTTGTCCGCTGCTTGTCCGTTTGCGTTCCCGCTGGGCTGTGGGTGCCTCAGGGGCAGAGAAGGGGTATCTCCTCCCTCTCTGTGTCCCCCACTCAGGCGTGGGGTGGACGGTCGGCACATGTGAGGTGTGTCGGGCAAGAGAGTGCAGGCAGCAGGCGCTCCATCTGCAGGAAATTGCTGTGTCTGTGCTTGGGGGCAGCTCTGACCGGGGGATGCCCCACATCCGTGTCTACTCACAGAAGCACACACGGATGCACGCACGGATCCGGCTGGAGGTGCTTCCCCTGGAGTCCATTGAAACCAGCAGGTTAGTTGAGCACCTGCTGTGTGCAGAGTTCAGCCCTGGGGGCTGGTGAGGTAGAGGAAACCTGTGCCGAGCTAAGACCACAACCAGGTGAGGGGAGCCTCTGGGTACAGGGCCGTGTAGAGGGGAGCGGGCCCTCTGCAGGGAGGCGTGTCCAAGCAGGGGCAGATTCTGAAGCTTATGTAATCTGGGGAGTCTCTTTAAGATGAAGAATGTACAACGAAGGATAGAAAATAATCTGCAGAGCCTTGAGAGAGACCTATGCAGGTGTGGGGCCTGAAGCTTAAGCCTCACTAGTTCATGGTAGACCTGCCTCAGTGGTCAGGGAAGGCTTCCGGGAGTAGGAGGTGAGGTCGGAGCTAGGTCTGGGGCGAATCCATCGGCCTGGAGACACTGGGCGTCTCCCAGGCATCTGTTCTCGGCTGGCAGCCCTGCCCTCGAGAAGCCGGGTGGATTCATAGGCTCTTACAGGCCTTTGGCAAAGGATGGCATTTCTCTGGAAATGTTTCTTCCCTGTTTGGGGGAAAGGAGGCTGGTGGAGTGGGCACCACCACAGATGAGCCATGTGACAAGAGTATGTGCGATGTTGGATGTCTGGGTCCAGGCCTGTTGCCCTTGCCTGTGTCACCTTCCCTTCTGGGTCTCAGCCTTGGGGTGTCCGTCTCTGTCAGGACCCCGTGTCCCCCATCCAGGCGTCCCACTTTGTTCCCACGTGACTCGCTTGTTCACGTGTCAGGAAGGCCCCGCCTCCTACCCACCGTGTGCCGACTGCACTGCGGACCCCCAGTGTGTCTGGGCACGTCTCGCACGTTTTCACGTCTGTCTCCCCAGCACAGAGGGGGCAACAGTGAACCAGATGAGTGAACATGTCTCGTGAGTGGGCCCAGGTGCGGATCAGCTGTTTGTGGTTCTGTGTGGGAGAAGCTGGGCGAGGGGCAGAGCAGAGTGGGCTTGGGCGAGTCCTTCAGCCTCGCAGAGCCTCCGTTTCCCCAGATGCTGGATGGGGACGGTAGTGGGGCTTGTCCCACTAAGTGGCTGAGAGGGTCACAAGGGATGATCCCTGAGGCATGTGCAGCTCCGTGCCTGACACACATTAGCTGCTTCTGCTGGTGGAAGCAGGGTAGGTGAGTGGTTACAAGGACAGGCTCTGAAGCCGAGGTCCCTGTGTTCAGATCAGATCCCAGCTCTGCACATATCGTGTCCCTGCTTATTTCTTCATCTATAAAATGGGCACCTTAATACCTACAGGATACAGTGATTGAGAAGAATTTCTCAAGTGCCCGTCACGTCCTCAGCACTCAAGATCACTGGCTTCTGCCTCTCCTACTGCTGCTGCTGCTGCTGTTGTTATTGGCTGGCTGTGTCCATGTGGCAGGGAAGGGTGGGAAAAGGGGCTTGTTTGTTTTTCAGACCACCACGCACACAAGCCGCAAACACCCTCTCTCATAGCTCCTGGCAGCTTCAGATGTGGTGTGCCATTATAGAATTATAGTGCCCCTCATGAATCTCCAGCTGCTAGGGGTGCAGCTGTGGTTCCCCTGCCCTTCTCACCTCCCCTGTGCTCGGGCTTCTGAATCCGGAGCAGAGATGACAGGAGAAAGATGGGTCCGAGTTTCCTCTTGCTTTGGGCTGTTGCTCAGGAGTGAGGGCTGTGGAGCCCATCTTACAGATGAGGAAACTGAACGCATAGAATCCGTTGAACCTGTGGGTGAACCACATCCAGCTCATGGGGGTGCCTCTCCCAGCCCCCCTCCCTCAGCCGTATTTGAAGCAGTATAAAGTTACGGCCTAACTAGCAAAAAAGCTCATCTATCCATTAAGACTCCACGCCACAGCATCCTCGGTGGTGGCAGTGCCTGCCAGTGCCATTTCCACCAGAGGTGTGAGCACCTGCTGTGTGCCAGGCTCCTGCCGGATGTGCAGAAGTGGAGGGGGCCTCACTGACAGGCTGATGAAAGTCAGAAGGATAGCTGCATAGGACGGTCACTCAACACGTGCTCGTCATGTACCTACTATATGTCATTCATGGAATGCACAGAAACGCATAGCGAGCCCATGATTCCTGCCCTCGGAGAACTGGTGGCTGACAGGGGAGCTGATACAGGGACACAGATTTCTGCAGCCTCAACATGTAAGTGGTGACGGGAGCCCCATCCGGCTGGAGCCTTGGAAGAGGCACAGAGATGGGCAGGTACAAAGGTGTGTGAGGGTCAGGCAGGTGGTGGTTTGGCCGCATGTGACGGCTGACGGCAGCAGATATGTGGCGGGAATCACTGGGACAGAACTCCTCAGGTTTGCAGGGGACCCCTTTGGACACAGACTCACAGAACATCATGGTGGAAGGGGCCTTCAGAAGTCCTCCAACTCCCTGATTTTACAGATGAGGAAACTGAGGCCCAGAGAGAGGAGAGGGCCCACACAGGGTCAACAGCAAGCTGGTGGCAGAGGTGGGATTAGAACCCAGCTCTGTAAGACCTCGAGGAGCTCTGGCTGATTAACTCGGCTCTGGCCTGTAGCTCACACTGATTGTAGTAAATCCACCTGCCAGGCACTGTGCTAAGCAGTCCACCCGCCTCATTCATACACACCGTCTTATAAACCCTGGGCGGGTAAGTGCTGTATCATCTCCATTTGACAGATGAGGAAACTGAGGCAGATTAAGCAGCTGACCTTGGGTCGTTGGGCTGATGAGTGGAAGAGCTGGGTCCTGACCTTAGGAGGTGGAATTCTGACACTGTGCCCTTTAACGTTATCCTCTCCTGTGGCCCCGGAGAGGGCCACAATGCTGGGGGCAGTGGTCAGAGCAGGGCCAGGGCCATGTGCCAACAGCGTGGCTGCTGCTAAGGGCCAGAAGCTCAGGACTCTTCCTCTGCTGTCCTGGCTGGTGGCCCGAGTTGCATGAGGCAGATACTGTTACTGAAGCCAGGGTCAGAGAGACCATTACACTGGGGAGACTGGGACTGTGGCTTATGGTTTTTCTCTCGTATGTTACCTCTGTATATTAGTTTGTCATTTCATGAGGCTTCTGCAGATCTCCCCAAAGTATCAATTTTTTCTCCCAGGACGTCTGAGCCTCAATTGATTTTCTGAAAAGAAAGCCTTCATAGTCACAATTATGTTTCTCTCTGAATAGGAAACAGGTGGTGTTTGTTTGGGGCGGGAGGCGGCTGAATTGTAATCAAGGAGAGCAAAATTCCTTGATAATCCCTAAAGAACCACTTCAAACCCACTAGGAAGGCTAAAATAACAAAGACAGACAATAGCAAGTGTTGATAAGGATGTGGAGAAATCAGAACCCTCAACACTGCCAGTGGGAATGCAGAATGGTGCGGCTGAAAATGGTCTGGCAGTTCTTCAAAATGGTAAACGTAGAGTTACCACATGGCGCAGCCATTCCACACCTGGGTCTACCAAGAGAAATTAAGGTGTATGCCCCCCAAACACTTCTGCATGAATACTCCTAGGAGCACTGTTCATAAAAGCCCAAAAGTGGAAACAGTCCAAGTGCCCGTCAAGAGATGGACGGATACACAAACTATTCCACAGCCATGCAGTGGAACATTATTTGGCCATTAAATGGAATAAAGTACTGATGCATGCTAGAACACGGACGGACCTTGAAAACATTGTACTGAGTGAAAGAAGCCAGACACAAAAGGACAAATGGTGTATGATTCCATTAACATGAAATGTCTAGAATAGGCAAATCCATAGAGATAGAAAGTAATTTAGTGGTTGCCAGGGATTGGGGAGAGGGAGGAATGTGATTGATGGCTAAATGGTACATGGTTTCATTCTGGGGTGACGAAAATGTTCTAAGTTAGATAGTGGTGATGGTTGCAGAACTCTGTGACTATACTAAAAAGCTCTGGATTGTACACTTTGAAAGGGTAAATTTTATGGTATATGAATTGTATGTCAGTAAAGCTATTATAACAAAAAAACAAATCTCTGTAAAACACCATTGAGGCTGCGCTTTAAGCAGAGGGGTGTGGATGTGACAGGACAGAGCAGGGATGCACTTCTGTTTTTACTTAGTGAAAAATGGAAATTGAATTTTTTAAAAAGCCTCTCCTTCAGTCATGTTTCTGGGAAGCATTACAAGCACTATCCCTTGGCTGACCCTGGGTGTAAGATGCATTCCCTCCAAGAAGGAATGAAACAGAGGAGAAGGCTCCAGGCAGCAGCTGCTCTCAGAGCCTGGCCCCCAGGCCATCAGATGCATGTGGTCCGGTCTCAACACGCGGTTTCACGTCTGTGGGTGTCTTGTTCTCCACCTCTGTTTTACAGGTGTGGAGGCCCACCGGGAGGATCATGCAGTGGGTTAGCAGTGAATGCAGGACTCCCCCGTCTCTGACCCCCATCTTCTTGGGCAGTTTCCACTGTCTGAGATTGAAAGTTGCCAGTTACAGTGCGGGTGGTATCCAAGAAAATCTCATGTGCCTTTGAAGGAGGGGGACCTGTGAGGGGGTCACTTTTGAGTGACAGGGAAATATCAGGGCAGAAGATGCCACCTGGGGAAGGTCTGGAGGGATGTTTGAGTGGCCTCTGCAGGTGCTGAGGGATGGGAGAGGAGACACAGGACAAGATGGAACGTCTGAGGATTTGGAAATCCCTGATTCCGCACCCAGCCCTTTCCTCCATCCACTTCCACGCTCACCTGGGGAAGGTCTGGAGGGATGTTTGAGTGGCCTCTGCAGGTGCTGAGGGATGGGAGAGGAGACACAGGACAAGATGGAACGTCTGAGGATTTGGAAATCCCTGATTCCGCACCCAGCCCTTTCCTCCATCCACTTCCAAGCTCTTCCAGCTGCCCTGCTCATTAATTAGGATAGTCATATTCACCAGGTCCGTCCTCCCGTCTCCTCCGTCTCAAACTTCCCAGCTCCCAGAGATCACAGCCCCAAGGCCCCCCTGCCCCTCCCGCCAAGCTGGCGAGCTCCGGGAAGGCCCCAGCCTATCTCAGAGGAGCCAGAGGACGTTACATCTGCAATCTGGCCTCCTCCATGCATCTGTCACTGCACCAGCAAGGGTGGAGCGAGGGGCCAGAGCACCCACTGAAAGGCTCCCAGTGAGGAAAGCTTTCCCTTTTTGTGAGTTATGAGGCCATTTTGGCTGTGCTCAGGGTTATGGCTCCCAGTGAGTGTCACATGGGACGGCATTTAATGGGCAGAGCCGGACAGCCCTGGACCAGGTTACAAAGTTCTCTTCCCCCCATGTGGGTGCACATGTCCTTTTATGACTCTAGGCTGCTGGAAAGGACTGTGCTCATTTGGAGGGTCGTTTAAGGTCACGAGCTCTGGGCAGCTGTAATTTACGTTCCCTTTAAAGCACAAGTCAACCCAGAGGGAGGGAGACCAGCTCTGTGAAGACTAGTCTGGGGGTTTAGAACTTGGCCCCTCTGCAGCCTGGCCAGAAAGGACCTACTGTGTTCTAGGCAATGGCTGCTTTTACTATCATGTTCTTATTAAAGCCCACAGTGAACCTATACAGTCATCCCCACTTGACAGATAAGAAACAGAGATGGTGGGTGACTTGCCTAAGGTCACCCAGTGACTCTCCTTGATCTGATGCCAAAGTCTTATACCACTTGGTCTCTAAACCTACAGTGCTGACCACGTGGCATTTTGTCTGCTTTCCCAGCATGTGTCATTACCCTTGATTTACAGATTAAAGAAAAAGAAACAACTGAGCCATGGAAAGTTGAAGTAACTTGCTTGAGGTGGTAGAGCTGGGATTCAAACCAAGTGTTCTGACTTCTGAGCTCATCTTCTTAACTAATACTTTGCACTGTGCTTTCTGTGAGGCCAGGAGAGTGCTTTAGTCATCTTTGAGGCCTCCATGTGTTTGCACTTTGAAGTAGGTGCTAATTTGTGTTTGTTGAATGAGTGAGGGAGTGGACGGATGGAAGGAAGGATGATTGCGTAGCTGCATAGTTGAGCGGGTGGATAGAAGGCTGGCCAGATAGGTGCGTGGATGAATGGATGCAGCGATGGATGGCTAAGTAGATGGGTAATTGGATAGATGAATGGGCAGAGGGGTGGATGGAGAGGAGGGCGGCAGGGAGGAGTGGCTAAATGGGCGAGTGGATGGAAAAGTGTATAGATGGGTGAGTGAGTAGATGGGTAGGTTTTGGGTCAGAGGGCTTTCTCATATGTAATCTATTGGTATATTCCAAGAAGGTGTCTTAGACACACAGACGTAGAGAATGGACTTGAGGACACGGGGAGGGGGAAAGTTAAGCTGGGATGAAGTGAGAGAGTAGCGTGGACATATATACACTACCAAATGTAAAATAGATAGCTAGTGGGAAGCAGCCGCATAGCACAGGGAGATCAGCTCGGTGCTTTGTGACCATAGGGAGGGTGGGAGGGTGGGAGGGAGATGCAAGAGGCAGGGGATATGGGGATATATGTATGCATATAGCTGATTCACTTAGCTGTAGAGCAGAAACTAAGACACCATTGTGAAGCAGTTATACTCCAATAAAGACGTTAAGGAAGAAAAAAAGGTGTCTAGAGACAACACCTCACCTAGTTATGATTGTAATGGGCATTTTGACTGGAGAGGCCATAGAACAGACCATGTGTTTGTTCACCACTGTATTACCAGTACCTACAGGACGGAGTCTGAATGACCAAAAAGCAAGCAGATAGGAACCAGATAGCTGAAAATACAGACCTTGTAGCCTTCCTTGGGGCATACTGTGTAGGGGACCCACCTCACAGGTTTATGTTGATGGACTAGGGCAATGGATGGGCTATGTGAGGGTTCCCAGTCTGTTCTCCAAGGGAGCAAGTGGTTGCTCACCCAGGACACGAGTTCTCCAGGGCCTGTCAGAGCATTTGGGCAGAAGTTATTAAGAAAACATTTGGAGGTGTTTATCTTCCCCTGTATTTGAAGATCAGCCTGGTAGCAAATATCAGGGGTCTATTGAGGCAGTTCTGTCTTGGTTTGCTTATTTAACAAATGACTTTGGTCCAATATAAGGTCTGTCACTACAGCTTCCACTGAATCTGTTAAGGCCTCGGATTATAGTTGCTCTTTGATGTTGCGCAAGCATGTGTTTTTTCTTTGTTTGTTTTGCGGTACGCGGGCCTCTCACTGCTGTGGCCTCTCCCGTTGCGGAGCACAGGCTCCGGACGCGCAGGCTCAGCGGCCATGGCTCACGGGCCCAGCCGCTCCGCGGCACGTGGGATCCTCCCGGACCGGGACACGAACCCATGTCCCCTGCATCGGCAGGCGGACTCGCAACCACTGCGCCACCAGGGAAGCCCTGAAAGCATGTTTTTAATGGCAGTTTGTCCCCGTCTGCTGTGCTCACAATCCCTCAATAGGACAGTGAAATAAATGAGCCAGAATATCATCAGAGAACCCAAACCCTTGTTTCCTGAGTTCCCTTTTAGATCTTTCTAGAAAACAGAAGTGAGAGGAAGAAGGAGAATAAAAAGAACCTGAGCCACATTTCTAGCCAGAAGCTAAGGTTGGATTGAAGACAGATGGTTGGTGGGTCAGCAGTAACCACGTTTGTCTCTAAGGTCTGTGCACCTTCAATGGAGGCCAAGATCATTTTAGTCAAACATGTTATAGGTTAATTATTGTATGGTTTGTCTCAAAGTGTTAGAAGAATACGTACTGTGACTTCATGGGTATTATCACTCAGGATGAGGTCGGGATAGTTCAGATGTTAAACACGGGCTGACATTAGACGACAGCCGGTCAATAATGGAACAGCCGTGCACAGCCAGGCCAAGCTGGTAAGGAGGACAGCTCACATTGATTGAGTTATTAAGTGCTGGGAACTGTTCTGAGTGTCTTGCATTATTTAATTCATTGAATCCTCCCAGCAGCTCAGTGAATTGGGCACTGCTGAGGCTTAGGGAGGTTAAACGTGGCCATTAAGTGGCCGAGCCAGGGTTTGAACCCAGGCAGTCGCACCCAAGAGTGAGCTCTAATCGCTGCACTCTGCTGCTTCTCAGAGAGGGAATTAAAGAAGAGCACAGACAACAAAAGCAAAGCCCCTTTTGCCCTTGCAACCTGAGACCCAACCCCACACATCAGTGCACCGAGGGAACCCGACTGGGCCTCTGTTTTCATGTCTCTAAAGTGGGATCAAGCAGAGGCAGAGGCATCTTCAGAAGCGATGGGTGTTGGTCCAGATTTGCCCCGTGACCTTGAGCCAGCCTCTCTGCCTCTCTGGAGGTTTGGTGTCTATGAGCTCTCTCCCCAGTGTCACCCACGGCTCTGGTCCGAGGAATCCAGCCTTTGCCTGGCTTGAGGCAGAGCCCCTGGATGCCTGGTGGAGTCTGATGCTGGGCAGACTTCATGGCAGCATGAGGGCCCAAGGATGCCCACTTCCCCAGCCCCAGGTTGAGTGGAGCCTTGCCTGGCAGGCTGGGCTGTTGGGGCCAAATCCCAACAGCACTGGAATATCCCTGAGCAATTTGAGCAGGACGGTGACAAGATCAGATTGGATTTGAGAGGGTCCCTCTGGCCGCTGGGTGAACAGATAGGAGGGCAGTCGGGGGGAATGGGAGCCAATAGGAAGCAAATGTTACAGACATCCAGGCAAGAGATGGCTTGGACCACAAGGCTGTCATAGAGATGCCAGCGGAGTCGGGGAAGATTTGAAGGTGAATTTGGGAGAGGTTTAATGTTCAAGCAGTGGCTGGCTGTGCGGAAGATGCTTGGGCTTCCAGCTTGCTGCCTGGGAGGATGGAGACACCGTTTACCCGGCGGGAGGCTTGGCTGGGAATCCTTTCCGCCTTCACAGCACGTCCTAGGAAAGGCCTGCTGTATACCTGCTTTTCCTTGATGAGGAGGAGGAATGGTCCCGGGGCGCAGTTAACTGCTCCCTGCCTCACCATTACTGGCCATCCTTCACATGCCTAATGGGCTCCTGCTGGGGCCCAGTGTGGCCATTCCTCATGGAGGGAGAGCAGGGCTCGGCTTCCTGTCTGAGGACTTGCACAGCTCTGGAGAGAGGGGAGCTGCAGCTCAGTGAGACTGTCCACGCCATCACTTTCTTGAGCATGGTTCTGAGCTCCCTCGGCAGTTGCAGCGTTCCTGACCTTTGGGCCAGGGGACAGCTCCTTAGAGGAGGGAACTGGTGGCCCCAGCAGGAGGGGAGGCTCTCGCATGCCTTCGTACACCTCCGTGGTGTATGGCTTGTTGCAGAGTACTTGTTTGCTCTCGTAGTTTGAAAGAAAAGAACAAAGTAAATCTTGAAAAAGAGGAAGAAAGAGGAGTGGCCAGAAGGGTGTGCAGTTGGATGGCAGAGCGGGCTGTGCCTCTGCAGACAAGTGCACAGCTCCAAGCCCTCACCACTCTCACATACACACACACACTAACACACACTCGCCCTCTCACACACATACGCACTCACACACTAACACACTCACACTCACACACACACACACACACATACACACACACACTCACACACACACACACAGCAAGAGCCCAGGCAGGAACAGGCTGCTGATCTATCTAGCCTCTTCGCCAGTGTGTGGACCAGGGGACGCCCGTCCTGCTCCAGGCAGACCCTTGTTTCCTGGGCTCCAGGTGTTCTGGAGAGAGGTGTCCATGGTCTGCCTCCTATGATAGTCAGAAAGGAGCTCCAAGAAGGGCCTCTACTTGCACTGCAACCCAAGGCTCAGTTTCTCCTCTCCTGATGTACCCATCCTGGCCATGCTTCCCCCTGCCTGGACCAGACCTGAGGCAAGGGCCCTGCACCTGCCCACCAAAGGCCTGGGCTAGAGTTGGCAGGGCCACTCCAGAGGATGGAGGCTCCCTCCTCGCCGCCCCTCCTCCGTCTCTCCATCCATCCATCCATCCATCCATCATTCCCAGAGGGCAGGAATCAGTATTTGATAAGAATTTAGTAAGATAAGATGCCTGAATTTTTAGCATGAAGAGAAGTTTTGTGAGAAGTTGTCTGGGACCACATTGCCAAAGGCAGGAGGGAGCCATTGAAGGTTCTTGAGTAGGAAGGGGACGTGGCCCAATTTCTGTTGCAGAACAATCACTCTGCTGTGTGGAGAGGGAGGCTGGGAGCAAGGAGCAGAGCAGGGAGGCCGTTGTGACGGGGCCAGAGCACCCTCTGTGAGGAAGGTTTAGAAGGCAGAGAAAGGAGGGTTCCTGTGCTCCAGGTCGGCTTATGTCACATGCCAGGCTCTTTGCTGCCTCGGTGCCTTCCTGCCTGGAACGCTTCCCCTCCTATCGCAAGGCCCCTCCTCCTCCTTCTGGTCTCAGCCTCAGAGGTGCCTTCCCTGACCTGTCTCAGTAGCCCCCCTCCTGCTATTCTCTGTGAGAGCGCGTCCTTCTTCCCGTGTTACAGTGTGCAACCATGTGTTAGCTTTTCCCTTTTCGAGGACAGGCACCACATCTGCTTTATTCACCGGTGTTCTACCCACTGCCTAGCTCTGTGCCGGGCATAAAGCGGGCAATCAATGAATACTTATTGAATTAATGTATTATTTAATCAGTTAATGACAATGCCTACACAACAGTCATAGTTATATAGATATGAGATTATCACACCTGAATAAGCTTTCTACATATTGATCCTCACGGCATCTGCCAAGAAAATGAGAATAGGAATCATCATTCCAGAGTAGCCTAGGTGGAAACTGATGCCCTGAGCTGTGTCTTGTCCATGATCTGGCTGGCAGCAGGGCTCGGGCGAGGGGCTAGAATGCACATCCCCGACTCTGTCTGCCACATCATTGCATCCCTTCTTCAGGCCCAGAGGACACGGCCACCTTGAGGACTGACCCTGCTGCCCAACCAGGCCAGTCCGGATTGCCAGACTGATCAGAATGAACATCTCTTGCCCTCATAGTAATTATTTGTACCTTCCTTCAGCATCACAGCCTACCTCGTGTCTAAGGGAGACAAGTCTGTCTTGAACAGCATGTGTAAAGGTACTGAGGCAGCCAAGAGCTTGGAATGTTCAAGGAACTAGTAGGAGAACAGACTGGCTGGAGTGAGGGCAGGAAGGAGGTTCTTATTCACTTCTGGGCCCTCATGGAAGCACAGAGCACTCATTAACGGCTCACGGCATTAGTAGGGCCCCTGGCCTGTTCGCTTTCCCTTTGTTGGACAGGGAGCTCTAACCCTCTCTCTCCTCTGCTCTGACCCCAGCGCCTACACAGAGCCCTATAAGGTCTGTCCCATCTCGGCAGTGGCCCCCAAGGAGGACCTCACGTCGGATGAAGAGCGGGGAAGCTCGGAGGAGGAGGACAGTGCTCCAAGAGACCCCAGCCTCACCCACAAGGTAGGGCTCCCCACTCCAGGCCGGGGGCCGGTGGGAGGTGGGCGTCAGAGATGTGAAGGTGGAGAGAGGGTCCACTCCTTCCCTTCTCCGTGCTGAGGGAGCCGTTTTCAAACAGCTGACCCCAAGCTGGATGCAGAGGCTGAGTCACAGGGCGGCTGGGGCTGCGGCCTGAAGGCACGTGGCAGACACGGGGGCGCTGATGCTGCAGGGGTGACTGCTGACATCCTCCTGGGTCCCAGGAAGCCTGGGGATGAAGTGGAATAGAGCCGCCTGATTTGAATCCAGACAGGGCTGGATTCCAATGACCTTGGTCCCCTGGGCAGCCTCAGTTACGTCATCTGTGAAGTGGGAATTGTGAGGGTGAGATGAGTTAAAAGGGTTATGAGCAAGTTTCGTGAAGTGAAAACTTCAGAATGAGAGCTGGTATCCCCGTTCCCTGCAGTGGTGCTGAGGGGGGCGGGGCTGAGAGAAGGGCCGTTACTTCTCTGGAGGCGGATGGCGAGTTGGGGCCCAAGTAGCACTTGGTACAGGTGCCTGGCCCCTACCAAGCGTTTTATAAATGGGCGTGTCTTTGATTTCGTTTCGTACACTCGATTTCTTTTAAAAATTCACTCTCCTGTCTGCCCATGTACCCAGTGCTGTGGGAGCGGTGAAGGGGGCTTTCCCACCGGCTCGTCTGCACCCCCTTCCCCTTCCCTCTCTAGTTGGCGAGCTCTCTGCTGGGCACTCCCGGCTTCCTCGTCTGCTCTTTCACTCCTTACAAACACTTTGAAGCCGGTACCGTTGTCTTGTTTTGCAGTCGAGGACACAGAGGTTCAGAAAGGTTAAGTAACTTGCCCAAGGCCACACTGCTAGTGGTTGAAGGGTTTGGACTTGAAAACGGGTCTGACTCCAAACCCAGTCTTGTTTGTTTGTTTTTCCGCTGCAGTCCCGGTAGCCTCCTCTTATCTCTCCACGTCTTCCCCTCACCCAAGAAGAAGCTGTTGGCTCCTGGAGTGGGGAGAGGGTGACGAGGGAGGCAAGCTTTGAGTGAGTGGTGCCCATTTAGAGATGATTTTGGCTTTTCTGGGCATCCCTGGGGTCATGGAGCCTGGGAGCAGAAGGACATAGTTGTCATCGGGGATTTGGTCCTTTCTCTGAAGCTGGGAGCTGGGGCTGGATCCCAGGCCCAGAAGAGTTGAAGGGCTGAGAGGGCAGTGGGGCCCATGTGCAACTTTCTGTACCTCGTGATGATTTCTGACCAGTCACTGATTTCTCTGTTAAACCTTCCTCTGGGACCACCTGCATCTCCCCCTCCAGCTGTGTTACCACTGGCTGGTCACTTCCCATCCTGAGAAGGACGGTCCCGTCACCCTGAGAGCACAGGGGGAGAAGTGTGGGTCCAGACTCCCCTCAGGTCAGTCCACTCTCGGGAGCCCAGCCTCTTCAGCTGCCGAGCGGACTGACTGCCACCCCCCACCCCCTGCCATGCTCTCTTCCTCCTTATGAGGCCTTCATGATGTAGCAGAGGTAAAATGGCCTTTAGAAATCAGGTTCTCGGGCTTCCCTGGTGGCGCAGTGGTTGAGAGTCCGCCTGCCGATGCAGGGGACACGGGTTCGTGCCCCGGTCCGGGAAGATCCCACGTGCCGCGGAGTGGCTGGGCCCGTGAGTCATGGCCGCTGGGCCTGCGCGTCCGGAGCCTGTGCTCCACAACGGGAGAGGCCACAACAGTGAGAGG
>NW_006788335.1:1261156-1264998 GCF_000442215.2 Lipotes vexillifer | reverse complement strand
AAAAAAGAAAAAAAAAAAAAAAAAAAAAAAGAAATCAGGTTCTCTTTGCCCGAGGTGTGCTGTGCTAGATGGTCCTCATGATGTATGAAGTCATCACGGGTGAGGGTTACGTGCCCTGGGACACTCATTCCTGGTCCTTGTGCCCTTATGGACGTAACCGGTATGCAGTTTGGCGTGTATCCTTCTAGAACTTTTTCCCTGTATTC
This sequence comes from Lipotes vexillifer, assembly GCF_000442215.2. Classification (NCBI taxonomy): domain Eukaryota; kingdom Metazoa; phylum Chordata; class Mammalia; order Artiodactyla; family Lipotidae; genus Lipotes; species Lipotes vexillifer. The sequence continues at coordinate 1,264,792 of NW_006788335.1, read as the reverse complement.
ACCTACATATATCATCATTATGCGTGGGAAATGGATGGTATTGTTTGTGGAGTTGTGATTTTTTTTTTTTTTTTCTGTAAACCACATCAAACTATAAGAAACGGGGGTGGAGGGGTAACTCGGTTGGGTTCATTCACTAGTATCTTAGAGATCTTCCCACATTGGTACAGGGAGCTCTAACTTAATATTTTCCTGCCCTATAGTATTCCAGTGTCTGGATGTGCTGTATTTATTTTGCCTTCCCCCTGCTGAGGGACATTTACAATGTCTCTTTTTTTCTGCTCAGTGGACAGCACTGCAGGGCACCTGTTCATACCCCTCCTTACACACACGTTTTTGCCGAGGGTGGATCCCAGGAGGGGATCCGAGAGCACTTGCAGTTTCAATCAGTCTTCATACCTGCTGCTAAATCCCCTGCCCCAGTCTGTTACAGACACTCCCTGGCAGCCCTCAGGGTGGAAGGGCTCCCAGATCGCTGGGAGCTTTCCGGACTGAGCAATCTTTCCTGGCTCCTTTTTGCTGCAGACGGTTTGGTGGGGCAGGGGTGGGGAGGAGGGGCATTTGCTTCTTATTCTTTTGCCTTCCATTCTCTCTGAAAATTCCGTTTCTCTAAAAGGCAGACCTCGCCTCCGTCTTGTCCTGGGGGAAGTGGGACCCAGATTACCATCTCCAACCGTCTCAAAGGGGCAGACCTGGACCAAGTGTGCGTGATCATAGAATTGCCTCCCCGGGGCCTTGGGAGGCGTGTTTGGGGGTGTAGTGGTGAGCCCCACCCTTCTTACAGTGTGATATGGTTTATGTAACAATAAATAAAAAGTGCTGAGCCCCACCCTTCCCAGATGTTTTGGGGTGACCGAGTCAGGAGGGGAGAGGATTTTGGAGCAGGACAGGATGCTGGGCCCAGCCGGTCCACCCACCTGTCTGACCCCTCTCTCTCCCACTCGCAGACGTACAAAGGGTGTGGGTTGAAGGAAAGAGGGGGCAAAAAAGGAGAATCAAGAGGGACCTAAAAATAGATCTAGCAATGAAAGGAGACATTCAAAGGCGGGCTGGCGAGTTGCCCCTCCCTGACAATGCGCCCGGTTTTCAGGCTAATGGGGACTTTTCAGGCGAGATACCAGCTCCCCTGAGACCAGCCCAGGAGTTGGCAGCCCCTCACGGCTACCTCCTCCCTGGCCGGGCTCCCGCTGTCACCATGGACGTTGTTTCCTGGCCGGGTCCACCCCTGAGCCCAGCCCTGTCCCCTGGAGCAGACCCATCCTGCCTTCACGCCCTCCCTGGTCCCCGCCCACTCAGGACGTTCCCTCCCTGGCTGCACCCAAGGTCCTGGCGGCCTGGCCCGGGCCTCCTTGCTGACCTCGTGACACTAGCCTTGCACCTGTGGCCTTGCCTGACCATCTGCCTGGGTTAAAGGATCTGCGTGGGGAATTCCCTGGCGGTCCACTGGTTAGGACTCTGTGCTTTCACTGCCGAGGGTGAAAGTTCGGTCCCTGGTCAGGGAACTAAGATTCCACAAGCTGCGTGGCACAGCCAAAAACCAAACCAAACCAAAAAAAAAAGGATCCACTTGAACCCTGGTCATTTCTACTGGGCGAGTCCCCAGCCTGTGTTAAATGTCACACTGTGCCTTCTCCATGCTGGAGACCCTGAACCCCCGTTCCAGCTGCGCCTTGGCTCCACTGCAGACACGCGCTCCTCTGGGCCCCAGGGAGGCCATTCCAAACCTGCTGCAGCTTCCTCTCCTGCAGCCTGTTCTCCTTCCCAGAACACACTCTCCTGTCGATGTGGACTCCCTCCCATCTGCACCTCTTCTCTGTGTGTCCTCACCCAGTTCCACCCGTCCCTCGTCTTCTTCAGCAGAATTTTATTTATTTACTGAGTACTTACTGAGCACCTACTATGTGCCAGGCACCCTTCTAAGGGCTGAAGATACAGCAGCCACAAGTCAGACCAGGTGTCTGCTGGCTCTGCTAGAGTCTACATTCTAGAAGGGGATGAACAATAATCCAGAAAACTCCCAAGGTGGGTTTAGGTGGTGAAAGTGCTATAAACGACGAACAAACAAAGCAGACCATGGTGGCGGAGGACAGAGCACTGGGGGTGAGGAGACGGAGGAAACTTAGACAGGGAGGCTGGAGAAGGCTGGGTGTTTTTTTTTTTTTCCCATTTTTAAAAATTTTGTGAAAATAAATGTAATATAAAATCTTCCATCTTGACCTTTTTTTTTTTTTTTTTTTTTTTTGCGATATGTGGGCCTCTCACTGTTGTGGCCTCTTCCGTTGCGGAGCACAGGCTCCGGACACGCAGGCTCAGCGTCCATGGCTCACGGGCCCAGCTGCTTTGCAGCACGTGGGATCTTCCCGGACCAGGGCACGAACCCGTGTCCCCTGCGTCGGCAGGCAGACTCCCAACCACTGCGCCACCAGGGAAGCCCCATCTTGACCATTTTTAAGTATGTGGCCTTAAGAACATTCAGTGGCCTTAAGAACATTCACGTTGGGACTTCCCTGGTAGCGCAGTAGTTAAGAATCTGCCTGCCAATGCAGGGGACGTGCGTTCGATCCCTGGTCCAGGAAGATCTCACATGCCATGGAGCAACTAAGCCCATGTCCCACAAGTACTGAGCCTGCGTGCCACAACTGCTGAAGCCCTTGCGCCTAGAGCCCGTGCTCCGCAGCAAGAGAAGCCACCGCAATGAGAAGCCCGCACGCCACAAAGGAGAGTAGCCCCCGCTCGCCGCAACTAGAGAAAGCCCGCACGCAGCAACGAAGACCCAACAGATCCAAATAAATAAATAAATTGAAAAAAATCGAGAGAGAGAACAGTAAACTTACATTAAAAAAAAGAAAAACAAAACATTCACCTTATTGTGCAACCATCCATCTCCAGAACTTTTTCATCTTCGCAAACTGAAGCTCAGTATCCCTTAGACAGCAACTCCCCACCACAGTCCTCCTGGCACCCACCGTTCTGCTCTCTGCTTCTGTGATTTTGACTGCTCTCATATGCGTGGAATCATACAGTATTTGTCTTTTTGTGTCTGGCTTATTTCACTTAGCAGAACGTCCTCAGGGTTCATCCATGTTGTTCCAGGTGTCAGGATTTCCTTCCTTTTTAAAGCTGAATAATATTCCATTGTGTGTACGTATCACATGTTGTTTGTCAGTTCATCCATCGATGGATGCTTGGGTTGCCTCCACTTTTCCACTATTATGAATCAGGCTGCAGTGAACATGGGTGTACAGATATCTCTTTAAGACATTGCTTTCAATTCTTTTGTCTATGTACCCAGTAGTAGAATTGCTAGATCACATAGTCATTCTATTTTTAATTTGGGGGGGAACTGCCATACCATTTTACAGCTGCCCCATTTGACTTGCCCTCCAGAGATGCAGGCGGGTTCCAGTTTCCCAGAGAAGGCCTTTGTGATAAGGAGGCACCCTTCGAGCAGGGAGCTGAACATTGTGAGGGAGGAGGAAACGGGAAGGTCTAGGGACAGAGCATTCCGGGCCGGGAGCAGCAGCGCAGAGGCGGGGCGGGAGGTGGGAATGAGCCTATACAGCCGAGGTCAGCGTCGGGGGGGGGGGGGCAGAGGGGAAGGGGGGGGGCTGGACGGGTTCTGCAGGACTTGGCTCC
>NW_006788335.1:1250289-1258779 GCF_000442215.2 Lipotes vexillifer | reverse complement strand
GGAGCAGAGGAGAAGGGGGTGGGCTGGACGGGTTCTGCAGGACTTGGCTCCGCCCACAGACATGCTCCTCCCTGCTGTCCTGCCCCCGTTGCTGCAGTCGTTCGCCCTGCACACTGTCCACCTCAGATCTCCGGTCTGGTGGTCTCCCTGTCCTGGAAGCTGCCTAGGCTTCTCTGGCTCCGTTCTCTCCTTGTTCTCTCCCTACTCCCCTGACCATCCTCTCTGCCCATGCCTCCACGTGAGGCGTTGACGTCCCAGGGCCTGGGTTCCTCCAGCCCCGCTGTCCTCCTGTGTCCTCTGCTTAGGCAGCCCCGTCCGGGCCAGCGGCCAGCCCTCCTCAGGTGTGTTCCCAGAGCCGACCTTCTGCCCCACCCCTCCCTGTGACCCCGCACTCCATCTACCAACTGCTTTTTAGGGCCCTTCTTGGAAGCCCTGCAGACACCTCAAACTCGACACATCCCAAGCTGAACTCGCCATTTTCCCATGCCCTCCACCACCTGCCCGCCTGCTTCTCCACTTGAGTTTGCTATTCTGGAAGTTGGCACCAGATTTGAAAGATTTTAAATCCCTGGCATTTCATCTTCTGTTGCCATGTCTTAATTATGGATCAAGTGAAATTCAGCCTCGAAGGCTACAGAACGAGTCAGTCTGTTCTGTAAACCCACCCCAGGGCCTTTGCACTTGCACTTGCTTCCGCTCTAGATGCTCTTCCTGCCCTTTGCACTGCTGGCTGCAGGTCTCAGATGAGATGTCACCTCCTCAAAGAGGCCTCCCCTGCTCACCCTGCTCATTCCTGTCATTTCCTTCCTCATGCTTATCTCAAGCTGTGATTATGTTCTTTATTTTTCTGCTTACTTGCATATTGTTTGCCTTCCCCTCTCAGAGTAGCTCCAGGAAGGCAGAGACCATGACTGTCCTATTCACAGTTGACGTCCCTGCTGCCTGGCATATAAAATGGTATTGAGTAAATATCCTCCAAAAAACGAATAAGTAAGTGAATGCATTAGACTCAGTTCCTGCGTTTAAGTAAGGAAAACAAAGTTCAATGAACGACAGTTTAATAAACAAAAACACTCGTTTGGTCCTGTACAATTTACAGTGCACAGCGAGGGACGGAGTGGGGAGCCGAGCCTGCCTGTCACCAGCCCCACAGCAGCCATGCAGAGGGCACAGCAATTCAGCAGAGTAACGCAGAGACATTTTCAGGCAGTGCTGAGCGGAGGAGGACGAGGGTGCAGACTCTCAGAACCCAAAGGGGAAGGGAGAGAACAGGAGCTCAGAGGTGCGGGAGGCATCCTGGGTACCCGCCTGTCTCACACCCCTTGTTCAGGGCCCTGGAGGGCTCGCAGGCTGTCAGGAGCCAAGAAGCTGGGGATGGGGGCCGTTGGGATCCCCTGGTCCCGTGAGAGCTTATTCTGTGGCTGGTTTTCCTCTCTGCCAAGTCTCAGACTTGCACCCTTTATTTTTTTATTTCAAATTAATTAATTAATTAATTTATTTATTTTGGGCTGTGTTGGGTCTTCGTTTCTGTGCGAGGGCTTTCTCTAGTGCGGCAAGTGGGGGCCACTCTTCATCACGGTGCGCGGGCCTCCCACTATCGCGGCCTCTCTTGTTGTGGAGCACAGGCTCCAGACGCGCAGGCTTCAGTAATTGTGGCGCATGGGCCTAGTTGCTCCGCGGCATGTGGGATCTTCCCGGACCAGGGCTCGAACCCGTGTCCCCTGCATCAGCAGGCAGATTCTCAACCACGCCACCAGGGGGAAAGCCCCACAATTTTAGATTTCTGAACCATGTGAAATGCAGACACCTTTGCTTGCACCCTTTATTTTTTTATTTCAAATTAATTAATTAATTAATTTATTTATTTTGGGCTGTGTTGGGTCTTCGTTTCTGTGCGAGGGCTTTCTCTAGTGCGGCAAGTGGGGGCCACTCTTCATCACGGTGCGCGGGCCTCCCACTATCGCGGCCTCTCTTGTTGTGGAGCACAGGCTCCAGACGCGCAGGCTTCAGTAATTGTGGCGCATGGGCCTAGTTGCTCCGCGGCATGTGGGATCTTCCCGGACCAGGGCTCGAACCCGTGTCCCCTGCATCAGCAGGCAGATTCTCAACCACTGCGCCACCAGGGAAGCCCTCAGACGTGCCCCTTTGACCAGTTTAGAATTCGGGCCACAGGGTCACACTCGCCCTCACTTTCTCCTTCCCAGCTTCGTGACAGTCGCTGTCTGTGCCTGGGCTACAGCCCTGCTGCTCAGAGTTGGACATGTGGATCAGCAGCACCCCAGGCCCCCCTACATTTGTCCAGTCAGGATCTGCATGTTTACAAGATCCCCCCGCAGTGGCTCATATGCTCACTCAGGTTTGAACTCTGGTCTGTATGTCAGCCGTCCAATCTGTATGGAGCACCCACAGTGCCCCCAGCTCTCTGGGGTGCCTGACCGTGGGGACTTACTGTCAGGCTGGAGGCTGAGAAAGCTCCTTATGTGATAATCTCTAAACTTTACATTTTATACACTTTTATGAGGGTTACGTCTGACAGTGTTTTACAAGACAAAGGCTGCTCGTGAGATGGAACAGTTATGGGGCAGCCATGGCGGCCTCAGCTTTGTGACCTAAACCCTGAGCGGTGTGACTATCCCAAGTCTTAAAAGTCAGGACAATCACGGAGGTTTCCAGGAGGAGGTGAGGCATAAGTGCTCTGTGAAGAAGAGTAGGATGTGGCTAAGTAGAAAGGAGAGCGAGGGTACATAGGAGGCCAAAGCAGGCGGCACGAAGGCATGCAGCCCAGTCACGGACTGGCTTCTTGACTTGTGGCTGGTCCTTTCCCCAGCTGAAGTGAGATGCTGAGGACAGGAAGGCTGTGTTTCGTACGAGCCGTGTGCTGGCCTGTTCAGTGAGAGCTGGCCCAGTCACGGTCACCACCACACTCTTAGGCTCCTATAAGCCGAGAGAGCTGACAGAGGCATTTAGAGGTCACTTCATTTTATTTTTTTATTGTGGTAAGAATACTTAACATGAAATCTACCCTCTCAATGTCCATCGAGGGATGGATGGATAAACAAAGTGTGGTCTCCACATACAATGGAATGTTATTCAGCCTTTAAAAGGAAGGAAACCCTGTCACGTGGTACAACATGGACAAACCTGGAGGACATGGTGCTCAGTGAAGCAAGGGGGTCACAGAAAGACACATACTGCGTGATGCCACTCACAGGAGAGATCTAAGACAGAGTCATAGGAGCAGAGAGTCGCACGGTGGCTGCCAGGGGCGGGGGGCAGAGGGAATTGGGCGTGGAGTCTGTGATGCACGAGATCCCTTCGTCTCACGGGAGGGAAGACTGCAGCTCCTGGACAGGCCGCTGCTCGCTCGTGGCTGTTTGGCACATTGGCGGCAGAGTCAGGAGTAGGCGCCAGCTCTCCTGATGCCTCACGCGGGGTGTTCCAAGATAGCGTGCTGTCCTCTATTACAAACTGCATCCGGAACCAAAGATTCTTTGCAACTGAAAGTTTTCTAGAGTATCTGGGCCAAACCCAGACTCACACCAGCCTGTGCTCAGGAACTAGAATAAGGCTGGATGTCAGCAGGAGGCGAAGCCTACCACTTGGTCCTGGGGGAGGAGGGGAGGGGGGGCCGTGTTTGGTCCCTCCTTCTTTCCCCCTTGTCCTGCAGGTGTTGCCTCTCCTTTGCCCTCCTCATCCCTCCTCTGCCACCTGTGGGAACAGAGGCAACAGCTGGGATGAAAGATGAGCCGTCTCTCTCCCTGAGCGCCTGTCTGAATTTTCGAGTGGCCGCCTTCAAGGCTGTGCTGGGAGCCCCGGTCTGCATTCCACGGGGGGAGGTGGCCACTGTCCGTGCAGGTGGTGCCCCGAGGGGCCTTGGAGACAAGCGTTCTCCTGGGGTCCCTGCCACCCCGTGAGTGTGGCTCCCTGAGCACATTCCCTGCTCCAGCTGTGGCCTCGGGAGACCCCAGCCAGGCCCCTCGCTGGGACCCTCAAAGTAGCAAGGACTCATTAGGAGTATTTCCCCAGGGCTTGAAGCAGCCCTGGACGGCAGCCCCTTCCCTCTTGGCGGATGTGCCCCTCCGTCCCGCCCACGGGATGTGTGGCTGGCAGACATGGAGCATCGGGGGCCTGCCTTGGCGCTCTGTCTCACTGGGGTTAAGCGTGTAACCTAGAGACACTTTTTCGATCACAGGGAAGTTCTGGACACAGGCATCCGTGTGAGCCAAAAAGCCCCGAGGAATGCAGGTACGGTGCCTGGAAAGGGTCTTTAGGTGAAGTCACAGGTGCAGGGTAGGACTTATTATTGGTGCCTCAGTTTCCCCATCTGTGAAATGGAGGTAATAATAATAGTTCCTCATAGTTTTTTGGGAAGATTCAGTGAGGTAATTCATGTAAAAAGCTCAGAGCCATATTTAGCACATACTAAGTGGTCAAGAAACACCAGCTGTTACATTATTAAGTACGTATTGTTATTATCCCTCTTTTACCAATGGGGCTCAGAGAAGAGAAGTAACTTGTCCAAGGGCATAGGTTTAGGAAGCGCTGAAGCCCAGGACTTGAACCCAGGTCTTCTGACCCCAGAGCGCAGGTCTCAGCATCAAGCTGGATGACAAGTTCTTTCTGTAAGTCCTGGGGAGCCACTTGGGGCTGCAAGTGACAGCAGAAGGCAGTTCCCACAACCTTGTGTGGCTTGGAGTAGGTCCAAGGCTGCAGCTCTCGTGAGCTAAGAGGGGAGTTCAGCTGAGGGTGGAGGGGAGCTCGGGAGCTTAGGTCCCCACCACCTCAGAGCAGGGCAGTTCTGAGCGGGGACAAGGCCCAGGTGGGTGGAGCAGACATAGAAGTAGGTGAAAGTCGTCGTGAGAGGGAAGGGAGTCTCAAGGAGGTGAGAGGCTGAGGGTTACGGCATGGAGGGTGGAGTTCCCAGGTGACCACAGGCCGGGGTATGGGTGTGAACTAGGGAGGGGCCACTGAGCCATGCACCAAGACGTCAGGACATGGAGCTTGGCCCGGAGCTGGCAGAGATGAGGGTGAAAGGAAAGAGGCAGCTGTTTAAAGGCAGAGCAGGTATCAACCCAGGAGGCCTGCAAGCAGGGAGAGAGGTGACAAAACAGGAGCTTTGGAGGTGGTTTCTCCCTCTTCTGCAGGACAGGACGCTGTGGAGAAATGGTGTGACCCCTGGGAATACGTAGGGCCATGCTGAGGGCCAGGCCATACAGCCTGGGGCTCATGACCCTACTTCTAATAACCGTAACGGTGATTGTTATTATAATATAGTGGCCGTGATGCCTCCTCTTCAGATCTTCACTGAGAATGAAGAGCTTTTCCGTCCACAGTCCTACATAATCAGGGTGACAGCCTCTAAATCAGTGGTTCTCAAAACCTTTCGGTCTGAGACCCCTCTAACCTCATAAAAATGATTGAAGACCCCTAAGAGTTTTTATTTCTATAAGTTATATCTATCCGTAGTTACCACGTGAGAAAGTAACGCTGAGAAAAACTTAAAACATCTTTTAATTCATTTAAAAATAACAACAGTAGACCATCATATGTTAACATAGATAGCACTTATTATGAAAAATAGTTGTTTGGCAAAATATTTAGCGACAAGAGTGACCAGGTTTCACATTTTTGTGAACAGTGTTAACTTCCGGCTTCATAGGGGACGCCTGGATTCTTCTCGGGTCCCGTCTGTTGAAAATGCTGTTTTGGTCAAGTTTAGTGAAAATCCAGGCTCACACAGATAACGTAGTTGGGAAGGGGAGGCAGAACCCTGGGGCTTCTCAGAGCAGACTTGGGGAACCGCTGTTCTAGAAGGGGCCTAGGAACCCCCGTCTTATAGCTGGAGAAACTGAGTCCCAGGCAGAGGACCAGGACTCCCAACTCTTTCTGGGTCTGTTCAGCCAGGGGGGGTCCCTAAAGGAGGGCTGTTCCTCCCGCCCTGCGCTGGTCCCAGAATAGCCAGCACTGAGCCGGCAGGTTTGCCTGGGGCCTGGGGAGGAAGTGTGGCTGGGCGGCCCAGGGGAACAGGGGAGATAAGCCGCTTGGGCTTGGACCTCGGACAGAAGGGCGGCTACCTGATGTAACCCTCACAGCGCCAGCCTGAGAAACGCGATAGCACCGGCCCAGCCCCCACACGCCGGGGAGGAACCCTGTTCCCAGAAGTCTGTCCCTGGACACTGCCGTCAACCGCGGAGTTCATTTCCTGGTTAAACAAACATCTATATTAAACGGCCGGGCTGGGCAACGCCCAGGAGCAGCTTCTGAGGAGAGCCCCAGGCACATGGCCTGCCAGGCCTTCTCCTCTGGCTGGCGAAGGCACATCCATCATCGGCGGAGTCACTAGAGCGGGATGCCTGCCCGTCTGGCTGGAGGGCCTGAGAGGGACGTGCAGAGTGGCCCGTGCACAGAAGTCCCTCCCGACAGCTTCAAGATTGTGACAGGGGTAATGAGGACAACTCCAGAAGTTCGGAGGGGTGGGGCGGGGACACTCCATCCATCGTCCCATCATCTGGTCCTTGCAATGGGGGAACACTGACCCCATCTTTCCGATGAGAAGACAGGCGTCAGCGGAGGGCTTGCGCTCGGTCACATAGGTGCTTGTGGCCTGGCTGGGGTGTGGATCCGGGCGTCCTCGCTTCTGGCACCGCTCCCGTTGCTGTGCGCCGTGGTGGGTGCTGCTCTGCGGGCCGGGAATCAGAAAGGGCTGTGGCGCCCTGGAGTGCTGGACTCCTGCTGCCTCCTTCACAGTGAGGGTGAAGAGTAGTAGGTGTCTCCCAGCTTGAAAGCCCACCTCCTCCAATGAGCAGAGACACGATTTACTGAGCACTTGCCGAGTGCCAGGCACGCTGCCAAGTGCTTCAAGGTTGGAGCTGACTACCTGGCTTCGAATCTTGGCTCTGCCACTTACTAGCAGTGACTCTGGGCAAAGGGTAGGACTTACTTGTTGCTCAGTTTCCTCGTCTCTAAAATGGAGATCATAATAATAGCATCTACCTCCTAGGTTGCTGGGAAGATTCAGTGAGATAATACATGTGAAAATCCTAGAGCCATACTTAGCACAAACTAAGTGTTCAAGAAATGCTAGCTCGTATGTTATTAGGTAGGTATTATTATCATCATCATCATCATCATCCATGTTTTACAGAGGGAGCTCAGAAGAGAAATAACTTGTCCAAGGGCATAAGCGTAGGAAGGGGTGGAGCCCAGGACTTGAACCCAGGCCTTCCGACCCCAGAGCACAGGTCTCAGCATCAAGCTGGATGACAAACGAGAGTTGACTCACAGGCCCCTGGAAGATTGGACATCATCTTGATTCTTGTCTTCATCGTACAGGGCCAATCTCCTGACCCCAGTCCTTTCTCTACAAAGTAATTCTCTTTATGGGAGCTTGACCACAGGGTTTTCTTAACTGTTGAGGCCTGTCCTGGCAGAATACGTTTCCGTTGTGAGGGTTTTGTTTACGAAGGCTTTTTGCGTGTGGGACTCTGCAGGAGCCCCTGCTTGGGAAGTGAGCTGCCCTTCCCTGCAGAGCCCCACGCTAGCCCTGTGGATGCACAAGGCAGACCGGGAGTCATGATGCGGTACCCGTGGGAGGGCGGGAGGCCAGGTGAGGCTGGAGGCCTCTGCAGGCCTCACAAGTTTCCCTCCTGCTCTGTGGATGGTGTAACAGCATCACCCACCACAGAGGCGGCAGTGAGAGGCAGGAGGAAGACTGACCGTAGGCCCAAGTTTTGCTGAATTTGGGTGGCCTTGGAGAGAGTGAAATCTCCAAAACACTGTGCTCTGAGCCAAGAAGCTATTAGGGACACACCAGCTAGGGAAGGGAACTCGTTTATTGAGTGCTGGGCACTGTATCTCAATTCCATCCGTTTATTCAAACGTTTCTTGAACATCTCCCGTGTACAAGGGTAACATTAGGTAGTGTGACTGCTATAAAGAAAAGTACAGCAAGAAACAGGGTTTGAGCAGAGGTTCTCACCCGAGGTGAGCTCTTGCCCCCCAGGGGACATTTGGCAATGTCTGGAGACACATTCAGTTGTCACAACTTGGAGTGGGGCTACAGCTGTCATCCAGCAGGTAGAGGCCGTAGATGCTGTTAACAGTCCTGCAGCACGTGGGACAGCCCTTGCAGTGAAAGCTGTGTGGCCCAAAATGTCAGTGGTGCCAAGGCTGAGAACCCCGGAGTAAGACTGACTCTGGGAGTTCTCTGGGTCGAGTGGTCATGGATGGCCACATTGAGGATGTGACTTTTGAGCAGAGACCTGAAAAAGTCAGAAAGTAAGAATGAGAAGAAGGGGCTTCCCTGGTGGCGCAGCGGTTGAGAGTCCGCCTGCCCATGCAGGGGACACGGGTTCGTGCCCCGGTCCGGGAAGATCCCGCATGCTGCGGAGCGGCTGGGCCCGTGAGCCGTGGCCGCTGAGCCTGCGCGTCCGGAGCCTGTGCTCCGCAACGGGAGAGGCCACAGCAGTGAGAGGCCTGCGTACAGCAAAA
>NW_006788335.1:1249173-1250090 GCF_000442215.2 Lipotes vexillifer | reverse complement strand
TGTCGGGAAAGACCCCACATGCCGCGGAGCGGCTGGGCCCGTGAGCCATGGTTGCTGAACCTGTGCATCCAGAGCCTGTGCTCTGTAACAGGAGAGGCCACAACAGTAAGAGGCCCGTGCAAAAAAAAAAAAAAAAAAAAAAAAAAAAAAAAAGAATGAGAAGAAGATCTGGGCAAGAGCATCACAGGCAGAGGGAACAGCAAATGCAAAGCCCGAGTTAAGAGTGCATCATCCCAAACACCAGTGTGGGAGACCGGGTTGGTCATTCTCCACGTATTTCAGGTGAAAAAGCTGAGGCTCAGAGGTCATGCATGGTTTGCCAGCTGTGACACAACTACACGATGCTGGAGCCAGGATTGGTACTTAGGTGTGCTTGATTCCGTGGTCCGTTTGCTTTCCTCTGCCTCAACTGCTGCTATCAGAGGAGTGGCTCAGGCTCTACTCTGCAGTTGAGGCCTTTTCCTACTTGAGCCTGTAGATTATTTGTTCTTATTCCATCCCTGGGCACCTGGTTCTGTTCCTCAGGGTACAGAAAGCACAAGCATAATGATAGCAGTTAGCTGTGTAGTGTTTACTGTGTGCCAGACACTGTTCCAAGTGTGAGGTGCAGATACGGATACAGATACAGAGAGATCTCTATCTGTATATATACACACTCATTTAATCTTCACAATATGCGTGTGTGTGAGATACCATTATACTGCTGTGCCCATTTTACAGATAAGGAAATTGAGGTACAGAAAGGTTAAATGACTTGTTTAACTAGTACAAGGGAGAAGCAGGATTTGAGCCCAGACTGCCTCGTTCCAGAGTCCGTGCTCTTAGCCACAGCCCCGTGCAGCTGCTCCCTCGACAGGCAGTGCATTTCTGGCCACTGGAGTAGATCATTGCATCTCAAGTTTAATAACACACAGGTT
>NW_006788335.1:1247630-1248982 GCF_000442215.2 Lipotes vexillifer | reverse complement strand
CCCCCCCCCCCCCCCCGCCCAGCCTCACCTGCACAGGCCCAGTGTCTTTCCCCATCTGTCCTGTCACTGCCCCATAGTGTCTCTGCTCTTCCGGATACACCGCAGTGTGTCTGATATCCGGCAGGTTTGGGGCCACAAGGGTTGCTCGTGGCAGAAGGCCCGGGCCTCTGCCTCGGCGCCCGCTCATCCTTCCTGTTTATAGACAAAATCTCAGTTATTGTCGAATCTCACAGGTGCGGAGGCTGGGGTTCAGATGGGTTAAATGGCTCACCTTCTGAGGTTAGCCAGGAGAGTCAGTGCTTCCCAAGTGGTATGAACATTCATTCATTCATCCATTCACTCATTCATTCTTTCAGTAACAAAAGAGGACCAACCCCAGGCTGGGCACTGCCCTGCAGAGGTGCACTTCCCGGTGCCTGCCTGCAGGGGGAGATGTAATCGGTGTCCTGAGAGGGGGCTGCCCAGAAAGGACACCTAATCCAGCCTGTTCGCGGAGGGGATCAGGAGTGCTCCTCGGAGGAAGTGATAGACACCCTGGCTAAGTCTCCAAGGATAACTGGGAGGTGGCCAGGCAGAGAAAGGAAGAGTACACTGAGGTGACAGCATGTAAAAAAGCAAGAAGAGAGAGCTCGCTTGGCACAGAGAACCGCAGGTTGTTCAAAACCTGCCGGGCTGTGGGCAGAGTCTGCGTGGGTGTGAGGGCGGCCGAGCATGCAGGCCGCAGCAGGCACTGGGCTGAGCACTAGATGCTGGTAATGTCCACATTACAGATGAGGCAGCCGGGGTGCGGCGAGGCTGAAGATCACACAGGTAGTGAGGGCCGGGGTGGCCTGAGAAGCCTGTGGATTTCACCTCCGGCAGTGTGACGGTCCTTCTATAAACCTGACTGATGCTTGTGGAGCTGGGATTCCCCTTCTGCTGCCCCCATGGGTACCGTCCCTCCTGATGGCTCTGTTTCCTCCCACAGGTGGACGGACAGTCCAGAGCCCACGTCATAGCACAGGAACTGCTGTCTTCAGAGAAAGCGTGAGTCCCCAAGCAGCTGCCTGTGGCCTTGAGCTTGTTAACAGAACATCACCCCTCCCCGGCTTCTACAGAATGAGAATTAATGCACACTCAAACCTCTTTCCCCCTGCAGATACGTGGAGATGCTCCAGCACCTACATCTGGTGAGTTAATCACTTTAATTGTCCAAAACGAATCGCCCTTTTACAAGGCTGTGATATAAGGGGCAGAAAAGCAATGAGGAGACAGAGGTGCTTTCCACAAGCAGAGGCACCTGTTCACCGAAGCTTTTCAGGGAGGTCTGTCTCCTGCTTCGTGTGCTTCAGGGGGCGAAGAGCACACTCTTT
>NW_006788335.1:1225022-1247316 GCF_000442215.2 Lipotes vexillifer | reverse complement strand
ACTCTTTCCATGGAGCTACCCTCTGCCTGGGTGGAGGGTACATAGGGGATGTGCTGAGGTTTCTGGAAGGATGTTTGCGGTCTCCTCGACCCTCTCATTGAAGAAGACAGAAGGAGGGCAGATGTGGTTCTGGGTCGTAGCTGCGTGTGTGCAAGTTCAGGTGTGTGGGGTGGGGACATGCATGTGCGCGCGCGTGTGTGTGTACAGGTGTGTGCGCTCATTGTATGTTTAGGTCTGTGTGGAGAAGGTGATGTGTTTGCACAAGGACCAGGCAGCTGGGGTATCAAGAGGCTTTCTCAGTCACCTTGGTATTGGGACAGTAACACCTGAGCCGGTGGGGGCGGGGTAATCCTCTGGATTTTCAGAGGAAAAGAGGCCAGACTGGGGACTGCCTGGATTTCTGGCACTGCCACCCTTCACAACCTGCCAGACTGCCTGGAAGGTCTCCCTGTGCAGTCAGTTCAGTTCAGTTCAGTGAACGTTTTTTGGACACTTGCTGTGTGATAAGAGCTGGGGATGGAAAGTCGGATCAGACAGGTCCCTTTTGCAGGGGCAATCTGGCCAGCGAAGGAGACAGATTGGTGAATGAGTAATTATCCAGAGCAAAAGGGAGTGACTGACAACCTCAGGGAATCTAGGCAGGCTTCCCGGAGGGGGTGACTTTGGGGCTGAGTCATAAGGAAGGGCAAGGGAAGAGGGTGCAGCAGGGAGGTGAGAGCATCTGTCCCATAAAGGCCCTCGTGACCACTCCCTGCTTGGCTGGGCTCTCTAAGCCATCTGCAGTCTCCTCGTAGGCTGGCACCTGATCCCGTGCTGCTTTGATTCATCTTTGTGTCTTTCCAAGAATGTCAGAGCTGGGAATGTCCATCCTGAGCGTTTTGTCGGTGGTGATGCAAAGGCCAGTGCCCCCTCCGCCCCCCCGCCCCGTGACTGAGCCAGGAGGAAGCCCCAGGTCTCCTGACTCCTGCTGCGCTGCCGTCCTGTGTTAGTCACGTGTCCCCTCCGCCTTTGGAGCTCTTCGGGGCAGGGGCCTTCCCGCCGGCAGCAGAGCACCAGCACCAAGCCAGGTCTTTGGTCGAATCCTGCTGAGGTCCCTCTCGGTGACATCACCCTGGTGTCCCGTTGCCATGTGAACAGAGGCACCCAGGTCCCCGGGAGAGGGGGGATAGAGTGCTGCTCTGGCCCTGCACTCCCAGCCCCTCGTTTTTGCCCTTCAGGCTGAGAACTTTTTGTGGGTGATTAAACCCAAAAGCCCTCAGGTGTGAAGCGCAGCGGGCCCCAGCGCGGCAGGAAGCATCACGCTCCCTGTTGTAATGCTTCCCCCTTGCTTCTGAGCTGGCAGCTTGACAGGGGTGCTGTGCCTTTTCGTTTTATGACTTTGTTAAGAGGGTTCTAACTGGGAAACTTCCATCTCTGTTTGCACTGCTTCCTGCCAGTTGGAAAGATGCTGAAGCCGCTGGTAATCCATAATAATATCCTGAGGAGAGGAAAAAAAGAGCCCATTAAAAAAAAAAAAAAAACCACAACTCAGAAGCTAGTTGTGGGAAATTGTGGCCTGGAGCTACATTGCGATGTTAGTGCTTATGGGGATAGAAGTGGCAGAAATGCCCCAACGTGACTCCAGGTCCTAGCCAGGGACGCTAGTCCAAAGGGGACCACAGGCTTTGGGACGTTCTCCACCACTCCCCTCCCTGGGTCTGTGTCTGATTGCTAAGGTTGGCAGGTACTCTCAGAATTTCTCTGTGGAGATCCGCTGCTTTTGAAATTCTAAGGCTGCCCGGTGGTGGGAAGGGCCCAACTGTGCATTTCAAACCTCCGCAGCTAGAACAGTCGTCGACTCCGTCGTGCTTTTGTTGAGAGGGGGACAGGGGTGGCCTCGGGCCTTCTGTGTTAGGGATTCAACCTTGTGTTTGTCAAATGGTAGATAGCGCTACCTTGGGGGTTCATAAAATTTCTTGTCATCCAGAAGTGAATTCTCATGGTCAAGATCTTCTTTTTCTACAGCCTATTAACTAAGAATGGATTTTACATATTTTAAACACTTGTGGAAAAAAAAAAGGCAAAGAAGAGTATATGACTGAGACCACATGTGGCTCACAAAGCCTGAAACATTTATCATGTCTTTACGGGAAATTTTGCTGACTTCTGGTTTAAAGACTTGCTCTATCCTTCCATGAACCCAGTCATAAATGTATTCATCCACCTGCCCACCTGTGTGTATGATCAATCTCTCATCCACTCATCTAGCCAGGCTTTCACCCACTCATCTGTCCTTCCATCTGTCCATGCACCTAATGATATGTCCATCCACCCATCCAGCCAGCCAGTCATTCATCAGACTCCCCGTCCACCCATTCATCCATCCATCCGTTCATCCGTCCGTCCGTCCGTCCGTCCGTCCGTCCATCCGTCCATCCATCCATCCATCCATCCATCCATCCATCTATCTGACTTACCCGTTCCTTCTGGACAGAACATCACAGGATGTTTACAACACCGTAGACACCGAGCTAGGCCTTGGATCCCCAAAGAGGGAAAAGGCCCCCAACCTGCCCTTGAGTAGGTCTCCTTTTTCTGTTGAGGGAAAGGTTGGAGGTGGAGAGGAAAACTATATATGTAAACAGTTGTGCTACTCTGTGGTAAGTATAATTTGTGCAAAAGTCTGCATGAGCATGGGGGTCAGAGAGGTCTATTCCCCTTTGGGGTGTCCGGGAAAGTTGGCAGAAGAGGTGCCACTGACATGGACTTTGCGGGAGCCACCAGGCCAAGGTGGTAGAGGAGGGCAGGTCGTCAGCATAAGAACACTCACAGGCCTAAAGGAACGTGATATGTGTGGAGAACAGGGCACCATCACACGTCGTTAGAACATGGATACGTTTGGAAAGGCAGGTTTCCAAGTGGGTCAAGTGATGGGTCCAAAACCAAGGTTAGGACCAAACTGAGATGTACCTAAAATGCCAAGCTAGAAGGCTCCTGCTTTTCCTTGCATATAATGAGTCATTGGAGATTTTAAACTGATGTGGCCCCTAGACACCTTTAATTCTCTGTTTCCTCATCTAAAACAAATCCCTCTCCTAGTGTAACCGAAAGTGCGGTCTGGCTGCTCGCCACTCAAAAGCCAATAAAGAGGCCACGTTGGTGGAAAGGAAAGTTTGCTTTATTTTGGATGCTGGCAACTGGGGTGGGGAGTGGCACAGTGCGGACGCCCGTCCAAAGGCCGACTCCCCACCACTGACAGTCGGGGGCAAGAGCTTTTATAGACAGAGGGAGGGGGCTACACGCAGAAACAGCACAGTCAGCTCTGACAGTCATCTTGAAATTGGTCTTCAGGGGTCTGACCAGCAGCATCTTGATTGTATTAGGTACAGTTAATCTTCAGTTCGAGGTTCAGTTTGCTTCCATCTCTTTGAGGCCGGTTCTCGGAATTGTGGCAGCTTGTGTCGTGGCTACAGCCTGGTCATCATGTGGTTCACTTCTTCCAGCTGGTGGGCGTTTTAGTATCTGTAAGACAACAGCTCGCAGGATACGGCTCAGGATATTATCTGTAGGCCTTAAGGAACTAAAGGAACTAAAGGTCCTTGACTGTGTTTAATGACTAAACTATTACTATTTGGTCTCCTTTGACTGTTTTCCTTTGTTTCTGCATTTTCTCATTTCTCTGATTAAACTTATTCTTTGGCCACAATTTTTCCACAGACAAAAGGCAGACCGAGGACGTGGGGTAGGGGGTGGGCAAGGACCATAGGGTCCTGCTCCGTTTCACTAGCAGTTGCAGAAAATTCCTATCATGGGTCCCTCCTTTGGACCGAAGCATTGTAGGCCTGTGCATAAGCCAGTCTGCTGACTGGGAGAGGTGACTCTGGAAGCTGTTACCATCTGAGACCCCAGGAGGAGGTCCCTCACCCAAGAGGCCCTATGTGATCTGATCCTCATCCACGTCTGCGCCCTTTCCTCTGACCACTTCCTGCTTCCTGCACCCCAGCCTCACTGGCCTTCTTGCTGTCCTTCAGGTGCTACAAACGCAGTCACATTGCATGGGTTTTGCACTTGTCCTTTCCTCCACTGGCATGTCCTGCCCGTGCTCTTCTCACAGCCAAGTTCTTCCTTCTCATTCTGGTCTCAGTTCAAGTGTCACCTTCTCAAAAAAGTGGTGCCCAAAACTTAGTGGCATAAAACAACCATGTTGTGATGTTCACAGATTGTCCGGGCCAGGAATTCGGACAGGGCAAGGTGGGGAGAGCGTGTCTGTGCTCCGTGATGTCTGGAGAAGACTAAGATCAAGGAGTGACTTGATGACCACTGGGGCTGGAATCAACCAGAGGTGCCTTCACACCAGCAGCTGCTGCTCGGTGCTGGCTATTGTCTGGGACCTCAGCTGGGCTGGCGGCCAGAACACTTACTGGTAGTCTCTCTGCCTGGGCAGGTTTTGGCTTCCTCACAGCATGGTGGTTAGATTCCAAGAATGAGTGTCCCAAGAGGGAGCCAGGAGGAAGTACATGACATTTCTATGATGTAGCCTTGGACAAAGCCAGGTCATAAAAGTAGCACCACTACTACCACACTCTGTTAGTTGAGACAGTCACAAAAGTCCACCTTCGCTCAAGGGGAGGGAACGTAGTCTTCACCATTCAGTGGGAGGAGTATCATGAATACAGGATGGCTGCTGTATTCTAGCCATCACATCTATGTCCCAGGCAGGAAGAAGGAAATGGGGGGAATCCAAAGGTTATGCTCCTGGCTGAGTTAGTCTACTTGAGACCAATTTCCTGAAAGCCTCGCTGGACACCTTCTGCTTTCATCTCATTTGGCACTCCTAGTTGCAAGGGAAACTGGGTCAACTGGGAGTCACTTGGTCAAAGTTGGGTTCAAGTCAGCAGCAGTATTTCTTGTGTGTTTATTCTGGGGCCCAATCTGAAGGTACAGCAGGTTCCCCGGGGGAGGCTATTCCCAGGGTGATGGTAGGAGAGCAAGCAGAAACACCAGAGGGCTCCTAAGATTCACGCTCACAACTGGCGCATCGTCACTTTTTCCCACGTGGCTTTGGACAGAGCAAGTGTCATGGCCAGGCTCAGAGGCGAGGGACAGGGATGTGCTGTCCCCTGCGATGAGGCCGTGGCAAGGGTGGGAGTGCAGGGAGGGCGAGGAACCGCAGCTCTCCTGTCTTCTATGCTCCCTCCTGCTTCATTATCTTTTCTTTACTGCACCTTTTACTATCTAAAATGATCGAATTTATCTGTTTGTTTACTTGTTATGTTGTGTTTTTACTTTCATTCAGTTTCACATACTTTCTAATTCCCTTTGTGCTTTCTTCTTTGACCCATGGGTTATTTAAAATTATTTAGTGTCCACATATTTGTGAATTTCCCAAGTTTCCTTCTGCTTCTGATTTCTAATTCCGTTGTGGTTGGAGAATGTGCTTTGTGTGGTTTCAGCCCTCTTAAATTTATTGAGACTTGTTTTATGGCCTGACATATAGTATATCCTGGAGAATGTTCCATGTGTACTTGAAAAGGATGTGTGTGTGGGTGTTCTGTAGATATCACTGAGGTCAGGGTGATGGTCGTGCTCTTCAAGTCTTTTGCACCCTCATCTTCCGTCCATCCCGGAGAGTGGGATATTGAAGTCTCCACCTGTGGGTGTTGAGTCCTCCATGTCTCCCTTCAGTTCTGTCTGCTTCGCTTCGTGCATTTCAGGGCTGTTTTTAGGTGCTTGCTTATTGTCTGCCTCTCTCACTAAACTTGGAGCTGCTTGAGGGCAAAGCGCTTGTCAGATCTCGTCCCCATTGGTTTGTGATGCCTGGGATGCTGTCGGTGCTCAGTAAATGCCTGATGAATAAATGATGGCGGGGTCAGTTCTTCCAACAGTCTTACCAATTCTTCAATCAAAAATATTTCCTGAGCAACCTCCTGTGGGGTGGGTACGGGGGACTTATGGAGGAATGACAAGCGGGAGGGCCCTGCCCTCCAGGAACTGACAGTCCAGGAGGGAAGTGGGCATGAAGGAAACAATATTAATACAGTGGTGGAGGGCACCCAAAGGCTGCAGGGGCTCAGGGGAGGTACCCGCCCCAGGCATGTGGGGGTCCAAGAAGGATTCCCAGAGGAAACGTGTCTAAGCTGAGACTTGAAGGATGGGGATGAGTTAGCTGGGTGGGGAGCAGTGAGGAAGGCTTGCACCTGGCAAAGGGATCAGCATGTACAAAGGCCCAGAGGCCAGCTGGAGAATGGTGTGACTGGGAACGGAAAGAAGTTCAGCCTGGCTGGAGCCTTATGAGTAAGAGAGCGGTGAGCACCGAGGCCAGCACAGCCCGGGCAGAGCCCGGAGAGCCCGCGAGGCATGCTTGGGGTTTGGGTTTGATCCGCTGAAGGTCCGTGGGAGGCCGTTGGGTGCTTCTAGCAAGAGTGAGGGTGGGCTGCGGTGCTGCAGGCAGATCTGAGGACTGTGTGCCTGGGACTGATGGGCCGTCGAGTGCGGGAGGGGGAGGGCAGGCTCCAGGCTGACCCCAGGTTTCTGGCTTGCTGACTTGCTGACTCGCTAAGACAGCAAGTGCTGCAAAGGGTCAGGCTAGGCTTGGGGGCAGATGATGGGTTAAGTCGAGGGAGTGGGGGCTTGGGGAAGGACGTGCTAGTGGTCAGCTGGGTGCGGGATGTGCACCAGAAGCGGTCAAGTGTAGAGAAGTTAACTGAAGCTCCAGGAGAGGCTCAGATTTCCCCGAGGGAGGGTGCGGTGTCAGGAGAGGGCCCTCAGGGACGCTGGGAGGAAGGAGGTGCCCTGGAGGGGGTGAGCCTGCCGACTGGCAGGCTTTTATGAAGGGGCGAAAGGACTTTGGGAGGGGTATTAGGCGGACATGGTACAGAAGGGCAGGGAGAGGCTCACAGATCCTCCCTGTGCCCCTCCCGCTGACAGTACCGCCTGCTCTTCTCAGCGGTGGTGACCGCTGGAAAGGGTGTCAGGGGCGTAAGGAGCACCCCAGGACACAGCCCCACTTCTCAGACTGCTCGGAGAAAGAGGAGAGTCATTCAGAAGCCCTCCATTATCAGCACGTAGGAGTTTAATTTGGCTGCGGCCTCCGTGCTGACATGACTGGGGCAAACACAGGATCTAGAGGGACTTTTCGGCGACTTTCTGAGTTTATTTACCTGAATTGGTGTGCTGTCAGTTTGGCCCCCCTAGTCCCCTCTTTCCTCACCCAGCCATAGAGCATTTGTTGAGCTCCTTTGTGTGCTTAGCAATTTACATACATTAGCTCATTTAGTTGCACATAGTTTGTGCTCAGTAAATATTTCTCACATAGTTGGATGGGTCCAGAACTGAGTCCCAGAGAAGGTGAGTGACTTACCCAAAGTCACACAGCCAGTGAGAAGTGGAGGCAGGGCTGTTTGACTCCAGAGCCGTGAGAAGGGGGAGGAGACAAATAAATGTGGAACAGTCCAGTGAGGTGGCAAGGAGCCCGAGGAGGGAGGAGTCAGTGTGAGCGGGAGGAATGAAGTCAAGGAAGGCTTCCTGGAAGAGGAGGTGTTGAGCTGGACATGGATGGACAGGAAGTAGAAACAGGCCTTTTGGCAGGTAGGAGCCACAGAAACAAGTGCACAGAGGGGAGGGCTTGGGGACTGTAAGGTGTACAGGAAGAGTCTGGAGAGCTGGTCTTCAGGCAGACCCTGAATGCCAGGATGCATCGTGTTTCAAAAAGGAGACATAGGAGTTTGGGAGCCCTGAGGACTCGAGCAGGGCAGATGTAGTGAGGGAGTTGTAGGGAAGGTTGGTCTGGTGGGTTTGGTGGGAGGGGGCGATGCTGGAGGACCACAAGTTTAACCCAGACTAAGCCCCCAGACGGCCTCATGCTGGGGAAGTTGATATATAGCCAGGAAGATTTTCTGTTTTTCACAGGCAGGAACGAGGCTGTCTCTTACTTATTTTTGCAGCCCCTGCCCACTAAGAAATAATTTTTAATCAAGTTGGCGGGGGATGGGGGGGGGGTTCTGTTTCTCAGTCTTTGCTGGACTATTCCAGGGCAGAGAGAGCACATTGATCTTTGGGAGAAGCAGAGAGAAGCAGATTTTAGTTGCGTGTGAGAAAATGTGCTTGCTTTACCCCTGAAGTGCCAGGGTGGGTGGTGAGCTCCCCATTTTGGGAGGTATGAATGCGGTAGCTGTTGGGGGTATCTCAGTAGAGGAGTTTCCTGTGCTAGGCGTGTGGCTCTTCCCTCTATTTTCATTCAGTTCAGGAAAAGAAATTGCTGTGTGACCTTGGAAAGTCTCTTTCTCCTTGATGCCTCACCCTGAGATGGCTGATGGGACTCAGACATTTTTAGCCATGGAAGCTTGTTTTCAAAGGAATTTCACTCAGAATGCCAGTATGAAGAGTCGATGAAAGTGGAGGCACTTTTGTTCAGAGGCAGGTGGAGGCCAAAGTCGGCTCTGACTCCACCTTCCTTGGCCCTTGGTCTCCACGGAGTACAGTGTGAGAAAGACTCATGTACATCAGTGGTTCTCCAGGTGTGGTCCCCGAACCAGCAGCATCAGCGTCACCTGGGAACTTGTGGGAAATGCATAGTCTTAGATCCCACCTCAGATCTGCTGAGTCAGAAACTCTGGGGGTGGGGCCTGGCCATCTGTGTTTTCAGAACCCTCCAGGCAATACTAACATTTGAGACACACAGATAGGTGATCCTGTAAGTTCCCTCAGCACAGGCCCAGCAGCTTTAAAAATTATGGATGCTTGGGTTCCACCCTTAGAGATTTGTGTTTAATTGGTCTGGAATGCAGCCTGGTCATGGAAACCAGTGGAAACGCTCCCCAGGTGATTGCAATTTGCACCTGAAACTGAGAACCTAGTGGGAAAGTGGCAAACATTCATTCAGCACAGTTGTGAACAAAGCCGGGTCAATCCAAGGGTGAAACAAAAATGAGTAGACACAATCTGCTCTCTGCTTAATTGGAGGGAAGATAATAGAAACATGCAGAGCAGGTAAATAGCCTGACAATGCAAAATCGTGTAAAGCCATTACTTTTCAGGCTGGGATACATGTTACACCGCCCCAGGTATGCAGTAGGTACCTGGGGAATAGCTGAGGCCACGGGATAAACCCGGCACATTTATTAAGAGCCTCCGCTTTGCTCTAGATGCAAAATTTTAAATAAATTAAATTGGATATATTTTGGAGAATAATGTAAAATATGCATTCATTTTTAAGCTAAAATATGAGACTTCAGAGACATTCTGAGATCGGGGTGGCTCCCTTCAGGCTGTGACCCCGGATTTCTGGAGGCCCTAGGACATTTGAGAGTGCCTTAGACTGATTGCTGAAGTAACCCAGGAAGGCCTCATGATGGAGGTGGCCTTTGAAAGCAGCTTTGTATAACCGAAATTAACACAGTATTGTGAAGCAATTATACTCCAATAAAGGTCTATTAAAGAAAGAAAGAGGGCTTCCCTGGTGGCGCAGTGGTTGAGAGTCCGCCTGCCAATGCAGGGGACACGGGTCCGTGCCCCGGTCCGGGAGGATCCCACGTGCCGCGGAGCAGCTGGGCCCGCGGGCCATGGCCGCTGAGCCTGCGCGTCCAGAGCCTGTGCTCCGCAACGGGAGAGACCACAACAGTGAGAGGCCCGCGTACCGCGACAAAAAAAAAAAAAAAAAAAAAGAAAGAAAGAAAGAAAGAAAGAAAAAGATGAGCAAGATATGGATCAGATGCTGGAGGCACAGAACAAACACACAGAGGCTGGGAAAGAGGATTCTTATAAAGCAGCAGTTCTCAAAGTGTGGCCCCGGGTCCAGCAGCAGCAGCGACATCCTCTGGGGCTGGGGCCCAGCAAGCTGGGTTTGAATAATCCGGGCAGGAGATTTGGATGCACACTCTGCTTGGAGCCCCACTGGTGTAAAGGAATGAGCGTCAGTTGCAGAGACCAGCGCGGCCAGCTCCTGAAGGGCCGTCAGCGACCGGCCAAGCAGACTAACTTGGCTGTGAGGGCAGGAGAGGCCGCGAGGGGTTTGGAGGAGCGTGAAAGCAGTGGGGAGCTCTTGCGTGTCTTCACTCCCCCAGGGGCCTCAGAGAACTGTTTTGCTTTTTTTAAAAAAAGTCTTGTAACTTACCTACAGGTAAGTGCACACATCTCAAGGGTGGGGCTCACATTTTTAATACGTGCCTGTGTGCGCACTTGTAACCACCACCCAGGTAGACCATCCCCATCATCCCAGAAGGTACCTTCTGCCCCGCTGTAGTCGACGTCATCCCCCCAGAGGGTACCACGATTTTACTTTCCATCACATTCAGTTGGTTTAGCCTGTTCCTAAACCTCATCTGAATGGAATCATGAATTGTGTATTCCTTTTGTCTTTGGCTTTTTTAGCTCAACGTAATGTGAGATACATCCCAGTTTTCCGTGTGTCAGTGTTCTTTCGTATGGATCTCCCACACTTGGTCTATCTGTCCTCCTGTTAAAGATCGTCTGGGTTGTTTCCACTTGAGGCTATTACGAAGCTGCTATGAATGTTCTAGGGAACTCATTTCTCCTCAGTATTTACCCAGGAGTAGAATTGTCGGGTCATAGGGTGAGCATAGATTTGGCTTTATTAGAAGCTGCCAAATAGGTTTACAGCGTGGTGGAAGCAATATATACCCCGACTCCCGATGTGTAGGACTAGCGCTTTCTCCACGCACTGGCCGGCATACCCACACTGTCAGTTCTTTCACTTATGGCCATTCTGCTGATCATGTAGTGGTTTCTCATGTGATTTCAATTTGCATTTCCCTGATGATTAATCAAATTGAGTATCTTTCCTCTGTTTACTAGCCATTTAGAAATCCTCTTTTGAAAAATGTTCTAGGCTTATTTTTTAATTGGGTTGTCTTTTTCTTTTTGATTTGTAGGAGTTTTTTAAGTATCCTGGACACAAGTCCATTTTCAGATATGTGTACTGTGAATAGTCTCCCAATCTGTGGCTTCCCTATTCAGCTTTTTCAACAGCTTAATTCAGATATAAATCTCATAACCATATAATTCATCTGTTTAAAGCATAAAATTCAATACTTTTTAATATATTCAGAGTTATACAGTCATCACCACAGTCAATGTTAGCACATTCTCATCACCCCAAAGAAACTCCATACCCCTGAGTATCACCCCCCTCAGCCCTAGGCACCCACCAGTCCAGTTCTGTCTCTGTAGATTTGCTTATTCTGGACATCTTATATAGGTCTAGAATCATACCATTTTTGGTCTTTTGACACTGGCTTCTGTCATCTACCATAATGTTTTCAAGGTTCATCCATGTTGTAGTGTGTGTCATTGACTCATTCCTTTTCATGGCTAAGTAAAATTTCATTGAGTGGATATACCATATTTTTGTTTATCCATTCGTCAGTTGATGGACATTTGGGTTCTTTCCACTTTTTGACTGTTTTGAAAATGCTGCTGTGAACATCCATGTGCAAACTCCTGCATGAACACGTTTTCCATTCTCTTGGGTATATACTTCGGAGTGTATGCTGGATCATATGGTAACCTTTCTTTAACCTTTTGAGGAACTGCCAGACTGTTTTCCAAAGTTAGCTGCACCATTTTACATTCCCACCATTGTAGTATGATGGTTCCAATTTCTCCACTTCCTTGCAGCACTTGTTGTTATATGTCTTTTTAATTATAACCGTCCTGGTGGGTGCAAAATGGTATCTCATTGTGGCTTTGATTTTGCATTTCCCTGATGACTAATGATGTTAGGCATCCTTTCATGTGCTTCTTGGTCATTTGTATATATTGTTCGGAGAAATATCTTTTCAAATCCTTTGCCCATCTTTCAATAGGTTGTCTTTTTATTGTAATTCTGTATACAAGTCCCTTATCAGATACATGATTTGCAAATATATCCTCCTATTCTGTAGGTTGTCTTTTCACTCTCTTGATAGTATCCTTTGAAGCATAAAAGTTTTAAATTTTGATGAACTCTAATTGATCTATTTTTTTCTTTCCTTGCTTGTGCTTTTGGTGTCATAGGTAAGAAAGTTTTGCCTAGCCCCAAATCACAAAGATTTACTCTCATTTTTTTAAGAGTTTTACAGTATTAGCTCTTTTTTTTAAAGATTTTTTTTGATGTGGACCATTTTTAAAGTCTTTATTGAATTTGTTACAGTACTGCTTGTTTTATGTTTTTTGGTTTTTTGGCCGCAAGGCATGTGGGATCTTAGCTTCCCGACCAGGGATCGAACCCACCCCCCTTGTACTGGAAGGTGAAGTCTTAACAGCTGGACCTCCAGGGAAGTCCCGTATAGTATCAGCTCTTACCTTTAATCTTTGATTTTGAGTTAATTTTTGTGTATGATCTAAAGAAGGAATCCAAATTCATTCTTTTGCATATGGATATTCAAATATCTCAGCACCATTTGTTGAAAAGATTATTTTTCCATTGAATTTTCTTGGCACCCTTGTCAAAAATCAGTTGACCATAAATGTGAGGGTTTATTTCTATTCCACTGATATAAATGTCTGTCCTTCCATCATTACCACACAGTCTTGATTCTTATAGCCACATAGGAAGTTTTGAAATCAGGAAGTGTGAGTCTTCCAACTTTGTTCTTTTTTTAAGTTGTTTGGGCTATTGCATCTCCATATGAATTTTAGGGTCGGCTTGTCAATTTCTGTAAAAAAGGCAACTTGGGTCTTGATAGGGGTTGACGTGGATCTGTCTTTCAACTCGCGAGTGCTGACCTGTTAACAATATTAAGTTGTGAACGTGTGACATCTTTCCATTTACTTAGGTCTTCTTTAGTTTCTTTCAGTGATGTTTTGTTGTTTTCAGAGCACATGTTCTATGCCTCTTTTGCTAAATTTGTTCCTAAGCATTTTATTCTTTCTCACCTTATTTACTTTTAAAATTATTCTTAGCCTTTTATTTTAAAATAATTCAAGGGGCTTCCCTGGCGATCCAGTGATTAAGGTTCTGTGTCTTTCCACTGCAGGGGGCACAGGTCCGATCCCTGGTTGGGGAACTAAGATCTCGCATGCCTCGTGGTATGGCAAAAAATAAAATGAAGTGAAAAGTAAAATTCATAGAAAAGTAACAGGATTAGGAGTAGTACACAGAACAACCAAATTCCATTTTTCCATATTCATCTTCTAACATGAAGTCCAGTTTAACAGTTTTTTTCTGTATGGTTAGTACTTTTTGTATAAGGTTTAAAAAGTCTTTGCGTGCCCCCACAGAAACATTTTCAGGCTTCCAAAGTATCCTCTGGTGATTGGCCAGGCCAAATGAAGTCATGTGCCCTGGACAGCTCACGGCTTCTGCCAGGGCGCAGTTATAACGTAGGTGGGTCAAGGTTGATGTTGGTGTACGTTTGGACTCATGGGATTCCAGTGCGTCCACTTGACTTCCGGCAGCACCATCAGTGGTTTGACCACTTGCAAGGAGCGGGACATTCTGGCCACCCACTAACTGTTTAGCCCAGAGAATGGAGATGCCATGTCACCCAGAAAATGCAATGAGTGGTTTGGAGAAGGGGAAAGGAGCCAGGGGACCAGGCCCCTGAATGTGAGGTCTGTGCATCCACTGCAGCTATGTCCAGAGCAGGGTCCTGGGAACCCCGTGAGCTCCCAGGAGACTCGTCTGGGCTCCAGAGGCATAGGCCGTCCTTGCCTCTCTCCCAGGCTGCCCCCGGGTCTCTGAGGTTGGGCAGAGCCCTGGCCAGGATTCTGGAAATCTGGGCTCCAGTCTCCCTCCTTGACCTGAGCAAGTCACTCACCTGTCTGGGCCAGTCATAAGAGGAGGAATTGGCATGGAGCAGCTGGAAGAGCCAGGGTTCTGGAGTCAGGCTGACGTGGGCTCAAATCTCGCCATCTGGTGGCCTTGGGAGAGTTACTTAATCCTTCTGCGCCCAATTCCCTTATTGGTAAAGTAGAAATAATAATAATGCAAGCGTTCAGTAACCATCAGCGTTGCTGTTTGTTGAGCACCTGCCCTGGGCTGGGTGGTCGGGGCACAGAGACAAGTACCACTCAGTCTAGGGGAGAAGCAAGGCCCAGAAACGAATCTTCCTAAAACATGACAGAAGGAGGTCTGCACAAACCCTGTGCAGAAGGTGCGTGTGTCCGCATTTAGCAGAGGGGGAGATTGAGGTCCATGGTGATGGAGTGACTTGCCCCAGGTCACATGGAGGCAACCGTCTAGATAGACAAGGACTCGTCCTCGTTCTCTAGAGCCCTCGAAGGTTGGGACAGGAACTCCACACAGAGCGGGGGAGGCGCGTATGTGAGAGGGTAGACCGAGTCAGGAAGGCCTCCGGTGCCCCAGGGGGTTGGGCTGGACCCTGCAGGCATGGGGGCCAGTCACTTCGTACTCCTTACCGACTCTGGTCCGTGCACTCTCTCCCACGATGGCACCATTGGGTCCTGGCCTCTCCCCTGTTCTGGACGACTGGAACGGCCTTCTCACTGGTCTCCCACTCCAGCCATCTCCAGTTTGTTCTTCCAACAAAGGGAACTTTTAAAGACAGACAACCTGGTCACTTTGCTCCCCTGCTTAGCACCTTCAGTGATTCCCCACCACCCCAGGATGAAACCCAAGTCCCTTAAGCCTGCTGCAGGGCCCTGTGGGGTGGGTCCTGTCTGACCCTCCAGCTTCATCATGCTCCAATCCTGCATGCAGCATGCGTGCGCACACCCACGGCACGCAAACCACACCCAACTCGGTCCCTCCTCCACCTCAGGGCCTTTGCATGTGCTGTCCCCACACCTGGAACACTCCCCCTCTTGTCTCAGCGTGGGCGTTGCCTCCCTGGTGCTAAGCCGGGTCTCCTTCCCGTGGTCTGCACAGCACCTGTGTTTTTCCCGTCACAGCAGTTACACCCCTGTGTTGACGTCATCGTTTTGCTCCCTGCTTTTCCCCTAGATTGCAAATGCTCTGACAGCAGAACAGCGTCTCTCCTGTTCCCACTGTCCCCTCAGGGCTTGGGGCAGAGCAGGCGCTCAGGATATTTGTTGAGTGATAAGGAGATGAGGACCACGGATCTTTTACCCCCTTCCTCCCTCTGTGGTGGCTGCCAGGCCCCCAGGTACGGTGATGGCAGAAACCGTTCAGGGAGCAATGGATGGGGCGGCGGGCCCTCGCGCTTCCAGCCGATGCGAGTTTGCAGAACGGATGTCTGTACGGTTCCGATTGTGCTCCAGTTCAAGGAGTGAGTCATGCTGTTGGTGGCCGTCCTGCCCACTGGGACTGAGTCAACTGAGTGAGAATTAATTACAGATGAGAGAAGCCAGCTTGCAAAGCCATTAATATTTAAGCTCCCTGAAGTGTGATGCAAATGCAGCCATCAGCCTTGTCTTTGCTTGTCCTTCGTGTTCCCACTCCCTCTCCCTCTCCACCCACTTCCGTGTACTGTGGTCTGCGTATCAGGGTGACCCTATTCGGGTCTTGGCTCCCCCGTGACTCACTCTCCTTTTCTGGTAAATAAGGGCGCTGCAGTGCATCCATCAGCAAGTATTATAAAACACCTCTGTGTCGCATGCTTTGCTGGACTTCAGAAGCATGGGAGGAAACCAGCAGATGTGGCCCTGCTCTGAAGATGTCGTATCTAAAATTGAACCATTGCTGCCACAGGAATAGCGCTTTAGAGTTTACAAAGCAGTTTCAAACATCAGGATGAGCCTCTCAGGAGCCTCACTTTGTAGATACCTGGTGGTACTGTTATCCCCATTTTCCAGGTGAGGAAACTGAGGCTCGGATAGGTTGACATCTTGCCCGTGATCACTTCTGGGGTAGCTGGGCTGGAACCTGGCACTGAGCCGATAAGGGGGTGCGTTAAAGTCCTCTGTCCACCAGCTGCCAGGCAGGAGGGGTTATCAGCCTCATCAAGCACGTTTTCTCTCTTTCTGTGGGATGCCACGGCTGAGAAGACCCTGCAGGGCTGGAGACTGGGTCCTAGTGAACACAGAGACGCCGAAGGGAGGAGTGGGTGGGCCCTCCCGTGGGCCCTCCCATGCCAGGTCAAGGTCAACAGAGAAACCTCCCCTCCAGGTTCAGGATGACCCCAGGTGTCCCAGAGCCAGCTGTGGGCAGAAATAAGAATTCAGTAGCACCACCTGCTGGCTGCCGTTCCCACCTAGCTGCCCTCTCTCATTGTCATTCATACTTTCTCCATCCTCCTAAACTTGCTTTCAGAAAAGGTCCTGGTAGCTCAGGTACAATGCGATTCGGTTTCTAATTATGGCTCAAGCGTGTGGCCTCCACTTAAGGACACACATTCTCGCCACCCAGTTTCCGACCTGAGTGTTGGGGCTGGTGAGGGCCGGCCTCAGGCAGGACCAACTCATCCCCCCTCCTTGGGAGTGCGAGCCAGGGTGGCCACCCTCCCCGTGTCCCCCCTGCCGTTCCCGGACGCAGGACGGGGTGAGGTGTTGAGGAAGTGGGGACCTTTGCAACCTCCACATCTGGAGCACAGTGGCCTCTTTACAGATGTTCCGGGGCAGCCAGAGAGTCTCCCCGGGTCTCTGCCCCTCCTGTTCTCTGTCTCGCTGTCTCCATCAGCACCCCCCCCCTCCGCTCTCTTGGCTCTCTTGGTTCCCTCTCGTCCTTTGCCTCCGTCTGCCCCATACACCTCCCTGCCTCTCAGGCACTTTGCCTTTTCAGATCTCTATGTAAAGAAACTTTTCTAACAGTAAAAACCGTTCAGCAACGGGATTAACTGTCTTGCCCGTAATGAGTTCCCCATCAGGGAGGCAGTTGAACGAGGCAGGGTGGTCGTCCTTCCTGAATGTTGACAAGGTAACTTCACCTTCTGGATTTGGGCCGGACCATGGCTGCTGATGCTGAGATTCACCTGATGTGCATTGCTTCAGGATTCAAGGTGGTTTCAGGATAGTCCATGTATTTAAAACCGTAGTGCTGGGCCTCATGTAAGGGCATGTGTATTTGAAGATCAGACATTTTCGTTGTGAGAAAGAAGTAGTACATTCTTTATAATCTTAATTTTTATTAAATTTACTTTAATTTTTAAAAAATATTTATTTGGTTGCACTGGGTCTTAGTTGTGGCAGGCAGGCTCCTTAACTGCAGCTCTTGGGCTCCTTAGCCGTGGCTCACCAGCTCCTTGGTTGTAACATGTGACGTCCTGAGTTGTGGCAGGCGGGCTTAGTTGCAGCTCACAGCCTCCTTAGTTGCAGCACGTGGGCTCCTTAGTTGTGGCATGCAAAGTCTTAATTGCGGCATGCGTGTGGGATCTAGTTCCCTGACCAGGGATCGGACCCAGGCCCCCCGCACTGGGAACGCAGAGTCTTATCCACTGCGCCATCAGGGAACTCCCTAAATTTACTTTAAAGTACGTAATCATGATACAGAAATTTTAGAAAACAGAGGCAAGAAGGGAAAAGAATCATTCCTAATTCCACACCCCTGACACTGTAACTGTTTACATTTCATTCCCTTTCAGCTTTTTCCTTTATTCATTTTTTACACAGCTGTGTTAGGGTAGGAAGGCAGCTTTGTACCCCTTCCTGATTTCTTAGCACTACGCGTGAATGTTTTTACACAGTCATCATCTTCACCGTTTTTACACCAGGGAGCAGATGCCTGTAGTTTCTTTAGACTTTGTTTTGAAAGAACAGCCCATGAACCTCTTCAGAGATGGATCATTGTAAAGCAAGAGCTGTATATTTCTTCAGAGAAGGAATTACCCAACTTCTTACCCATCTTGTAAAAGAAGAGTGTGCACCCAAGTTCCCACAAGGAAGGGGAGGAATGAGCATGCTTTAAACCTGCTCCATACTGGGAGCTGTGGGGGGCTCTTTGGGCATCAGTTACCTGTGATCACCAGGTGCGTGTTGTCACCCCCATTTCACAGGGTCTGAGACACTGGTGTGAGGTCCCGTGCCGTCAGTATGTACCCAGGGCTCCAAAGCCGCGGAGGAGCCGCCTGGGGGACTGTGCTCAGTCCAGTCGACTCATGCGTAACAGGCCTCTCGGGGTTTCAGGATTTCCATGGAGCTGTCATGGGGGCCTTGGATGAGATGGACCAAGAGGGCAAGGACACATTGGCCGGGGAGGAGCTGCGACGCGGCCTGAGTGAGCTCCCACCCATCCGCGACCTTCACCAGGGGCTCCTGGAGGAGCTGGAGGAGAGGCTGTCACACTGGTGAGTGGCCCCGGACCCCCGTCCCCACCTCGTTGCCGTGGGGAATGCAGGAGGCGGGGTAAAAACCCCACCATGTGAAATGGCGTCTCCCTTTGACTGGTGGGGAAGCTGAGACCCAGAGGGGTTAGGTCGTTCACCCAAAGTAAAACAGCCGTGGGAGGGTCGACCTGGGATCCCCACCGGGGATGCAGTGCCAGCCTTCACCGTCCAGCACCACATGGTCACAAGGCTGAGTTCTTGCTGTCCTGTCCGCCCCCTCCTTGGCTGCAGGGAGAGCCAGCAGAAGGTGGCTGATGTCTTCCTGGCCCGGGAGCAGGAGTTTGAGCACCATGCCGCTCACATCCAGCAGTTTGATAGGTACCTGAGTCTGCTGGGTGAGAACTGCCTCCACGCCCCCCGGCTAGCAGCTGCCGTCCGAGAATTTGAGGTGGGTCGTCGGTAGTCCAAGAACCCGCTCTAAGGATGCAGGGGTCGGGGTGGGCATGGAAGGGCTTAATGCAAATCAGTGGGGCTTCTTAGTGGGGCAGACAGGCAGACCTGGGGGTAGGAAGGAGAGGGTGACCCAGCAGGAGGGAAAACCCAGAACATCCCCTATTGGGCCATCGATGACAACTCCATGAGCACCAGCCATGGGGAGAGTTTTAGTAGCTGTTTCTCTGTCCAGGAGAGAAGCACAAAGCAAGCTGGGGCCCTGAGCCACTGGAGTGACCAACAAACGACCACCAACTGGGGATCCAGTTACTGGGCAGCAAAGTCAGGGACTTTCTTCTGCCACTAACATTAGATGCAAAGCAGGGTCTGGGAGCGACGTGTAACTGAGAGTAGCACAGTCTGTGAGCCTGAAAGAATGAACTGTCAGAGTGGGGCGGTGCTGATCTGGGAGGACACCCTGGAGGAGGGGAACCCGGTTTTGGAGATGCTCAGCCTGGCCAGGAGAAGGCATGGAGGGAACATGTGTGGATGGGCTCATGTGGGATGCCGTAAGCCCGGAGAACTCAGGCAGGGGTCCCTGATGGAGTTTTGTTTTCCTGTCTCTTGGGAGCAGCAGAGTCAGCAAGGAGGCAGCCAGAACGTGAAGCACCGGCTGCTGAGGGTGGTTCAGCGCCTGTTCCAGTACCAAGTGCTCCTCACAGGTGGGCCCCACAGGAGGTCGAGGTGCGCCGAGCTGGTGAGGGGAGGGGAAGCCCCTGCAGAGGGGTGGGGGAGGCCTGGCAAGGTATGCGATGAGACCTCCCCTCCCACTGTAGCAGGAAGGGGTGGGAGGGAGGATGGCGTCACCCCCTGCGGAGGTGCCAGGCCCAGCCACCACCTTCCCTCCGGCTGAGCTTTGGACCCCCTGCTGCCACGTGGAAACTTGCCCCAGTGGCCACCTGCTACGTCTCCCTTAAGCCTCTCCCGTCCTAACACACAGGAACTCACACCTTCCCCTGGGCTGCATTTCCTCCCTGGCTCAGTGGGTCTCATTTCCCTAAAGCTGTCTTATCACCAAAGCCCTCTTGAATCAGTGGATTTTTCCCCCTTGGACCTGCTGGCCCTCTCTGTGGCTTTGCCACTGACCACTTCCTGCTTCTCGAAGCCCTTTCCTCCTGGGGCTTCTGTGGTATACTCTCTCCCTGCCTCCTTCTGACCCCTCTGACCGCTCCCTCTCCATCTCTGCTGGCCACTCTCCACGGCCCCGTAAATGTCAGTGATTCTTGGGGCTGTGCCCCAGGTCCTCGTTTCTTCCTTCTGTACAAACTTCCCCCAGGAATGTCATCCCCTCCCCTACCTCTGCCTGCCAGAAACACCCTTACCTGTGTCCTGAGCAACTGCCTTCTAAATGGACAGAGACCCCTGGCTCAGGAGCTGGTGCTCTGGTGGGGAAGATGGAACTACACACATAGATAGGCATGTAACTCCAGGGACCAAGGAGGCTGTAAGAAAAGACATTAGGGCCAGGAGATGGAGGATTTTTTCATCTAATTCAACCAGTATTTATTAATCACCTGCTGTGTACCAGGCTCTGTGCCAGATGCTGGAAAGGTAGAAGTGAGTTAAACAGTCAAACTCCGTGACGCTCTGGAGCTTATACTCGAACAAACGAATAAGGAAATAAAAGTATAATATGTCCGTGATAAGAGCTTCACAGAAAAATAAAGCAGATTAAGGACATTCAGGGGAACAGGGGTGCTGTATTAGATCCATCCATCAGGGAAGACCTGTCTGAGGAGGTCACATTGAACAGAGACATCAGTGAAGTGAGGACAAGAGCGATATGAAGATGTGGAAGAAGAGAGTACCAGGTGGAGGAAATAGTAAGTGCAAAGGCCCTGGGGTCTGAGCAAGCTTGGCATGTTCAAGAAGTAGCAAGAATGCCTGCATTTTGCCCCAGTAAACGAGAGGCATGGAGAGGTGGCTGGAGCAAGACCAGCCCGTGTCGAGCCTTACGGGTGTAAGTGTGTTAAGGGTCTGACACATCCCACTCTACCTTGTTGGTGGCCACATCTGTCTCTCCCAGCCGACTGTGTGCTTCTTTGACCTAGCACAGTGCCAGCCACACAGCAGGTGCTGAATAGATATTTGTGGAATGAGTGAATGAATGACTAGCGGTGGTGGGTGTGATGCTGGAGGTGATTCTGGGGGCCCAGTTTTGTGCCAGTGTGTTCTTGTGATGGGCTAACAGAAGAGAGGGTGGGCACCTCATTCTTCTGGAAGTCTCATTCCGTCTCTAGAGACAGAGGGGCTCCTGTTGTGGACACGAGGGGCTGGCCTCACCAGGGCAAACTGACTCCTGGCTCTTGTTCTGTCTGCAGACTATTTAAATAACCTTTGCCCGGACTCGGCTGAGTACGATAACACGCAGGGTAAGTCCAGTGTGAACCCAGAGGAAGGGGGTACATTCCTGTTTTGGTCCCTCTCCCCAACTCCGGACTCTACACCAGATCCCAGGCACACAACACAGCCCCCTCCCCCCAGCTGGGTGTGCAGGGGACGTGAGGCCTCCGGGGCTGCCAAGTGACTCCCCTTCCCCTCAACCATGGGGATTCCCTGGGATGGGCTGACGTCCAGTCAGAGGAGGAGGAGGCGACCAGGATTCAGTGATAGGAGGCAGTGCCGGGTCTAAAAATCTCAGTCAGACTCCCTGTTTCCTCCCAGTTCTGTGTGGCTGTCCCTGCACACGACCTGCCGGGCAGTCCCTATTCTAACATTTTCTAGTTACAGCCAAGGGAACTGAGGCATGGGGTGGTCACGTGACGGTCAAGGTCGCTTAGGCGGTAGTGGCCAGGCCGGGATTGGGCCAGTGACCTGACCCGGCCATGGGGAGAATTGGTGCCACCCATACACAAGGCCCTGCAGGGGTCCTGCGTGGGGAGCGGCGAGGAGGTGGCAGCTAGCCCGGCCCGCCCCAGGAGGCCCAGCGCTCGGCTCTGCTTCTTTCTGTAGGTTCTCTGACCCTCATCTCCAAGGTCACAGACCGCGCCAGTGACAGCATGGAGCAAGGGGTAAGTCCAGCCCTGGGCAGCTTCCATTGGCTGCAGGTTCCAGGAGCCCCTCCACCCTGCACAGGTCTGCCTTGTGATACCCCACTTCTTGGTGAGGGGCGCAGGCAACCATTTATCTCATGGGATCTTGCAACGAGCCATGGGTTCTGGCCCTGACATTTGCTGTGTGGCCTCAGGTACTGTGTGTCCCTCTCTGGGTCTCCAGTTCACCATTTATTTGAATAGTGAGGGCGGCTGCAGACTTGCACAAACCTGATAAGTAGTGCCCAGACTGTGTGGTCTGAGAACATTTGCGTTAGCACCTGGAGTGGTCTGTAAACTACAGTTTCCTAGGCACGCCTTAGGTCTTCCCAGTTGGAACTTCTGGGATAGGGTCCAGAGATAGGCATTTTTAACAAGCACCCCAAGTAAATGGCCCACAAAAGTTTGAGAGCCGTTCATCCACGAGAACATGTGAGCTCTAAGCGCACGCCTGGTTCTGACGGTGTGTAACTCTGCATTTGGGAGATACTGATCAGATGCTTACTGCGTTTCTGTCCAGGATGGCCAGTTTTATCCCACCTCCCAACTCTGTTCCAGTGGTTACCACAGTTACTTGTATCCACATATTTTCTGCTCCTCTAAGCAGTAAATATGCTAGAGCTGTGTGCTAAGAACGATTCTGAGGCCGAGTCCTAGACCACTGGGAAAGAG
>NW_006788335.1:1217746-1225012 GCF_000442215.2 Lipotes vexillifer | reverse complement strand
GGAAAGAGTTCAGTGATCGGTTAGTGGTGTCTTCCACAGGCAGAGGTGGGAGTGATGGTGGTATGTATGCCGAGCTGTTGCTCAGCTTTGCTGTGGCAGGTGTGCAGAGCATCCATATAATCAGTCATCAGCAGATAGGAATAGGGGAAAGGAGATAACGTCTCTTGGACCCCTGTTGCATGTCACGTCTTGTATTGGGGCCTGGAGATGCAGAGCTAAGACGTGAATCCCAGCCCTTGAGGAAATCACAGCTTAGTGGAGCTGTAAATACGTGGACATGAAGAACCATGATAAACATTGTGAGGGAGAGAGAGAAAGTGCTACAAGGTTCAGAGAAGGGATTCAGCTCTCCAGCAGGGAGATCACTGAGAAGCAATGATACAGGAGGAGCCCACACAGGGAGGACTGTGCGTGTGCCATGAAGGCAGAGGGAGCAAGG
The DNA here is from genome assembly GCF_000442215.2 of Lipotes vexillifer. NCBI lineage: Eukaryota > Metazoa > Chordata > Mammalia > Artiodactyla > Lipotidae > Lipotes > Lipotes vexillifer. Next base: position 1,224,573 of record NW_006788335.1, on the reverse strand, counting down.
GTGGTCCAGGAAGAGGGCCTGGCCTGGGCACAGGCATGGAGATGGGAAAGTGCCGGACATGTCAGAGTTCGGAGGGTCACCCAGCGTGGCTGGAAGATGGGAACAGCGTAGGTGCAGTCGGAAAAGAGTCTGAGGGGAGAAGTCAAGGTGGCTGGTGGAGGCGTGTGCAAGTGTGGAGGCTGAAGACAGCTGGGTGCGAAATCCAGGGGGTCAGACGCGCTGTTGTCATCAGCGCCCCCCCTCCGGTGTCCGTGGGCTCCCTGCTCTTTGGCATTTTGGCATTTTGTACGTACAGTGAGATTTCCCTCACTGTAGCCAAAAAACAGAGGTGCTTTGGAGTCGGCGCCCTGTCGTGACGTAGCAGCAGATGGGCTGGGCTGCCTACACTTCCCTTTAGGAGGGATATGCCTCTGCTTCCAAAAGGGAAAATCTAGGTCAGGAAGGGCTGTGTCTTCCCTCCTGTGGTGAGCTCCTGCACATGGCCCCTGCCTGGAGAAGCAACTGGAGTAGCCCACGGCCAAACGCCCTCCTGGCTTTCTCCAAGGGCCAGGCTTGATGCTACGCCAAGATGCAGGCTGGCTGTTGTCTCTCCATCTGCCTGTGGACACTGCACCAGGCCTGCTCTGGACTAGTGGCCTCCACCTCACACCTGCTAGGCTCGGGCTAGGACTCTGCCTGAGCCATGGACAGGCAGGTCCAGATAACCCAACCCCGACGCAGAGCTCAGTGGCTGTGAGTGTTCCTGAAAGATGGACTGGGGCTCTGCCTCTCCCTCCCCGCTGGTGCCCCTCAAGCTCAGGCCTCATCACCTCCCAGCTCTGCCATTCCATTCTCCATCTGGCAGCCAGAGTGATCCTATTAAAATATGTTTGATGGTGCCAGAACCCCTTTTTGCAAAGTCTTCCATGAATCTAGATGGCCTTCAGTAGAATCTGGAAAGTACTTATTGGTTGTGAGGACCAGCGAAGGCTACTTGGAGGAGGGCAGCGTTCGTTTGGGGTTTATGCTCACATCAAACCATTACCACAGTTCCTCACACAGGTCATAGCTGGAGGTATGGTTTCCAGGAAAAGCCAGATCCCACCACCCCGCCAATCCAAAATGGGACCCACATACCATCCAACACACAGTGTGAAACACCACCATCCCCACCTCTCCCCAGCCCCTGGCTACCACCATTCTGCTTTCTGAATAGAGCTTTTTCGGGAACAGTTTTAAATGTATAGAAAACATTGAGAAGATTATACAGAAGGTTCGCACGCATGCCACAGTTTCCCGTTACGAACATCTTATATTAGCGTGGTACATTTGTTACAGTAAAGAACCGATATTGATGTAGTATTGTTAACTAAAGACCATAGTCCATTCAGATTTGCTTAATTTTTGCTTAATGTTTTCTCCAGGTTGTCATCCAGGATATCGCATGACTTTTATTTTTGTTTGTTTGTTTGTTTGTTTTGGTTTTTTTTCCACACACACACACACACACACACACACACACACACACTGTATTTTATTTTTACAAGAGATAAATAAACTGACACCAAGCATTGTAAATGGGTGGCCACAACAAAAGCAACAATGATTGCAATTACCGAACCTGAAACACACTCACACTATGTCATAATATTGACTTTCAGTCCAGTCATCCTCCACTGTAACAGCTCCTTTACTTTGCAGTGAAAATTGATTTGTATATTTGTATGTTTTTTGCCTCTGAATCCTTGTGGGATTTTTTTTTTTATTCAAACAGAAAGTCACAAAAATTATAATCATCCTCATCAGTTCACTCAGTCCCATGTAATTAATTTCCTTTTCATTCTTGATCTTTTGTTAGCACTTTGATGAATTCATCAGTTTTCCATTAGAGCTCTGAAAATGCTTATTCATTCAGTTCAGCAGTATATGGTCAGTTACCAGAAACCTGTACTTGTCAGAGTCTTTTCCATGAATTCCTTGAAGATGAAACCCTTTTATAGGAACATTTTTGCAAAAGCATCATAGTATACCCGGAACTGTCTGTAAATGGCAAAAGACTTAAAAATGACCACGGTTAAAGATTTGATGAAAGTTCATAATAATGCAGTTGACAAGGAAATTTAGTTGTTTCTGAGATATACATTTTAAAGTAATAACTAGAATTATGACTTATAACATTATACCAGAACATATAAGATTTTTAGATATTTATCGCATCACTTTTAGATGTCATGTTTCCTTAGGCTCCTTTGACTGTGACAGTTTCTCAGGCTTTCTTTGTTTTTGATAACTTTGACAGTTTTGAAGAATACCAATCAGTTATAGTGTAGGATGCCCTCTGTTGGGATTTGTCTGATGTTTTTCTCATGATTAGACTAGGTTTGTAGTTTAGGCAGAAGATCACAGAAAGTACTACTCTCATCATATCATGTGAAGGGTACATACTGGCAACCTGTTGTATGACTATTGATGTTGACCGTGATCACCTGGCCAAGGTTGTGTTTGTCGGATTTCTCCATGTAAAGTTCCACCCCCACCTGCCCTGTCCGGACTCTTTGGAGGAAAGTCACTATGCACAGCCCACATTTAAGGAATGAGGAATAATGCTCCCTCTCCTTGAGAGCAGGGTATCTACCTAAATTATTTGGAATTCTTCTGCAAGGGAGATTTGTCTCTTCTCTTTCATTTATTAATGTATTCACTAATTCTAAATAAATTATTTATAACAGTAAGAATTCACGTATATTTATTTTATGTTTGAGTTCTAATCCCATCTACTTTATTTTATTTCTCAACTTGTTCCATCTTTGGCCACTGCGAACCTGGCCAGTTGGTTCCTGTGCCTCTTTCACATACCCCCATTGATGTGGGTTTGGGTGGGGATTTTTATTTTGTTTATTTATTTTTTGAGCACTTCCTTACTTTCTGGCACTACAGGATGCTCCAGGTTCTTGTTGTATATTTCCTGCCCCAGTCCTAGAATCAGCTATTTCTCCAAGGAGGCTTGGTTCCTTTAATTGGTTAATGGTATTAGAAACCAAGATGTGGGCACCAGGTTTGCTCATCGCTATTGGGGTATCATTTCTTCTAGAGTCTCTTAGCTGTAGAGCAAAGTAATAAGTGTGTATATACCAACCTGTGTATATACTCATATCTATAGCTATTTCTATATATAATTAAGTTAGATATGAGTTCTTACTGATGTCTTCAACTCTAATTCTTACCAAACGGATCATTCCAGCCTCCTTCCCTGGCTTATCTGTAAATTTCCACTCCAACAGGGAGAAACCTGGCTCCTGCCATCCAACATCCATTTATTTAATTGATCAGTTTACCTTCCTTCTTGAAAAATATTTTTCCTGGGTGTAGAAATCTGGGTTGACCAGTATTTTCTTTCAGTACTTTAAAGATGCCATGCCACTGTCTTATGGCCCGCCTAGTTTCTGATAAGAAATCTGCTGCAATGTTTATATTTATCCTCTTTATGTAAAGTGTCCCTTTTTTACTAGCTGCCTTCAAGATCTCTTTACATTTGACTTTCAGAAGTTTGACTATGATATCTAAGTATGTGTGTTTTGGAGGGGTGTGGCATTTATCCTGTTGTGATTCTTAAACTTCCTGGACCTGTGGTTTGTTGTTGTTCATTAATTTTGGAAAATTCTCTTGGATGCCCTGTTCTTCCTCCCCACCCCCCACACTCTATTTTCTCTTTGTGTTTCAGTTTGGTGAATCTCAACTTACCTATCTCCAAGGAATTCTTCATTTCTGATACCACATTTCTTATTTTTCACATTTCCATCTGTTCATGCATGCTGTCTACCTTTTCCACTAGCTCCTTTAACACATGAATCATAGTTATTCTAATGTCCCTGTCTGATGGCTCCAACATCTGTGTCACCTCACATTCTGGTTTTCTTGAATGCTTTATCTCTTGAAAATGAGTTGGGGTTTGTTCCTGTTTTTTGTGTTTGCCATAATGTTTGATCAAATACCAGACATTATGTGTAGGAGAACTGTAGAGACTGGGGGAAATAGTGGCTACCTCCAGAAGTGGACATGCTGCTTTTTCACTCATGCCATTCATGTCGAGGGTGGGAGTTGCATCAATCCAGTCAGTAGTTGAGCTGGGTTTAGGTTTCGTTGTCACCATCCTCGCCTTCAGAGCCCCACAGACTTCACGCTCCTCCAGAAGGGGGCTGCCGTTACCTGATGCTGGTTGTTGGGCCTGAGGTGCTGGAGAGTTTTTCTCATGTTCCTGCTCCATCTTTGGAGATCTCTTGGTTCTTGCCCCTTCCCCTTCTCAGGGGTAGACCACTGTTTCCTGTTACGCCGTGCTAGGCTCATAGGCCACAGCTCTCCTGGACAAGCCTCGGTCTTAAGTAGGGCCTGTGAGCCAGGCTCTCTCAGCTTTCCTGCCCCTCCTCTGCATGGTGGCAAAACTCTGCTATGTGTCTGTGGTGGGTCTTTGACAGGTTTCTGCTTTGTGCTGGTGCACAGTCCTGGGCCTGAGAGGTTACCCACCTCTTCTTGGATCAGATATCTTTTCCTTCTGCCCTTTCCCGAGAAGCAGTGGGCGGCTCTTTGCCTGGGCTCTGGGAGTGGGAGGGTTGCCCCACCTCCCCCAGTGGCTGAAGGGTTTTGTACCAGAGAGGGGCCTGTGGAAGTGGGCAGGGTTTTACTCCAGCCCCCAGTGGTAGTCTGCTTGCCTTCACCACCAAGAGGGGGTTCTCTCTGGCCCCAGTCTTCCTTGTAAGTACCTGGCAGAAACTCCTGGGAAAGAGCTTGCAAGTGACTGCAGATGCCCCTTGTGTCTGGGGCTCCCTGTTACTCTGAGCTGTCCCAGCAGCCCACACCTGACCTTTAAGAATCTATCAACATTTTAGCTGCTTTCTTCTCACCTTTATTTATCCCAACCCCCTCCTCCCCATGTGTTGCCAAAGGCAGAATAGCTCGTTCCTCTTGTGTTTCCATGGTGGGGCTGTGGTCCGTCTTTGGGACTCAGTTCACCCAGTGGCCTTGGGACCCCACCTCTCCCATAGGCATAAGAAGAGTTATGCTCTTGCAGACGATATGGCTTTTTCTCCCTGTTAGGTTGGGGGCATGGTTTCCTTGCAGCGCCTACATGATAAGCGGAAGTGGAACGACTTATATACATTTCTAATGGGTAGGATTTTATGCCCTAAACTGGGGACAGTGTCAAGGCCTGAAATTCAAGACAGTTTCTCTACACACAATTTTCACCTTGTTCATTGACTTTAGAAACAACCCTGCAAAAGGTTAAGGGGCATGTGCCCCATGGGTTAGGTGCTTGTCATTTCTAATTTTACGGGATGCTGTGCATGGGCTTGGGGGCATGTCACCTTACGTATTGTGGATTTCCAGTGAGGGATGACAGGGAGCTCCCAGCACGCTTGTTTTTCTTGAGGGAGCACAGAGCGTTTCCTCCACAGGTGCTACGGTTTTTTGGTTATTCTCTCTCAGGCCCTGCCCGCCCCCCGCCCCCGCAAAGGGCGCAAGCCCACAGAGCCAGTCCGGCCTTGGACATCTGTCACCTCTGGGTTATTGAGGTCTGGATGCTCCAGGCGTTACGGGGGACACAGACTAGAGTAGGAGCAGAGGCCGGGAGACAAACAGGTATCAGACGGCACAGCGAGGCCACGTGACCATCTCCATGGCCTGCAGAAAGATGACAGTGTCAGACCCCAGGCCCAGAGAGACTAGCCTGCTTGTAGGCAGTCCACACAGGTGGCATCCTGCAGACCCAGGCTCAACTCCTGGTCCTGCCACCGACAGGAGGTCAGGTTGGGAGCGAGTCCCTTCTGGGCTGCATTTCCTCCTTTGAAGTGGAAACAATGCCACTCCTTACAGAGGAGATGAGGCGTCCTGACCATCTCCCCCTCGCCCTGCTCCCGCCCGCAGGAAAACCTACAGAAGCTGGTCCACATCGAGCACAGCGTTCGGGGCCAAGGGGATCTCCTCCAGCCAGGAAGGGTGAGTGCCACCACTGCTGCCAAGGGCAAGAGCAAGGGCAAGGGGCAGCCTGGCAGGCAGGCGAGGCCTTGATAAGCCCCATTGTTCAGCTGGGCTGGCCCCAGGCAGGCCTGGCTGCAGGTGCCTTTCACCCAGGAGGGTGGGGGGAGGGCAAGGGCTCTGCTGGGCTCCCCAGGCCCCCCAGCTGCCTCCCCTGGGCTTTTCCGCTTTCAGGGCCTCTAAAGAAACAGTGCCATTTGGGTTCCGTGTCCCTCTGAGAAAAAGAGACACCAGTATTCTTAGTTTAGTCCAGTTACTGGGAAATCAGGGAAACCATCTCTCAGGAACCCCAACAAAGCATTTTAAAAGTAACATTTTTGGGGATTCCCCTGGTGGCACAGTGGTTAAGAATCTGCCTGCCAATGCAGGGGACACAGGTTCAAACCCGGGTCTGGGAAGATGCCACGTGCCACGGAGCAACTAAGCCCGTGCGCCACAACTACTGAGCCTGCGCTCTAGAGCCCGCAAGCCACAACTACTGAGCCTGCGTGCTGCAACTACTGAAGCCCGTGCACCTAGAGCCCATGCTCTGCAACAACAGAAGCCACCGCAGTGAGAAACCCGTGCACCACAACAGAGTAGCCCCCGCTCACTGCCACTAGAGAAAGCCTGTGTACAGCAGAGAAGACCCAGTGCAGATAAAAATAAATAAATAAATTCAGAAATAACATTTTTTAAGAGACAGATTTATCCACTTTTAAGCTTCCAAATGGAAAACGTAAAACTCAGCTCAAGGGCTTCCCTGGTGGCGCAGCGGTTGAGAGTCCGCCTGCCGATGCAGGGGACACGGGTTCGTGCCCCGGTCCGGGAAGATCCCA
>NW_006788335.1:1213597-1217631 GCF_000442215.2 Lipotes vexillifer | reverse complement strand
CTGTGAGCCGTGGCCGCTGAGCCTGCGCATCTGGAGCCTGTGCTCCGCAACGGGAGAGGCCACAACAGTGAGAGGCCCGCGTACCGCAAAAAAAAAAAAAAACTTCAGCTCAAGAATACACAGTCAAAAATGTGTTTATTACCTATTCCAGTCCATGAAAGACAAGGAACAAAGGAATGAGAGATTGCACTTAGGTGTAAAATCACACCTAATGTTTTGACCCGAGTCATCAGTTTAGTGAATATTTATTAAACATCTATTTGTATCCTCCAGAATTGAGGGGGCTGTAGCAACTCTTCACAGGTCTTCAGCCGTTTTAGCAAACTTTCAAAGGCTCTGTTCCAGTTGGACCCCTTGTGGTAGCGAACCAGCAAGCGAGTCATTGTTTGGACCACGCTGTGGCCAGAACGGTGTCTGGGGTTGGTGTAATTCAAGGTGGATGCTCCTGAAAGGCGAGGTGCCTGTCCCCAGAGCTGCTCCACCAAACACGGAGCACGTCTCCTAAGCTGGGGATTCTCCCACGAGTTGCTCTCTGGTACTCTGGGAGGCGCTGTAATTTGTTTCCCACTAAAGGGCCTCCCCCACCCTTCTCCAGGACATAGGGGGGTGTCAGCCTGACCACAGAGGTCTGCTTCTCTCCCCACAGGAGTTTCTGAAAGAAGGGACACTGATGAAAGTAACAGGGAAAAACAGACGCCCCCGACACCTGTTTCTGGTAAGTACCTGGCCCCTATCCAGGCCCCAGGACTGTCAAGTTCTGTAAAGTGTTCTGGGACAGTACTGAAGGACAGCTGCAAGCAAAGGTGAGACTAGACCAGAGCCTAATCCTTAGGGTGCGGATCATTCTGAATAGCCGAGCTTTCCAGAAAGCCGAGGGCTTTACAACCCATCCCTAATGTATTACTTGAACGATTTTGAGGGGAATGTTTCCAAAATTTAATTACCCAGGTGCCCATCCTAAAACCAAGAAGTTCTTAAACCGGGAATAGCTGTTCAACTGCCTTATCTAACAAGCGAGAAGACTGAGATCCAGAAAGGAGGGTTGACTTGGCCGGATCTCCCCGCAGGTCGGTGGCAGAGGTCCAGAAGGGAACCAGGGTTCTGACCTGAGCCCAGCCCTTTCTCCACTGTGCACAGGATGGGATATACGTAACATTTTTGTTGATTTACTGCCACAGTCTGGAACACCAGGGAGTGTCCAGGCCTGGGGTGTAGTAACATCGCCCTCAGCGGCTACTGAGCTACAAGCAGCGCTTTGCCCCAGTCCTGAGACCCGGCCCCCCGACCCCCGCCCCGCAAGCAGTTTTGCCTTTTAAGTTCTTCTCTCTGCTGGATGTAATTTTTCTCTCTGCTCCTTCGCCGTTAGCTGTCATCTCTTGTTACTGTCAGTTGTGGCTGCCCTGACAGCCTCCTTACACTTTGTCACAATCGTGTGCAGAGTAAAAGGAGAGAGGCTCCGAGGCAGTGTGTAGGAACAGGCCGACAAAGAAAGGGCATTGGAGGAGTGAGAACAGCATGGACAGGCGGAGAGGCGGGAGGAGCGTGGTGTGTCCGGAGGACCTCTGTGAGTCTCGTGGAGTCATTGGCTGCAGATGGGGTCTTCCACTCACGAGCTGGGTCTACACCAGGCCTCAGATAGATCCTCTGCCACTCGGGGACTGAATTCCAGAGAGGGCTCATGGTCCTGAGCAGGGGAATCCTGAGCCTGACCGAAGCGGCACGTCTGCGGCTGCCCATCAGGGTTTGGGGAGCCTCTGTGGCACGTGTCCCGAGGCCCCAGCCCGACCTCAGTGGGTCACTCCACTCCTCATAGAGCACAAGGGGCGCCGAGCTTAGAGGCTCTTCTCCCTCTGTTCCCTCCTCGCAGCCACCTGTCACCTCCTTGGAGAACCCCTCCCTCTGGCTGGCTGGTGCTGCAGTGCAAGGCAGGCAGCGTGGTCCTGGACCACTCGTAGTGCCCTGCGTGCTTGTGGCGTTGCCATGGCAGCAGGGGCTCGAGGGGCAGCCGCAGGAAGGCTGGAACTGCTGTGGTAGCGACACAGGAGGGTTCCCCAGGGTGGGCGGGGTGTGGCCACCACCAGCACACTACCCTGCACACACTTGGAGGCACCCTCATTTACTCGTGACCCTGGCTCTGCCACTGATGAGCTTTGTGATCCTGGGAGGTTGTCTAGCCAGTCTGTGCCTCGGTTTCTCCCTCTGTGAAATGGGGATGATAATAACAGCACCTGCCTGAGGGAATTGCTGGGGGATGAATTGAGATCATTCCGGGGGCTTAGCCCAGCACCTGGCCTGCCCAGGAGTGCATGTGGAATGGCCATTAGTTCTTGTCAGTGCTAGAAGAACAGAGCCAGAAGGGGCTTTGAAGGTTTCTCTGACCCAGGGGTCGGCCTGCTGCCTGTTTTGTTCAGAAAGGTCTATTGGAACGCAGCCTCACGCATTCTTTAATGATTGTCGGTGGCTGCTTTTAGGCTGTAGCAGCTGAGTTGACCATCTGGCCCACAAAAACTGAGATGTTTACTATCCGGCCTTTTACGAAAAAGATTGCCAACCCTGGTCTATTCCAACTCTGTTTAGACAGTGAGGCCCAGAGAGGGGAAGGGTTTGCCTGAGGTCACACAGCAGCTCAGTGCCCAGGCCGGGTCTCCCGCACCACCCTGGCCAGAAGCGCCAGGAGAGCTGGTGGCAGGAAAACTCACCCATTCTGTCCCCTCAGCAGACTCTGTCTGCAGGGAGAGGAGTGTAAATCCTGAGTTCTTGCTCCATTTCAGACCCCGAGATGCCTTGTCCTGTTCTATCCTCAGGACACCCCTAGTCTGCCTTGGCTCCCACGCATAGGGGCTCACTGGGGGCCACTCTCAGTGTTTGTAGTGATGTGGGGGTGGGGACGTCCTCCGCTTGGCAGGTGACGAGGCTGAGGCTCAGAGAGGGCAACGGCTTGTCCATAGTCCCAGAGCTGCTGCAGAGCAGGGTCAGGACTGACGGCCCACAGCCCCACCCAGAGCGTGACGTCGGCTCTTCAAGCTGTAAACTTTTAGCCAAACAGAAACACTCTCTCCGGAGGAGAAATGACTTTCCTTATGTTTCTTCATCTCTGCCCTTCTTTGGGGCAGGAAGCTTCAGTTGTTCATTCAACAAATATTAATTGAGCACCTACTGCGTTGCTGGAGGTACGGCGGTGAATAGAACACACCAGCTCCCTGTCCCCAAGGAGCTTCCCCCTTCCCTCCCTTCCTTCCTTCACTTGGCTTGGTAGAGGCTTAATTAATTAATTTTTAATATTTTATTTATGTATTTTTATTTTTGGCTGTGTTGGGTCTTAGTGGCGACACGTGGGACCTTTGTGGCGGCATGTGTGATCTTCCGTTGCGGCACGCGGGCTTCTCTCTAGTTGTGCGGGCTTCTCTCTAGTTGAGGCACGTGGGCTCAGTATTTGTGGCGTACGGGCTTAGTTGCCCCACGGCATGTGGGATCTTAGTTCCCCGAACAGGGGTTGAACCTGTGCTCCCTGCATTGGAAGGTGGATTCTTTACCACTGGACCACCAGGGATGTCTCTGAGGCTTAATTTATATAGAGTTAAATGCATCAATTTTATTTGTACCTGTTAGTATGTGTTGACAATTGTATGTCATCGTGTGACCACCACCTGGGTCAAGGTACAGAACCTATCCAATCCCCAGAAAGTTCCCCTGTGCCCCTTGTCAGGCACCTTCCCCCACCCCCACCCCAGGCAACCACTGGCCTTGTTTCCATCAGTATAGATTAGTTTTGCCTGCTCTGGAGCTTCATATAAATGTTATGAAGCAGCGTGTACTCCAGAGTCTGGCTTCTTTCCCTGGCATGTGTTGGAGGTTGAGCCCTGTCATCAGGCATGTATCTGTCTGCTCTGTGGTTACTGTGTGGCTGTGAGGTGTGGATGAACCACAGTTTCTGTGTCTAATCACCTGTTGATGGACGTTTGGGTTGTTTTACTTTGGGGCTGTTACGAATAAGCCTCTAGGAACATTCCCATACTTTTTTTTTTTTTTTTTTT
>NW_006788335.1:1205082-1213322 GCF_000442215.2 Lipotes vexillifer | reverse complement strand
GTGTCCCCTGCATCGGCAGGCGGACTCTCAACCACTGCGCCACCAGGGAAGCCCCCCATACCTGACTTTTTGTGGGCATCTGCATTTGTTCCTCCTGGGTGTCTATGTCAGAGTGGACTTGCGGGGAAGGGTGTCCCGTTTCAGCCCAGAGTGGTTTTGCTCTCCTGTGTGGGTCACGGGGAATGCGAGATGTCTCTGCTCAGTGATGCTCCAGGACACACCCAGCACAGCCTTCTGAGGCCAAGACATGTCTGATGGGGTTCCCCTCTCCCCAGATGAGTGATGTGCTCCTGTACACGTACCCCCAGAAGGATGGGAAATACCGGCTGAAGAACGCATTGGCGGTGGCCAGCATGAAGGTAGATACCTGGGGTGGGTGCCCTGGGGTGGGCGGGGGGACCCCGGGGAGGTGGAGACACAGCCCTGCTTGTGGAGCTCACAGACCAGCGGAGGTGAGGGAGCCTGGGTTGTGAGTTACAGCAGGATCCTGTTGTAGGTAGTCCAGGGAGAGTGAGGGTGAGGGAGGCCTCCTGGGCGGGGGAGCTGAGTCCCTTAGAGTGGATGATATTTGGACAAATAGGGAAGGGAGAGAAGGAAGGGGTCCTAGGGGGAGGGAAATGCATAAGGAAAGGCTTGGAGGGAGGAAACAAGCAGATGTTTTTTTTTCAATTGTGGTAAAATATGCAAAATATAAATTAACCATTTTTAAGTATACAATTTGACAGCATCAAGTACACTCACGTTGTTGTACTGCCACTGCCACCATCCACCCCAGAACTCTTTTCATCTTTCCAGTGTGAAGCTCTGTCCCCATTAAACACTAATTCCCCATCCCCCCTCCCCTAGGCGCTGGGAGCCACCATTCTACTCTCTTGTGTCTGTGAATTTAGCTACTCTAGGGACCTCATATAAGTGGAGTCATATGCGATGTTTGTCCTTTTGTGACTGGCTTACTTCACTGAGCATAATGTCCTCAAGGCTCATCCATGTGGTAGCAAGTATCAGAATCTCCTTCCTTTTTAAGGCTGAATAATAGTCCATCATATGTGTAGACCACACTTTGGTACCCATCATCCATCCATGGACACTTGGGTTGCCTACACCTTTTGGCTGCTGTGAATAATGTACATGGGAGTGCAAATACCTATTCAAGGGGCAGATATTTCTTAAATGTGAGAGAGATGCCAGCCCAGCTGGACATTCTCATGGGTGAGCTTGGAGAGAAGGGAAGGTGACAGAGCTGTGACCTCACTTGCTGTAACTTGGGTCCCAAATACGGGGCTGGTTGGGAGCGGGTGGGGATTCTCAATGAGCAGGAAGTTTTAGGAAGTTCATTCCAGCCCAGCGTGGGGACAGGGTCAGAGAGGCGAGCACTCAAGTGGGGGAATTGGGTGCGGGCTGTCATTTGGGAGGGCTGAGGGACGGGAGGGAAAGAGCTGTAGGGTCCCTGCAGGGGCTTTCCCGCTCCTGAGGCTCCTAACCTGGAGAAGGGAAAGGGAAGCACCTCGTTCAGCTGGGAGGCGGCTTCCCTTTTTGAACCAAAGCTTCTGCTCAGGAGTCTGTGACAGAGGCCGTGAGGGAGGGTGGCCACTGGACAGGTACTTGTCCAGAACGATGGGTTCTAAGAGGGATGCTCGTAGCCTTCCTGGGTGTGGGCTGGTGGCCACAGAGTTGGAGTCGGCAGCCGAGCCCTCACTGCACGCGTGTGCGCACACACAGACACGCGCACACACAGACACACACACACGCACACACGCGCGCGCGTGCACACACACACACACACACACACACACATACAAACACCCCCCACATCTTCCACGTAAGAAAGGTTTGCCCTTTACAATGAGGAAACTCAGGCTCAGAGTAGGGCAGTGGCAGGCCCCCTCCCGCCCCCATCCTGAGGGGCCACTGTTGGTTTCCAGGTCAGCCGCCCTGTGATGGAGAAAGTGCCCTATGCCCTGAAGATCGAGACTTCCGAGTCCTGCCTGACCCTGTCTGCAAGGTAGGAGGAGGGGAGAGGAGGGAAGGTCTGGGGCAGAAGGGGCAGGATTTTGCTGGTGGGAACATTTGGAATAACAGGTGCTGGAAGTGTTGTCATTTTTATTTCGGTATCCTTTTGGGTAAGGGACTTTTGTCTTTTCGTTATTTCTTGTCCTTTTTGGGATCACAGACCTCTTGGAGAATCTGGTAAAACTATAGCTTCTCTCCCCAGAAAAGAATGAGCACACACATGAAACTTTACATAGAGTCTCAGGGGTCTCCAGAGCCCGCTGCTTAAATATAAAAATACGTCATCGTTGTAAAACCCTAAGGGTTATTGGGTCTTTGCAGCAGTAAGAAAAGTTACAGCCAGTGAAAAGTGCATAGTGCACCTTAGTTCACAAAATGGTCTGCGTTTAGGCTTCCAGGTCTGGAGAGCAAGAGAAAAATAAGGAATGAGCATTCATCATTTTACTTTCCCTGTTTGGGGGTAAGGCCTTTCCATCAGAGATGGCTGTTTTCTTTAGGCCCTCGAGCTCTGCCCCGGGGACCCCTCCTCGCTGGCTTCTGGCAGAGAAAGGGCTCCCCCCTCCCTCTTTCGGGGCAACGCCAGGTCAAGCCGGGGTGCGGAGTGGGGGCTCAGAAACCAGGGAGCGGGGGCTTCTGCCAGGGGCCTCTCTGGGCAGAGTAGGGGTACAGAGTTCCCCAGGTTGGGGTGTCTTCTCTCCCAGCCAGCGTGTGACCCGGCCCGGGCGGCAGCAGGTCCCTTTGTGGGCGTGGTTCTGGGTGTGGGATGGAACTTCCGGCCTGACGCACACGCTGTGTCATAGATGCGCTTTCCCGTCCTCAGTGCCCAGTCCTGTGCTGAGGATACAAACTGTCTAAGCCTCGATTTGCTCAGAAGAGCCCACTTTACGGGTTGGAAAGTTATGACCTAGCAGAGCATAACTGCTGTAATGGTAGTGATGGCAAAGGTGACATGCACTGGGCAGGTACCTGCCAGGTGTCAGGCGCTTCCTGGGATCCTCAGCACCACCCTTGGAGGTGGGGCCTGCAGCTCCTCCCATGTGCAGGGAGTTGAGGCCTGGAGAGGGGTTCCACATCCATGTGAGGCAGAACTGGTGTTCAAATGCAGGACTGTGTGAGCCAGAGCACTTCTCCACTACTATCTACGGCCTGAGGGGGAAGAAGTAGCCTTGGAAATTCTAAAGAGTGACCCCTCCACCTGGGGAAGTGAGGGAAGGCTTCCTGGAGGAGGTGATGCCGGGGTGGGTTTCCATGGCCTCTCCTCTCCTTATCTCTAGGTAAAATCAGGGGCATGAGGAGGCCCAGGGTATGGTTTCCTTTTGCCCAACCGTGAAGTGAGAGTAGTGACAGGCCACGCTCAGCCCTTCAGGTGGGGCTGCCCATCTCTCCTAGGCAGAGGCACTGCCCTTTGGCCAGTGGCCTCAAGGAGCCACTGTCACTGTCAGGCCAGTCACCTTCCTGCTAGCCCCAGATACTTCACGCTGAAGCTTCCAGGGGACTCATGCATCTCCTTTTAGGGATATGGCACCTGGCTGCCCACTACCCTCCCTCCTAGGCCAAACTGGTCCCTTCTTCTTGTTTGAGTCCGCACACTTAGTACGGGGTGGGAATGACATCTAGGGGGCTCTGTGAGAATTTCCACCCTGAAGCTGCTCTGGGGCAGCTCAGGCCAGGTGTGGCTCTCACCACTCAGGAGACCCTGCCAGGCTCGGAGCGGGGATGGGAAGTCTTCGTTTTGGATGAGTGAGTGGGAAGTTGTGTGGGAAACTGAGGAGGAAGATGGAGAGAGTGGGACGGTGACCGTTGCCAGCATTTATCCACCCACCCTCCCAGTGGTACCCGGCCCTCAGCCCCCTGCCAGCCTGCCCCCCTAAAGTGTGGGACCCCTTGCTTTTGCACGGTGTTGTGTCCTCGACAGAGTCCTCCACACCACACGTGTCATTTGGTCCCTACAACAGCCCTGGGAGTTAGAGGAGCAGTGTTGGATGTTCCTTGTTACGGGCAGAGCCCGAATACAAGTAACGTTTGGGGCCGCCTGCTCGGAAGCAGCGCTGCAAGCCTTGGCCTGTCTGGCGGGTGGCTGGGCTGGCCAGTGGGGTTTCAGGCGTTGGGGAGAGAGGCTCTGGTGTGGGGGAGGGGCGGGGGCCACCAGGACGTGGTCCGCCCCCAGAGGGCGGAAGGCAGAGCCCTTGTGCACCCCTCGCTCACTCCAGCTTATGCCCACAGCTCCTGTGCAGAGAGGGACGAGTGGCACAGCTGTCTGAGCAGAGCCCTCCCTGAGGACTCCAAGGCCCAGGCTCTGGCTGCCTTCCAGCATAGCGTGGAGGTGAGCAGGGTTTCTGGGGCACCCGTCTCACAGACCTGGGTTTCCCTGGGGCCCCTGCACACCCACGAGGCCTCGCATCTCCTTCCATCAGGGCCCTGGGTCCTCCCCGTGCCCGGCTCAGGGTAATCACTGTGCAGCCCAGAGCCTGGCACCTACGGCTCTATTTGTAACCGAGGTCAGCTCCCTGGGGGTTGCAGGGGAACCTGTAGAAAAGCAGCCCAGCCCACCCACACACGTGCACACCCCGTGCGGGGTGAGGGGCGCCCGTCCAGTTGGTCTCCTGACCCCACTGCTTGCCCGATGCCGCTGTTCCAGATACGGGAGAGGCTGGGGGTCAGCCTGGGGGAGAGGCCCCCGACCCTGGTGCCTGTCACACACGTGATGATGTGCATGAACTGTGGCTGTGACTTCTCCCTCACCCTGAGGCGCCACCACTGCCACGCCTGCGGCAAGGTGAGTCCCCGTCGGGGGCCGTGGGCGTGGCGGCGGCATCGGGTGGGGACCAGGGGGGCGTCCAGCAGCTGCTGCGTGTCGGGCCCAGAGTGGGGCATGTTCACACCAACCCTGTGAAGTTAATTCCCCTTTTACTGATACCCTCCCACCAGGACTCCAGATCCCAGGCCCATCCCACTACACCAGCAAGCTCTCAAAAGGAAGTCATAGCAGATGTGGTGGTTTTCCTGGGATGAAAAGCCTCCTGTCATGGTTAAGGGCACAGGCTCATCAGAAAAACAGATCAGCTTACAGCATGGTGATGATAGTTAGCAAAAGTGTAGTGTATATTTGGACGTTGCTAAGAGAGTAGATCTTAAAAGTTCTCATACAAGAAGAGAAAATTGTATGTGGTAGATGGATGCTAACTGGACATTGTGGTGAGCATTTCATCATACAGTCTCCCTTGTTATCCACAGGGGATTGGTTCTAGGATCCTAGGATCCCCGTGGCTACCAAAATCCCAGGATGCTCAAGCCCCTTATGTAAAATGGTGTAGTAGTTGCATACAACCTACACACATCCTCCCGTATACTTTAAATCATCTCTAGATCGCTTATAATGCCTAATACAGTGTAATTGCTATGTGAATAGTTATAAACATAGCATGAATTCCGTGTAAACAGTGGCCAGCACACGGCAAGTTCACATTTTGCTCTTGAAACTTTCTGGAATATTTCTAATATTTTTGATCCACAGTTGGTTGAATCCGTGGATATGGGACCCACAGACATGGAGGGCCCACTGTATATACGTATATTGAATCATTACATTGTACACCTGAAACTAAAATGATGTTATGTATCGCTTGTATCTCAATTTTTAGAAAAGAAAAACAGATAAGCACCTGCACAGAAACATAATTACTGTGCTCAGAGCACGGGGCCCTGGAGGAGGTGGGAGCGAGCGGGCAGGGGGCGCCGACGCGTAGCTGTGCGCGTGCTGGGAGGGTGAGACCCTCTGACACGCATCACCCCACCAGATCGTCTGCCGGAACTGCTCAAGGAACAAGTACCCTCTGAAGTACCTCAAGGACCGCATGGCCAAGGTGTGTGACGGCTGCTACGGGGAGCTGAAGAAGAGGGGCGGGGACATCCCAGGCCTGATGAGAGGTACCGGGGACCACCCTCCCTTTCTTTCCCACGTGGCTTCTTCCAACCACCTTCCTGGGGAGGCTCTGAACAAAAGCAGCCCTCAAGGAGGAAACCATTTCCCCAAACATTGGTTCTGTAGAAAGTGCGTAGGTGCACCCAGAGGAAGGGTTCCACGGACAACTAAGTTTGGGAAACGCTGGGTCCACGCGTCTGTGGTGAGGACGGTTGGCCGGCGCTCACGTCTGCTCTGCGTAGCGGCCCTCTCTGCAGGCCTGTGTTCCTTGGGGCCTTTTTGCAATAAGGATGATGAGATGGAGAGCAGAGGCGTCATGGTCGCAGAGGGGCTGAGGGTCTTCCAGTAAAGAAGCCCAAGGCAGCTGAGCCGGCCCGTGAGAGCCCGTGCGCAGGGGACAGGCTTCGGCAGAGCAGGGTCAGCTGGAAGGAAAGCAGGTGGATCCTGGGCCTAAAACCAGACTCCCCCTCCCCCACCCCCCAGGGCCACCTGAGGCCATCGGAGAGGACAGCCCAGTCTCATGGAGACTCGGAGAAGAGGGGCTAGCCAGCACTCAGGGAAGGCCTGCCCCCAGCCCTGCCTTTGTGTTAGCAGAGGCGGCTGTGCCCGTCTTTCTGGTCACACTGAACCGCCCCAGTGAGGCTGGGTCCCATCTTGGGAGGGACGGGAGCTCAGATTTTACAGACACGTGGCTTCCGTGCCCATCCGCGTGGACTCTCACCTCCCTTCCGGCGCTTGTCTTGCTGCAGGGCGGCCCGTGAGCATGAGCTTCCCCCTGTCCTCCACCCGCTTCTCGAGTAGCGCCTTCTCGTCCGTCTTCCAGAGCATCAACCCCTCAGCCTTCAAGAAGCAGAAGAAAGTCCCTTCGGCACTGACCGAGGTAAGGCAGGTGGGGCTACCTGCATGGGAGGCTGGGGGTTGAGACGTTTCTCGGTCCTTCTCAGTGGACAGGGACGGACGCCCCGCCCAAGCCAGACCAGGCTTTTCAGGACAAAGAGGATCCCTAATGGGAGGTGTCCTGACTCACGCCAACAAAGGCAGCCCTGAAGCACAGGCCCGTCTCCTGGGTGACCGAGAAGACACCTGTTGGTTGCAGAGGACAGGAGCCCAAGTGGTTGTAGGTGGTGCTAGGAGACATCTCTCCCATCCTTCTCTGCACTTGTCGCCCCAGCCTAGACCTAGTCCCCAGGGTTACTGCACAGATCGCCCGGGCACTTGGGTCTAAAGCCGTTCGTCCTGGCTCAGGTCTCCCACGTCAGCCCTTCCCTGCCCCCTCCCCCCGCCCCCAAGCTTTGCACCATTCTCTCACTCTGGGGGTCCCACATGGGCTCAGGTGGTGAGCCTCCTAAGGGTCGTGGGGCTCTTTGCAGGAAACCTCAGAATTAGCTAAACTAAATTCCATTCTGGAAACAGGTCCAGATTACATGTCTGTATTCTAATCACAACCACAAACAAATGTGTGCCATGAATATACATGCTGTCAAAAGAAGAGTGATCAGCTGTTTCCAAGTTTTTTCATTACTATTCATTATTGAGTAGCAGGTGGTAATAAAAAAGTGTTAGGGATGCAAATTTTAAATGAGTACAGTTCTGTCCATTAACTTAATTCCTTTTGCATTTTAAAAATCTTGTAAATAACACATATGTGATAAAATTTTTTTCACAACACAGAAGACTATATGATAAAAAGTGAGTTTCTCTCCCTCCCCAGACTCCTTCAGTCCCACCCCTCAAAGGTAACCACCATCAAGTTTCTTATGGACCCTTCCAGAAATTTTTGTGCATATACATAATAAAGATAGACGATCATAGATCCTTTTTTTTACCCAAAAGATGATGTACTGGGTCCTCTGTACATTTCTTCCAGTTAATTTATCTTCGATATTATTATTTCACAGTAGTTCATACACATAAATCTCACACTTCTTGCATTGTGTGGCTGTCTCATCATTTATTTAACTAGTCGCTTTCCACAAATTGAGAAAAGATCACCCTCTCACTCACACTGTGGTGTCTGCATGAGCTGAGCTCATAGAACCTGAGTGTTCTGTGGGTACAGAGTTCGAGAACCGTTCTCACTCCTTGGGCATCCGGGCACTATGATCCTGGTGCTGTGTGGATCTGCCCCAGCCAGCTTGGCAGTTTTTGCCCAAAGTGACAACCTTTTTGTTATTCAGCGAAGACTACACCGTGGGCTCTGCAGCAGCCCCAGAAGAAATGCGCGCCCGTCTCCCTCCGCCCTCTCCTCTTCCCCCAGGAGCTCCACCTCAGCAGTGAGATCTGCTTCCCATGGGAAAGTCTGCAGGAA
>NW_006788335.1:1182373-1204965 GCF_000442215.2 Lipotes vexillifer | reverse complement strand
AGGAATGCTGCCCCTGGAGCATCTGTCAGGAAGGGAGATCGCAGAGTCGGTTTCTCTGATGTGTTCTGTCCATTCTGCCTTTCTTACTCTGGGAGCTGCTCCAGCAGGTCAAGTGTGGGGAGAGAAGTCGAGTCTGGTGTTAGAAGTCCTGGGACCCGGAGAGGGGCAGGTTCCTTTCCTGGTACTTATCAAAACACCCGGCTGGTTGTAGCTTCCTCTCCCTACACTGAAGTTAGCTGACCTTCAGAACATTTGCTGAGAGATCTGAGTTCTTACCCTCTCTTCAACTAAGTCAGGATTTGACCTTTGGTAGATCCCTCCATTCCTCTGGGCCTCAGTTTCCCCACCTGTAAAATGAGAAAGTCAGATGAAATTATTTCAAAACCTGGCTTTATTGCTCTCATAGTAAGGTGAATATTTATGGAGCACTTACTGTGGGTCAGGCGCTGTACCTGACAGGTACCCGCTTGTGTCACTTAATTCCAGTTTTACTAGTAAGGACACTGAGACTTTGAGGATGTAAGTGGCCTGACATTACCCTTCTAGTAGCTGGTAGAGCCTGTGCTGGAGCCCTAGATTGGTCCTACTCCAAGCCTGTGTTCTTAGCCCCCATATGAAGCCCGTTCAACAGACCACAACCACTGCTACTGCTACTTAGAGGAGTTAACAAGCTCATTAGGCAGGAGATCATAAAACCTTTCAGATAAACAGTACAAAAGGGATCCCCTCTTAAATATAAGAAAGAAATAAACGGAAAAGTATAAGAATCAATTTTAGAAGGAAGAAACTTTCCCCCAAATACCTGCAGTTTTGTAATTTGGGGCCTTGGGGGTTGAGGGCAGGGAACCAGGAATCTGAGTCTCCACCAGGGGGCAGCACTCCTGCAGGCAGTTTTTGATTCCTGTGTCTAGGGTCCGCAAATCCTGTCAGAAAATCCTGCCTCTCAGACATGGTACAGTTTTGCTGCCTTTGAGGTGCTGGGTGGATCCCGAGATCATCCAAGTCCCAAATTCCAAAGCAGTATAAACACGCTGCCAGCGAGTTCGCAGTGTCATTTTGGCTCTGTGTAAACCGTGTCTGCTACCTGGTGCCCTGACCGCCCTGCTTCCGTCTGCCAGGTAGCCGCGTCCGGAGAGGGCTCCACCATCAGCGGTTATCTCAGCCGTTGTAAGAAAGGGAAGAGGCCCTGGAAGAAGCTCTGGTTTGTCATCAAAGGCAAAGTGCTCTACACCTACATGGCCAGTGAGGTAGTGTGGTTCCTGCTTTCTCTCCTCTCCCGTGAGGGCCCATGCGTTAAGCTCGTGCCTCAGACTGTCTGTGTGGGGTGTGCACTGTGCCTCACCAGAGGGCGGTGTGAGTCCAGCATCTGGTTCCCACGTCAGTTCCCACTTCGGTCAGGTGTTTACTGAGGGACGCCGTGTGGATATGCAGCCATGCGTCCATTTCCAATCTGAGTAATTTACCGTTTCTTTGTGGGGCTAAGGCGGTACAGCAGGCAGGACTGTGCAGCATAGCATTTGGGTATCACAGCCCCAGCATCCAGGACAAGCTGGCACTCCCTAAAAGAGAGCTCCTTTCTGTTCTCCACTTCAGTTGTTTGAGACAAAATTCAGCAGCTTGGAGGGAGCTACCATACTTACTTTCTTATTTATTTATGGTTGCATCGGGTCTTAGTTGCGGCATGCTGGATCTTCATTGCAGCACATGGGCTTCTCTCTAGTTGTGGCACGTGGGCTCCAGAGTGCTTGGGCTCTGTACTTGAGGCGCACGGGCTCAGTAGTTGCGGCGCGCGGGCTTAGTTGCCCCATGGCATGTGGGATCTTAGTTCCCCAACCAGGGATCGAACCCGCGTCCCCTGCATTGGAAGGCGGATTCTTAGCCACTGGACCACCAGGGAAGTCCCACTTCTTTACTTTTTGTCTGTGCATTTGTCAGGGAACTATATTGCCTCATGGTAACTCTTCTGCTAAGTAAAACTCAAGTTTATATACATATATCATAGAACATCTTACATTTACGTCTACTAAAATATCGGAGAGGGCCTTGGTCAAGCCTGCTTCTGGTGTAGATAGGTGTGAGCTTGGCTGTACAGCCGGGGGCGCTCTGGTCCTGGCCCAGGCTAAACCCGTGGGATAATGTGAAAGATTTCCGTGCCCAGGCCCCACCATCTGATGGTTTCCACAGGTGAAATCCGCTTTGAAAATGGGACTTAAATGCATTCTGCCCAGCTGCACAGGGTAGGTGTTTTACCCACAAGGATGTGCACATCAGCACAGGGCTGGCCCTTCTCCCCTGACCGCAGATGCTGGTATCCGGGCAGAAGGCACTGCCTTCTTCCGGGCATAAAGCTTCCCTCATGAGGGGCCTGCAGCTGCGCCGGCTGCAGTCAGCCCCATCTTCAGGGATCCCAGAGGCCAGGAGGGACGCAGACACACAGAGGGGACCCACTGTGGGCCTGAGTGACTCGGGCACTGTGTGAGGCAAGCCCTCCCCTGAGGGGGCCTTTCACTTACGGGTCCACAGATGGGGCTCTCCGTGCTGAGGAGAATGTGGATCTTTCTGGAACAATCTGAAATGTGCTGCAACCCAGAGTGGCATCTTCCTAAGGAGGCATTCCACAGGACACTCGCAGGGGCCCTCTGAGAACTGGGTTCTGAGAGAACCCTGAGTAGACAGTTTGTGGGACTTCCTCACAGTAGTGCTTTTGAGTCTCTAATGAGCAACGGCATGTTGTGGGTCCCCAGGATGTGGAGAGTCCCAAGGTGGCCTGACAGCAGGCCCTTCCTCACAGAGCATCTCATGGAAAACACACTTGGGGAAGAAATGCTGGCTTAGACAGATGAACAAAGGCTAGTGATAATTAACCAACCACCAAAGAGAGTGGATCCTGTTTGAGAATGGAAAACCCAGAGGCCGCGGGTCCTGAGCAACAGTTGTCATGGAAGTGAGAGTGTGGGTTAATTTTAAAAGACGGATTTAAGTATGCTTCCAAAGCCACTTCCTCAGAGAGAGGAACTTGTACAGTTTCTCAATAAGCCTAAACCAGTGACAGGACCAAGCTTTCAAATTCCATCAAAGAAAAAAATTTGATGAAATGGATAGCCAGTTTTCACTGTCTACACTACCATGAACCCCGTCATGTACCCTGAGGTAACCCAAACCAGATGTAACTTGCTGTCAGTAACAGTCCTGGGAGAGAGTGACTATCAGAAATACATAGGAATCTTTTAAATTTTTTCCAATATTTTATTATTTAGTCAATATATTTATTATTATTATGTTTAAACAATTTCAAACATAAAGATGTTGAAGGAATTTTACAGTGAACTGTCTTATAACCATCAACTAGATTATACAAGTAACATTTAATTACACTTCCTTGAACAAATATCTGTCTATGCGTCTCTCATCCATCTTACTTTTTGATGCTTTTCAAGTATACTTCCCCCTAAGAGTTCAATATTTCTGTATCTTTTTTTTCTTTTGAGGTACAATTTATATATAATGAAATACACAAATCTTAAGGATACTATCTGTTGAGTTTTGACTAATGAATACCCCTGTAAATCCCCACCTCACCCCTATCCCCGGAGGCAACACAGTTTTGATTTTTTTCCTACCGTATATTAGTTATCTCTTTTAGATCTTCATACAGATGGAATCATGTGTGACTTCTTGCACTCAGCATGTTTTTGAGATTCATTCATGTTGTTGCACTCAGTAGTAGGTCATTTCTTTTATGACTGAGTCGTACTCCATTTTGTGAATATACCGGTTTGTCCATTCACCAGTTGAAGGACATTTGAGTTGTTTCCAATTTGAGGCGGTTATGAATAAAGCCAATTTAAACTTTTGCATACAGGCTTTTGTGTGAAAATAGGTTTTTATTTCACTTTGGGTGAATACCTAGGATTGGAATTTCTGGATCACAGAAGGGTATATATTTGGCTTTTAAGAAATTAGCAGACATTTTTCCAGAATGGTGTAGCATTTAACAGTCCCTGCAACAGTGTAGGTAAATTTGGGAGTTCTGGTTGTTCCATGTGTTTGTCAGCACTTGGTATTGTCAGTCTTTAATTTAGCCATTCTGGTGGGGGTGTAGTAGTATCTTAATGTGGTTTTAATTTAGATTTCCCTAGTGACTAGTGATATTTTTCATGTGTCTGTTGGCTATATATATATTTCTCTTTGAGAAGCGTCTGTTCGGATCTCTTGCCCACTTTTTAGAGTAGATTGTTTGTTATTGAGTTACAGGAATTCTTTCTGTACCCTGGCTACCAGTCTTTTATGAGATAAACATTTTGTGAATATTCTTTCCCAGTCTGTGGCTTGTCTGTTCATTTTTTTAAATGAATGAATGAATCAATCTTTTGGTGAACAGAAGTTTATAACTTTAATGAGGTCAATTAATGTTTTCTTTTTTGGCTATTGCTTTCGTGTCCTAAGAAACTTCCGACTACTGTAAGTCACAAAGTTATTTTCCCCATATTTTCTTTTGAAAACTTTACTGTTTTAGTTTTTACATTTAGGTCTATCTCAAATTAATTTTTGTGTATGGTGTGAGATAGGAGTCAAGGCTCATTTTTTCCCCTATAGGTATCCAGTTGTTTCCAGCACCGTTTGTAGCAAAGACTTCCCTTTCCTTATTGGATTATTTTGGCGTCTTTATTAAATATTAAATGACTAAGTGGGGGTCTGTTTCTGGGCTCCCTATTCTGTTTTACTGATATATTTACCAAACATTATGCCAATACCATACTGTCTGTCTTATTACTATAACTTTATGTAGTAAGCCTTAAGTCAGGTCGTGTAAGTCCTCCAACTTTGTTCTTTTTAGAGGTTTCAGTACAATTTTGAATTTAATTGGTAAGGGTGAGCGTCCTCTTGCTTTGTCTCAATCTTAAGGGAAAAGGATTCACTGTTGCGCTCTTAAGTATGATGTTGCTGGTAGGTATTTTATAGATGCCCTTTGTCAGATAAAGGAAGTTCCCTTCTATTCCTAGTTTGCTGTGAGTTTTTATCGTGAATGGATGTTGAATTTTGTCAAAAGTTTTTTCTGATCTAGCAGTCTTTTTTTTTTTAAACATCTTTATTGGAGTATAATTGCTTTACAATGGTGTGTTAGTTTCTGCTGTATAATAAAAATATGGAACGCTTCACAGATTTGCATGTCATCCTGGCTCGGGGGCCATGCTAATCTTCTCTGTATCTTTCCAATTTTAGTATATGTGCTGCCAAAGGAGCACTGATGTAGCAGTCTTTGAAAATGGATTCCCTTTTAGACACAAACTCTACTCTCCCCCCGCCTCCTCGCACAGTCATTCTGATGTGCTTAACTAATTATATCTCTTTGTTTATGTGTGATTTTATAAAGCTGTATTCTTTATGAACATGTATTTTTACATAAATATGTGTGTACAAAAATATCTTTATCTATATATAAAAAGCTCTTTCTTTTTCCGCTAAGCACTGTGATTTTAAGATTCATCTGTGTTCTCTGGGTACATCTCACCGAATTGTTAGCAGCCCTATAGCACGGACACCCTGAGTGCTCCATATTGAAGCGCTGCGAAAGAGGGCCTGGGGGGATGAGTACAGAATACGTTAACAAGGGTAACACTAGAAATCTGAGTCACTGATAAATCGAGTTAGTGGAAAGAATGTGGGGTTTTAGAAAGTGGTCACGAGTCCAAACACTGGCTCTGCCCCTTACTCGCTGTGTGATCTTGGGGAGCTATTTACCTTCTTTGAGCCTCAGTTTCTTCTTAGAATGGGGGTGACACCTTCTATGATTGGTACGAAGATTAAACAAGATAATGTGAACGTGAAAGTGCCTGGACCCTAAATGCTGTCACAAAATGTTAAGTTTCTTTTCCTCCTCGCGACTGGTGCTGGCGGGGAAGTGGGAGTGAAGAGTATGTGTGTGATAATTGCACCGTTGCCAGAGATGCCCCACACAGAGGGGCTCGTCATGCATGTTACATTGGAAGCATCAGTGATTGCTAAGCTGCTGACTGGGTATCTTGCCGTGTTTAACATCAGTTTTCCCTTTGCCTCTCTGCAGGACACAGTGGCCTTGGAGAGCATGCCCCTCCTGGGTTTCACCATCGTGCCAGAAAAGGAGGAGGGCAGCAGCGAAGTAGGACCTATTTTTCACCTTTACCACAAGAAAACCGTATTTTATAGCTTCAAAGCAGAGGATACCCATTCGGCTCAGAGGTACCAAAATAACTAGTCGTGCGTTTCCTTGCGTCTCTCTCAGAAGGGAGCGAGCTGTCACCCTGGGCTTTGGCTTCTGTTCTTCTCCATCCATCCTGTCCTTTCAAGTCCCCTCGGGCCACAGCAGAGCAGCAGATTTAAATTCACAGGCAGACCTCAGACATATTGCGGGTTCGGTTCCAGACCACCGCAGTAAAGTGAATGTTAAAGCAAAGCGAGTCACAAACTTTTTGGTTGGCCAGTGCGTAAAAAGTTATGTTTATACTGTAGTCTACCACCTCTGCAATAGCATTACGTCTAAACAAATGTACATACCTTAATTTGAAAAAACCTCACTGCTAAAAAATGCTAACCATCATCCGAGCCTTCAACAAGTCATGATGTTTTTCTGATAGTGACATCAAAGATCACTGGTCACAGATCACCATGACAAATACTTATAACAATGGAAAAGTTTGGAATATTGTGAGAACTGCCAAAATATGATACAGAGACACAAACTGAGCAAATACTGTTGGAGAAATGGTGCTGCTAGACTTGCTGGACATAGGGTTTCCACAAACCTTCAATTTATAGAAAATGCAGTATCTCCGAGCACAGTAAAGCAAAGCACAATAAAACAAGGTCTGCCTGTATTATGACTCATTCATACAGGTGTGCATTGATTCAGCAACCTTTGCCCTGTACTCTAGGCGTTTTGCTAAATGCTAGGGAAACAAATATAGTAGGACACGGTTGCTGACTTCAGGCTAATAAGTCTCATCATTCATGGGTTCCCTGGCCAGGGTTCCAGGCAGAGCCTCAACACCAAGTGTCCCCTCTCTTCTGCGTTGCAGGTGGATCGAAGCCATGGAAGATGCAAGTGTGTTATAGCAGTTATCAAGCACGTGGACTCAGAGTACACTCTTAGGTTGATGCGTGGACCCTTCCAGAAGCCAATCTGTGTCTCCACTCATCTGGACACACATCTCGATTCAGCATGGGGCCTGACCTTGTTTGCTATAACCCCTCTCTCACACCTTCACAAGTGGAACCCTTAAGGGATATTTATGGACCTTTTCTGTCTTCGTGTTTTCCACCCCCGCCCCAGGCATAAACTATTTCCTTTTCCAGTAGTGAGTTAAAATTTAGTAACATGAAGACGTGGAAACCAATAGAGAAGTACATTTTAGAAATGCAAGCTTTTTAGTAGAAACAAGCTTTTACAATTTTTACTCCTGGTAAACATGATGACCTTTCACGTTGTTGATGTCAGTGCCTCAGGTGAAATGAGAAACAACCAGCAAATAACAGCTACTCTCATCAAAAGCACTTTATTGTTTTACTGAGCAACAACCTCCAGTTTTATTTTTTCCAAGGGATTTACTTAAGTAAATGGTAGATGGAGTCCTGTGGACTAACTTGCCACCAGTACTGGCTGTGGTGCAAGGAGGCGACACCAGGAGGGTGTCCCTTACCACGGAGGGTGCAGGGCCACGTGGCACTGGAGCACAAGGGGAGGACTCTCTCTTCCAAGTGCCCACTCGACCTGCAGACCGACAGGGCTTCCGAAAGGAGATATTCCGTCCTCCCCACGGCGGCCCCAACACCAGAGTAGTGCGGGAAACTCCGCGGCTGGCAGATCCGGCCCTCGCCCCCGGAGGTCACTGCAGACCCTCCGAAGAGACAGGGGTCTGCTTTAATTTATTGTGTGCCTTCCTGAGTTTACCCTGCACAAGCTGACTTCGTTACGCTTGTGAGAACTGTTCTTGTTTTCGACACGGTGATCCTTCTGCTGTATTCCTGAAGCCCTGAAAGAGACAAAAGGAGAGAAAACAAGATGCAATCAGAAGGTGAATTCGTGGTCTCGGCCAGTGGCTCTGGATACAGTGAGGGAGCACAGAAATAGTGGCTTGAAGATCCTCTCTGGGCGCCTGGGGCTCAGTCACCTCCCCGCTGATGACTGCTGCTCACGATGCTGGACGTGTTTTTACATAAAGCAGAGTGGTGGGGGGGGACTCCTTGTTACTCTCATCGAAATAAAAAACAATCATCACATATTCTGATGTCCTGTCCCCATCTTCCTGCTGCCCTGTCCCCTAAAAAAGGCATTTGCTGACAAACATTTTGTAAAAAGCACCATCTCCAGGAGTTATTTACATTAAATATTTTTAGGGGAATTTTTTTTTCTAGTTTGCAGTTCTTTTAAAATGTTTGGTTAAACATTTAATTAATGATTCAAACTAAGTGATTAGAGAGGCCTTCTTATTAATTTTTGAGGACTTTCATTTTCATCATCAGACATATTGAAATGGGCCTTCTAGACCCTTTGAGCCTTTAGAAAGCACAACAGGACTTCAGCACAAGGAAGTGGGCGCTTCTCCAACCTGCCCGTGCCACTGCCCATTGTCAGTTTCTGAGCTCCGGGTAGAATTATGTCTGGAAGTCACCTGGAAGGCCTCTTTTACTGTATAACATCCTATTTCTGATACTCCGTGAAGAAGATGTGATAGGGCTTTTATTCTCAGTGAATAGTTAACCCTGATAAAAACACCTGAGTTGTAGCTAAAACATACTGGTTGGGTTTTGTCAAAGGAAGTATAGCCACAGAGGTCCTGCACAGCTCGCGTGTGACTGGGTGAGGATCTGCCCGGTTACCTGGGCCTCGCTTTCACCTGGCCTCCCCATGGTTCTGCGTGGATGCATTTCAGCCGATTTCTACTGGTTGATTTGGTTCATTGTCCCTCCCCTGCCCTTCTCTCTGGCCAGCTCGTCTTACATGTTCATGTCAGCGTCTGTCCACTGGGTGAACCCAGAGTAACTCGGGCCCAGAGGCTGGAGGAGTGGCTGCCCAAGGCCCCACGATACTTGCTCTCCCCAGGCACAGGGCAGCCCCTGGGCACATCCCCAGCAGAGGCTGTGTTTCTAGAGGGGAAGCTGTGCTGTGGCTTAGAAACCAGAACACACTCCAGGAGCCCTGAGCCCCGGTGCCTTCACCTGTCACCCGGAGACCCTTCCAGCTTCCCAAAGAGATCAGGGGACACAGCGCACACCGGGCGTTTGTAGGAGTGGACCGAAGGCTGTGACACTGGAAAGCAGGTAGCACTTATTTTACACTCTGGTGGTTTCACAGCTTCCCTGAGACTGGATGTGTCTCTCCAGTCTGGACTGGTCCTCATAAGCAGGAAGAACTCTGTTCGTTGTCACTAACGCAGAGCACACTGGAACATGGTAGTGACCCGGGACACTGATTGAGCTCCTGGGTCCTAATAAGTCTTCTATTAATACATGTCAGAAATATACTCTGAGTTGTTCTTCTGAGGCTGACAGATTCCCTGACTACTCGTTCTCTTTTGGATGCAGCCCGGGCAGGTGAGGCGTGAGGGGCTGATGCCCAGGTGGTGTGCTGGTGTGCACCGACCCTGACGGCCCTGCTGTAGCCCCAGAAGCAGGTCAGAGTCCTTTTCCCATCTAGTCCAGCCTCTCGTTTGATTGACAGTATAAATGGCATCACTGAACACTGAGGCCCTACGTGGGGACTGAGGCCACCTGGGGTGGGAGTGGTAGGAGCTGATGGAACCCGAGTTTCTTTCTTTTAAAAAATTAATTTATTTTTATTTTTGGCTGCGTTGGGTCTTTGCTGCTGTGCGCGGGCTTTTCTCTAGTTGTGGCGAACGGGGGCTAATCCTCGTTGTGGTGGCGTGGGCTTCTCATTGGGTGGCTTCTCTTGTTGCAGAGCACGGGCTCTAGGTACGCGGATCAGTAGTTGTGGCACGAGGGCTCAGTAGTTGTGGCTTGCAGGCTCTAGAGTGCAGGCTCGGTAGTTGTGGCGCACGGGCTTAGATGTTCCGTGGCATGTGGGATCTTCCCGGACCAGGGCTCGAATCCGTGTCCCCTGCATTGGCAGGCGGATTCTTAACCACTGCGCCACCAGGGAAGCCCCTGAGTTTCTTTCTGCTGTGGGGCAGTCAACCACATGCTGGAATATTCTTCCCTTCACGGATTCAGCCTGTGATACGCGGCTGCTGTGAGCAGGGAAACTTCTGTGCTTCCACGTATTAAGTGTCAGTCAAGAGGACAAATGTATCCACAGTAAGACGTCTGTTTCCAATAGCAAGTAAAGGGAAACCAACCTCACACTGGTTTAGACAGTTAGGAAATCAGCTCAACAAGAAGTGGGAAAGCAGGGCAGGTTCAGGGCTGGACAGTAACCCCCAAGCTCCAAGCTCTTTGGGTTACTGACCTGTCGTCCATTGTCAGCTTGATTCCAGGGCTGGTTCCCAAGAGGCTGACCGGTGACCGCCCCCAGTGATGGGAGCTACCGCTGGCCTATTCACAGCCTGCAAAGAGGGGGCTCAGCTCCCTGTAGCTTCTTCTTAGAAGCACCCAGAAGACCCTCCACACGGCTCCAGGACCACACTTACTGAGCTGTCACTGCCAAGGGCACCACTATGACTGGCAGAGACCAGTCAGCTGGGGGAGAGGGAGCTGATGGAGGCGGCTGGGGGGATTCACCCACAGTGGCCACTCTCTGGACCACATCTTTTGGAAAGAAGACTATGGTTTGGATTAGTGTAGTGCACGGGCTGTGCCTTGCCATGGATTTGGGGGATGTTCTGTGATAGAGTAACTTACACAGCCATCATTGGGGCATCTATTACGTATTTGCTGAATATTACTGTCAGTGGCATTGGGGAGGCTGGTTTGATGTTATTGGTATTTTAAGCCCCTAATAAAAACAATTACTAAATCAGCAGCCAAACAGCACTGATCTCTCATGGGCTCGTAGAAGACCTTTGTGTGATTAACAACAAATGATAGCAAACATCTCGGCACGAAGGGCTCTAAGCACCTTAACCCCGCTCCTCCATTTAATTCTCCCAAGGACCTGTTGAGGTGAGTTGTTTTTCTGATTATTATTATCCCCATTTTGCAGATGAGGAAACTGGGGAATAGAAATGTTAGGTCGCTTGCCCAGGGTCACACACTCACAATTGGCAAACCCATGCTTGTAACTGTTCCCCTGTGGTGCCTCCCTCGAATGTGTGTGAGCTGATACTCAGGGCAATTTTCTGACACTTGCAACATGATGTCCCTCCTAAAATCAACAGAAATCTCTAACTGCCCAGGACCAATCAGTAGGACCTTTTTTCCAATGGTATAACAAACACAATGTTGAGTCAGAGAAAAATTGTGCATTTTTTTTCTCCAAGCAGAATCCTTAGATGTTGTCACGTAAGGTACCATCCATGTACATAATCCAGTGTTTTCAGTATACTAATTGCAACAATGAATACAGTTCTGTTTTTCTGCAATCATATGCACAAGATTTACCTCAACTTAAAATGGGGATCTGGATATTTAAAACCCAAAGTACACAGGCTTTAAAAATAATTGAACATTTCACATTTCTAGGGTTATTCAATAATTGACATGTTAGAATGCATACTCAAATATGAGGGATCTTTAAGGTAAGTAACCTTGGGGATTCAGCACATTTCTCTCACTTACATAATGGAATAGCTTAGAATTCCTATGATGGATTTATAAATAATAACCTAAAAATTGATCAATTACTTGCTATTCTCAAACCCTTTATGAATTTACGTCCTGTGGTGAAAAGACAAGCCCGAAGGGTATAGTTAACACATGTTCTATAAGAATGGACAAGAAGTCTTATTTTGGGAAGGAAGCCGTCATATCCTTGCCACACCAGTTCCAAGGGGAAGAGAGCACGTGTTCACAGAACACTTCTGTGTCCTGGGGGGTTGCACCCCCAAGGGAAGGGGGCTATTTCCAGAAGTGAAATCAAGCCAGTGCAAGCAGTGCACAGCCCGGGGTGTGTTGGTCATGTGAAGCCAGAGCAGTGTGTCGGGGTGACAGACCACAAATGTACAACTTGCTGCAGCCAGAACCTGGGCCACTTTACCAAGGCTGCCCCCCCTTGGGGTGCAGCGGGGAACAGCAGAGGGAGAGCTGGCCCTGGGGACAGCTGCATAGGTTCTGTGGTCTGAGACGGCTGCCCCACTATGCATGTGTGGGTGGCTTCAGGCTCTTCCCGCAGCCCACCCCTCTCCTCTGGGGTGCCCCTCTCCAGGTCTACAAGTGCCCTCAGGAAACTGTGGACAGGCAAGTTGGGGATCCAGGGTTGGGAGGGTCTGGGAAGGTTTTCAGAGTAAAAACTTAACTTAGTCCGTGGGCAGTGACCTCAGCTTGTGGCCAGGCTTGGAGTCTGTGGTACCAGTGTACATACAGGGTCTATCTGCAGTGTATAGTCAGATCCTGAGCTGAAGAAAATGAGACCCGAGAGTGTCTGAAATGATGTTTTAGGCACAAGGGCTGTCACTAGTATGGTCAGACAGACTGCAAGGCACCTTTTAGAATTCAACACTGTGCCAAACGTTATCAGGAGGAATACACAACTAAGGTAGTGAACATCTGAGGGGAAACCAGCCTAACCGAGCCAGACTCCGGACTACAGAGGCAGTGCCCAGCCTCACAATATCCCCTTCCACCAGAACTCTCTCTGGAGAAGCTTAAGGCCCCGTGGCCACCCTCACAATGTCCTGGTGATCTTGGAGTGATTTTGCAGACAAGTTCTCTACGTGGTCTGGGTCTCTTCGGTGCACAGATAATTGATGATGTCTTACAGGGAAGGGCATTCTGTGTTGACAGAGCAGAATGACGGCGGGCCTCTTCTCTACTTTGATCATCTTTCAAGGGTGCCGTTAAACTAGAGCCAGTGTAGAGAGCAAAAGAGAGGCTTGGACAAGAGAAAATCTGTATTTAGAAAGCACAAGACAAAAGAGAAAAAGAAGAAAAAGAAAAAAGGAAGAAAGCACCATAAATGAGTTCCTTTTATTCTTGTTTTTCAAACTGGACAGTATTGTGACGAAAGAAACGGAAGAACAGCTTCAGGGCTAACAGCACATTTTGACTTCTGTAAGAAAGTTGCTTTGCTTGCTTGCTTGGGGCAGGAAGAACCGGGTTCCTGATTGGCTGATTCAAAATTAAACAGCTCCCTCCCGCCTTGGGAACTTCCGGTCCTGTGAAGGGTATAAAGGCCTCGCCCGACTGTTAGTCTGGGTCTCACTCACTTCTCTCTGAGTGGGACCCTGTCCGGACAGTTTGTGTAAGCTTCTATACTTGTCTATACTTGTATAAATCCTTTGCTAATCTTTACTTGGTGTTGGTGATTCTCGGGTGTCCTTGGTTGGGACACAGGTCGCATTTACCGGGGAACTCGACTCCAGGCGTGTGGCTCCCGGACGGCAACAGTATCCCCCAAGTTCCAAGTGAGTTATGGAATCAATGTAATGGGTCACAACCAGGACCCGACCCCTGCCCCACACACCAAAGAGCAGAGTAGAAGGCAGCAGAATATTCCATCATCCTTAAGGACCATTTTATGACATTTTTGTTTCAGTCATACGTGTATGTATATACTGTATGTGATATGCTGCTTGTTGATAAAAATGTATTTATACTTATAGATCATGGTCAAAAAATTTTTAAACCACTAGCCTAAGAGTTATCAGGTAAGGAAAAAAAAATAAAGAGCACAAAGTTGCAGTCAGACACATAATAAGCCAAAACAGAATTAAAGACACATATTCAAATGTAATGACACTTCCAGTTTTATTTTTGAATGCTTCAAAATACTACAAAGAGGAAAACATATAAAACTCATGGAAAAGCTACCCAAATTCTTTCAGTTATTCTGGAAACTGACTTTACATCCTGTGGTGAAAAGACAGACTTTGCTGATTGAAACTCTGATACGCTCATAAACAATGACTTTCCTAATACAGAGAAATGCTGATTTACCTAAGTCATTTCTGAAACGTCTGTGAACAAGTCCAATTTCATGTTGAAACCTGAGTCTCAAGAAACACCTAGATAATCGCGAAACATGCATTTCTTG
This sequence comes from Lipotes vexillifer, assembly GCF_000442215.2. NCBI lineage: Eukaryota > Metazoa > Chordata > Mammalia > Artiodactyla > Lipotidae > Lipotes > Lipotes vexillifer. The sequence goes on along the minus strand of NW_006788335.1, from coordinate 1,190,843 downwards.
GCTCCTCCCAAAACCTACTAAAAGGACAGTAAATGAATAAAGAGATATAACCTAAAGGACAAAGAAAATCCAAGAGGCATAGGGTATGGAAATGGTCAGCTCATTTTTGGAAGATATAACATGCGTGGACAGTAGCAGCTAACATGGTAGAGGAGAAAGCTAATACCATAGTGACCCCTGGGAGAGATGCCAGTGAGACATATCAGCCCCTGCCTCCAGGGAGGCTTGGAAGCCGGAGGCACCGTATCTGGGAGGGCCATGGTGGGACTCAAGGCCATGGTGGGACTCAACAGGAGCACCAGTGGAGTCTCTGTAAGGAGTCATGAGACCCTCATCCCCTGACCCCACCCTACAGACAAGTGACTGCCCTGGAAGGAGACAGGAAACACACACACACTTTGGATTCAACTTTTTTTTTTTAATTTTATTTATTTATTTTATTCTTGGCTGCACTGGGTCTTTGTTGCTGCACTCGGGTTTTCTCTAGTTGGCAGTGAGTGGGGGCTACCCTTCGTTGCGGTACACTGGCTCTAGGCGCGTGGGCTTCAGTAGTTGTGGCTTATGGGCTCTAGAGCGCAGGCTCAGTAGTTGTGGCGCACGGGCTTAGTTGCTCCGCGGCATGTGGGATCTTCCTGGACCAGGGATCGAACCCGTGTCCCCTGCACTGGCAGGCGAATTCTTAACCAGTGCCACCAGGGAAGTTCCTGGATTCAACTTCTAAACGGGCGGCTCCTGTTTCCTGCCTGCCAAGTTCCCTCTCCTTGAGATGAAAATGTGTGCTCAATAGAAGGAATCAAAATTCTTGAGTTCAACAGTTTTTTTGTTGGGAGACTACCCCTGAATGACGCTGTAATCTGAAGGTGGCTGAAAAGACCCATTATGAAGGACTTTCATTTGCCCTGACTGAGGAGTTTGGATTTTATCTGATTAGTCCAAGGTCCTAAACTGGTTCTGAGGCCCAGAACCATGCTTAAGAGATGCTGCTTGGCCTGCACAGTTGAAAAACCATTTGCAAATTGCGAACATTTTAAAGTTAAGAAATTTTTATGTTTACAAATCTGGATTCCTGGTTTCTCTTGAGAAATCTGAGATGCATCATCTCTGGACCACATTCCAGGAGCTGATGAGGGGCTCTACCCCTTTAAGTAGGTACTGAGCTCTCCAGGTGTCACTACCACCATTTAACATACTAATTGTGTTTGTATCCGTTTATTAACCTCCCTTAGATTGTCTGCCAGACTCCTACACCCTCCCCCAAGGCCCCCAAGGCCCCACCTGAGGCATCTGAGGTTTTACTTCAGCCCTAAGCAATGCAGAACTATTAAAGAACTTCATAAATAGAAGAGGGCTAGGAGAGGCTCTGTTTCAGCAGCAGCACAAAGGGAGCAAGGAAGGATGAATGAATGAGGAAGGCAGCTAGTTAGACTGGTTAGGAAGGCTAGAAAACTACACAGCGGCATAGAGATGAAGATAAGACCTAAACTAGAGACCAGTAGAGGAGGGGCCAAACCTGAGGGTAAAACCAAGGGGATTTGTTGTTTAGACCCTCAGTCTTAACAGTGTACCCAGAGTCTCCTGAAAGCCAGAAGCCTCAGGCAGCGTCCTATCTCTCCCCAAGGGAAAGGGCAGGATCCAAAGCAAAGCACTTAAGGGAGAGGCTTTTCCAAGGAACTTCTGCTTTGAGGTGCATTCCCTGGCCTGCAGTGAACAGGCTGTGGGGTGGAAATAATTTCTTTAAGAAACTCAAGGAATGCTACTGTTTAACTTCTAGACTTCATCAGTGAAAGGCTGGTAGTCCCAAGTGGGTTAGCTCTTGAGGTGGTGCTGGGTTAGTAAAGAACTCCAGACCTGGGCTTCCCTGGTGGCGCAGTGGTTGAGAGTCTGCCTGCCGATGCAGGGGACACGGGTTCGTGCCCCGGTCCGGGAAGATCCCCCATGCCGCGGAGCGTCTGGGCCCGTGAGCCATGGCTGCTGAGCCTGCGCGTCCGGAGCACCCGCAACGGGAGAGGCCACAGCCTAAACACTGAGAGTCCCAATTAGACGACATTTAAAAACAAGACATTCTCCTGAGCATATTCTAAAACGGGACTAAGGGCAGGTGCATTTTTCTGATAATCTGATTTTCCATCATGTTTCCAAGATACCTGAGCCAAGTACAACTTATTAAGGCATGGGAAGCCCCAGGTCAGAAACCAAATGGTCATAACTCTCAATAAAAGCCATTCTGGAGGGGCTCAGGACTCACTCCTGCAGTGTTCCTGTGTTCCAGAACCATCCATCCACCGCAGGGTCGGTCCTTCTCTTCCTGGGAAGAACAAGGGCCATTGATACAGAGGTTGAGACCTCCGCAAGTAACCTTCTACTGTGACAGAATCAGAGGTGGGCAGAAGAGGGTTTTCTTCCTTTCGAAATCCTCAAGGACAAAAGAGAAGAAATAAGCAGAAATAACTATTAATAAACGTTCCACCACTTGCTAGCCACGCGACTTTGGAGAAGTTATTCTTCCTCTGTTAAAGGCCTCTGCCTCTTCAGTTGTAAAAAAGAGAAAAAAAAGATAACACCATCTACTTCACAGGGTTATTATGAAGATTAAACAGGATAATGTGTAAGTGTAAGGAATGTGCAATCTGGTCGTCTCTTCAGATACCAAATTCATTAAAAAAAAAGGCTAGCAACAATTACGTGAGGTTTAAAAGTTTATTTTATAAACATGTCAATTATACAAATGAGAAACAGAAGTTTCAGAAATTGATTACTGTATATAGTAAAAAAGCATAAGCTATTATAGAAAAATTGACACATAGATGTACGTAAGTACTTAAAAAGGTAATTATTGTCTTCCTAGTCTGTGAAAATAAAAAAAACATTACTTACGCTATCACAAAAGCCATACCCTTACAGGTAAAAAAAACTCTACTAGATAATAGTAAAAAAAACTCTACTAGATAATAGTAATTTTAAAAATTTAGCACATCTACAACTATTTAGTCAAAACTTGATTTTCATTGACTCAGCATTTATCATTTAAATGCAAATTCAAAATAAGCTTGGATGGCAAAAAACATTTACTCTGTTAGGTACAAAATGAAACCGCATGATCTAGTTCCTTCTCTCAGTTAATGACTGCAGAACAGACTGCTTAAGTGTTGTGGGAAAAAAGACCTGCCCGAGGACCAGAGGAGGGAACACCTGGATCTCATTCACAAGTACTGTGTAGGGAGCTAGAAGCCCCAGGCTCGTATCTCAGCTCCAAGAAGTCACCAAAACCTTTACAGAGTTCATCTGTAAAAATGGGATGATGATATGAACACTGTTTACCATACACTGTTGCTGTGAAAAGCATTCATTCAATAAATGCCCACTGCAGGACTTCCCTGGTGGTGCAGTGGTTAAGACTCCACCTTCCAACACAGGGGGTGCGGGTTTGATCCCTGGTTGGGGAACTAAGATCCCACGTGTTGCACAGTGCGGCCGAAAAAAAAAAAAAGGAAATGCCCACTTCATGCCCATTCTGTACTTCTGTACTAGGTACTGTGTTAAGGGCTGAGATAGAGCAGGACAAGGCACATTTCGATACAAGGCTCAGTATGGGTAGGTGATGAGGCGATGCACACACAAGGGCTGGGTACTGCTGGATATATCATTCCCACTGAGCCACTGGCCCTGTCAATGAGTACTCTTCAGGCATAGTTAAGGAATTAAAAAAGATTCTCTTAAAAGGTTAAACAAAAAGTTTTGTCTCTTTTTTCTGACACACATTTTTGGAATTAGATCAGTGATCTGGGCCTGTAGTGTGCATCAGAATGACCTGTGATGCTCAGTACAAGTGCTGATGCCAGGCCCCACCCAAAGCTTGCAGTTTCAGACCCAACGGGGGCCCCGGCAGTTCTGAAGTACACTCTGCAATTAAGAACACTTTATTTTAAAGGCTGATAAAACGTTAAAAGCACTGTTAATGCAAATGTGGATACATCATATTAACAGTCAAAAAGTATAGCTAGTATAACACAAAATGTATAATATTTTTGTGATTATAAAGTCCATCAAGTGTTACAAAGCCATTTAAGAGTTCTCACTAAAAGCTTCTACCAAAAACACAATGGAACACAAAATAGCACTATGGCAGTGGTGCCCTCAGCTTGCAAAAGCCTTTTACCTGCTGATACTGTTTGCAATCTGTGTGTGTATATACGTGTGCTTCTGTCCTTCAGGGGACAAAAAGAGCTCAAGCCCATCAAGATTGTGAACTTTGCTATTACTTTTAATATTGAACAACTAACCTTTTAACCCAGTGGTCCGCAACCTTTTTGGCACCAGGGACCGGTTTCATGGAAGACAATTTTTCCACAGAAGGAGGGGTGTGGGGTGGTTCAGGCGGTAACGTGAGCGACAAAGCTTCGCTTGCTCACCCACCACTCACCTCCTGCTGTGCGCCCGGTTCCTAACAGGCCACGGACCGCTACTGGTCCATGGCCCAGGGGTTGAGGACCCCTGTTTTAACTGGAAATTTTACTGAATACTACTGCAAACAAAGCAAACTGATGCAGCATGGTTTACAAACCTTAAGGTGAAAAGGACTAGATTAGAGCCCTGGCTTCACTTTCTGCACCTGTAGCACTGGGAGGGTTACTTAACTTATCTGGGTGTCAGTTCCTGCACCTTAGTAAAATGAAATAACAGTGCCTTGCTCCAGAATTGCTGAGTATTAAATGGAGAAAATTAAGAAAACTATAAGCCATCATAGAAACATTAACTATTTTTAGTATTCATTTAAAAATCTAGTACAATTATAATTTGCCCCAAAAAACCCTTAAAACTCATTTAAGTGTATATTTTAAAGCTATATCTATAAGTATTATATAACATTAAAAACAATTTTGGGGGGAAAAAAGTACACAATTACAAAGCAGTTCATGTTTACAAGGATTTACCATCAAAGCACTGTGTTCCCTTAGGCATATCATTTGACCTCTCTGGTCTCATCTGCCTCTCCTGTAAAATCGTTCTGCCAGAAGAGGATTTAACCATATCATCTCTGAGACCCCTTCCAGCTTCAGGATCTGTGGTTCACCACGACATTATAAATTTAAGTCTTTTCTCCACTTACTTCCTTGGAAGGTGAAAACAAGGAAGGAAAATGGGTGTGTTTAAAGCATTTCCTATCAAATAAAAATTTTACAAGATTATGGACAAAATACTCAAATTTGGGGTCATACTGATAAAAGCCCAAATGGCCACTGTTTAAGAAAAAAGCTTAAACGATCCACCTTGGAGTCAGTATTCATAATAAAGATGAAAAGTGCAGGAAACAAATCAATTAGCAGAGGATCTTCGGCCTACAGAGAAAGCATGGTGATCAAGGAGTCTGGCCTAAGCACTTCAGGGCATCCCTGATAACACAGTGGTCCACACCCTACAAAGCAAGTCAAAACCATTTCAAAGAGAGAAGTAGCTAATGAAAACCTACAACCTAAGATTCACAGGCTCACGAGAAGCAACTGTATTTGTATAATTTAAGCAATTCTGCAAAGAGTTTTGTTTTTGTTTTTGTTTTTTTTTTTTGCGATATGTGGGCCTCTCACCGTCGTGGCCTCTCCCGTTGCCGGACGCGCAAGCTCAGCGCCCATGGCCCACGGGCCCAGCCGCTCCGCGGCATGTGGGATCCTCCCGGACCGGGGCACGAACCCGTATCCCCTGCATCGGCAGGCGGACTCCCAACCACTGCGCCACCAGGGAGGCCCTGCAAAGAGTTTTTTAATACACATTTAAGCATGGTTTACTCGTTTCAAATCGCGATACTCTTTACGCACTTGACCTGATACTCAGAAACTGGTGCCTCCTCGGACCATCTATACCGAGGGCACAAACAGTTCAATACCCACCCAACAAACCACCCGCTTCCGACCTACAGGCTCTCCGCTCTGTCATTGCTTCCTCACTCAACACAGAGGTTTCAGCTCGGCGGGGGCCGGGGTGGAGGACGTCACAGCGAGAACACAGCCCCTACCCGGCCTCGAGGAGCTCGCGGGCCCCCGGGAGGGGCGGACTGGCCCCCGAATAACGGTACCCGGCGTTCCTGGCCTTCGAAAACGACCAACCAACCCCTTACCCCGACGACCTCGGCATTTAACCTACATGGTGGCCCTAAAGCGGTGCGGACCCAGTCGGGTCAGACACCCAGGTGAACTGCGCGAAACGCTGCGCCCTGCGCCCGCCGCCGCCGCCGGGGCCGGGCCGCCAAGGGGCCGGACGGAGCAGCGCGACCGCCGCGTTCCGTTGCGCGCGCGCGCCTCAGCCAATCGCGTGCTCGCCCGCCCCCCGCGGCCGCGGCGAGGCTGGCTCTGGGAAGAGGAAGAAGAACATTCGCCCTCCTCCTACCAGCGCGCGGGCGGCGGCGGCGGCGGCACCGGGGTCACGAACTCTGACCTTTCACTGACAAAAACAATAACAAACCCCTCCTTCCCCGCGACCCCGGCGGTGCCTCCGGGCCCGCCCTCGCCGCCCCGCTCCCACCTGGGCGTCTCGTCTCTCTCCCGCTGACCTGCGAGCCCGCGGCCCGGGGCTCCCGCCATCCGCCGACGCCGGGAAGCCGGCCTCCCCGCGCCCTGCCCTCCGCGCCGGGGGCCGCCCGCCGCAGACACGGGACCTGCTTCGAGGTCGCTTTGGCGCCAAATCCTGAGGTAAAATTGAATAAAGGCCGGGGCGGGCTCGGGCCGGCGGCGGAGGGGGCGGTCCTGGCGCGCGGACATGGAGGCGCCGCGGCGGCGGCTGAACCCGACCCTTTTACCTTTGCCACGGGGCGGCGGCGCCGGCGCCAACCGCTTTGCATAGTGGGCCGGGCCGCTCCCCTCCCCTCCCCGCCCGCGGCCGGCGGAGCGAGCGGGCTACCCCTGTCCGGCCCGGCCGGCACGAGGGTGGGGGCGGAGGGGGACGGCCGCGGCCCCGCCTCACAGTTGGCCCTCCGCCAACGCCGCCATTTTGTTCTCGGCGGAGATGGCTCCTGCTGGGCCCCGCTCCCCTCCTCCTCCTCTATCGCCTCCTCCTTTCTGCAGTCCCTCCTTCTCTCGCTCCCCGGCTCCTCTACCCTCCGCTTCCCGCCCGCCTTTGGCGACCGCCGCGGCCCAACCGCCGTTTTTTCCTGAAGGGGAGGGTGGAGGAAAGGGAGGAAGGCGGGTGCGGGCGCGAGCTTGTGAGCGACAGCTGGGCGGGCCAGTTGGCGCCCAGAGAGGAGGGCCGGGGCCCCCCCGCGGCGCCGCCCCCCGAGGCTTTGCTGACTGGTTCTGTCGGCAGGGGGCGGTCCCCGCGCGTCGCGGGAGCCCTGGCGGGGTGGGAGCAGAAGCCGGGGCGTGACGTGGGGCCAGGGCGCCGGGGGCGGGGCGGGGGCTCAGCCGGGTGAGCGTGAGGCGCGCGGCTAGGGCCCGGGCGCGTCCTCCGCGTGGAACGCGTCCAGAATGAGTGCTGTGGAACAATAGTAATAAAGGTGTTGAAGCATCCTGAACCCAGGGCGCTGGCTCGTGTGAAGGGCTTTTTGGAATCTGGACACCTTAGAGCTCCTGCCCGTATGCGGCTCAATTTCATCGACTGTGTAATGGGAGGATGGGCGTTCTTGCCAGGCCGGACCTCCTTTCTCAGATCGTTTGAGGGGCTCAACTCGGAAAATGGAGTCCAGGCTACTTTCCGAACCTCAGAGTAATGCAAAAATGGTGTTGTTGTTGAAAATGGAGTGTGGAGCCACCCGGAGTGGAAAGCCTAAGGGTATTGAGGGCTTGAGAGAACAGAGGAGAATCTGGAGTGTTCTCTTATCATTCGTTGGTTACATACGTATTTGCTTAGTCTGGGGCACTGGGGATACATCCAGAGAACCAGCTAGACCAGGCCTCTGCCCTCCTATGATTGGGGGTAGGGTGAATAGACAATTAAAGAGGTGATTTCGGAGAGTGGTAAATCCTGTGAAGGAAGTGAAGTGAAACTGGATGTGTTGAAAGCCTGACGCAACTACGATTGAATGGTCGGGGAAGGCCTCCGTGAGGACGTGATGTTTGAATGGAGGAACCCAAGGAAGGAATAGCGTGAGAAAGAAAACAGCAAATGCAAAGCCCCAGGAGGGAAGGCGTTTGATGTGAGTGAGGCTGGAGAGCTCGTTCGTTGTCCCGTCCATTATTCCCCTCTACCTCCAGGCTGAGGTCTGTGAAATATGACAAAGGTAGTGGAGAATAAATCTCTAATTTAATAATCAATGAGAATCAAGGAAAATATAGCCGTGAAATGAATAGCTGTTGAATACATGACTTGGTGGAAAGTCTCAGAAAATCACTTTACTTCCAGATTCAAATCCTTTGTCATTCGCTTGTGTTCATCCTCAATTCCTCAAATATTTCCTGAGCCCCCCTATTACCCAGGCGCTAGTTGACTAAGACATTGGTGGGTGTCAAGTATGTGAATATAGTTCTATACACCTGAGTTCTGTTCT
>NW_006788335.1:1164700-1182363 GCF_000442215.2 Lipotes vexillifer | reverse complement strand
CTTTCCCTAATACATCTGCATACATACACAGACCCACACAAATGTTGTAGGCAGAAGCTAAATAGTGTTGTGGGTAACAGTGCCAATATTTACTAGCCCTGTGACTCTGAGTAAGTTATTTAACTTTTTTGAGGTTCATTGTCCTCATCTGGACAGTAAATAGAACCTTTCTTCTGGAATTGAGGATTAAATGAGTTTAATGTAAATAAAGAGCTTAGAAAAGTGACGTATAGTAAATGCTCACAATTGGAGTTACTGTTGTCATGAAGCACTAGCTGTCTGGTAAAGACATTGGACTGGTTAAGTGATGCAAACAATGAGATTTTTAGGCAGTGTGGTGTAGGGGCAAAACACTGCATTAGAACACTGGGGTACCAGTTTTGGCTCTTCTGCTTTCAGCTAGTCACTTGGCATCCAGACCAAAAGTTTATTTAGAAAACAAAGTAGTGTAACTAATACTATTAACAAAAGTGTGGGGTGCTTTACAATTTACAGAATTCTCTTACAGGCATTATAGTGTTAAAGCCCTAGCAGGATATAATGGTAGAGGTCCTTTGCCTGCTCCCTATTTTAAAACCTTTCTTAGACCTTACATCATTTTCTTATCCCTGTATCCCTAGCTCCCTGTGCATGAAACACACTGGCGTGCCTTCAGTTGCCTTGAAAGTGTGGCTTACCTTTACCCCAGGCCCTTTCAGATGATGTTCCCTCAGCCTGCAGTCCTCATTTGCCCCCTGCCCCCCCACCCCCCCATACACCTTAGTCCTGCAGATGTCAGCTTAAGCATGGCTTCCTCAGGGAATCGCTCTCTGATGCCCAGTGCCAGTCTAGATGAGATTCTTTTACTTTACATTGTGTTATTTTCCTTTTTTTTTTTTTTTTTTTTTGCGATACACGGGCGTCTCTCTGTTGTGGCCTCTCCCGTTGCGGAGCACAGGCTCCGGACGCGCAGGTTCAGCGGCCATGGCTCACGGGCCCAGCCGCTCCACGGCATGTGGGATCCTCCCGGACCGGGGCACGAACCCGTGTCCCCTGCATCAGCAGGCGGACTCTCAACCACTGCGCCACCAGGGAAACCCTTCTTTTCCTTTTTAACCCTTCTTTTCCTTTTCATTTCATAGTTACACTCCATAATGTGATTGTTTGATTGATACCTGTTCCCCTTACCTTATGAGAGCAGGAATCATTTTGGGCACCATTATATTTCCGGCACTTAGCAGAGTGCCTGGCACTACTTGTTGAGTGAATGAATTGTTTATAATTTATGATATCACTGCTAACTAAGTTGCTGCTCATTGATGGTGCCTTTTTATGTGGGCTTGTTAGCAATTCAGAAGCAGTGCCAGCAATAAAATAAATATCTGTTATGGTATTTGGATGAATTCAGGAAGTGGTTCCTCACAGATATGGCACTGCCTGCAAACTTGAATATGGGTAAGATAACCCACATAAATCCTTTTTTACACACTTAATATGTTGATTTATGGGCGGTCTTTTTGAGACAAGAAATAGATAATTTAATAATTAGTTGTATTACAAGGTAAATTACATGAAAGTTAATGAGTTTGCATGGAACTCATTAATAAACAGCCAAAAATAATCATGCCATTTACTTTAACTGAAGAATCAAAGCACCAGTGTGATTTTCTTGAAATAAAAAATGCTGGTCTTATTCTATCACAGGAGATCAGAGAACAGAGAAGAAGACTTAATGGGTTTGCAGAGAGTTGGGAGTTCAGCCTCTGTAGCCATTAATTTAAAATAGTTATCTTGGGCTTCCCTGGTGGCGCAGTGGTTGAGAGTCCGCCTGCCAATGCAGGGGACATGGGTTCGTGCCCCGGTCCGGGAAGATCCCACATGCCGTGGAGCGGCTGGGCCCGTGAGCCATGGCCGCTGAGCCTGCGCGTCCGGAGCCTGTGCTCCGCAATGGGAGAGGCCACAACAGTGAGAGGCCCGCGTACAGCAAAAAAAAAAAAAAAAAAAAAAAGTTATCTTTCCAAAGATAAATTGATTCATGCAGTGGAATTATTGAAAATCACCTTGTAATTGCTTTACCAAGTTTAAAAGCACATTTTGCCAGGTATATATCAAGCTTCTGCTTAAAAGCATGGTAAATAGAAAATTTTTGTTGACTTATATAATACAGATTTTACAAATGAAGTGTTGTGGTATTTTTAAAACAACAGCCACCCTTTCATTTATTTATTTTTGGATGTTTCTTTTCTATCCTGTTCAAGGATTTTTTGGTATCACTTGTTCAATCCAACACTTTTGATTCCTTGAACTACCTAATTCAGGATAACGAAAGAACTGATAGTTTAATGAAAAAGCTAAATATATATATATATTTATATGTAGGTGTATATTATCTTATAACATTAAATTACTTATTTATTGCTTTCAATTGTATTTACGGTGACCTTGAAGTTTTGTTTTCATGCACATGCCTTTACAGAAAGAAGGGAAACCCTATGTGTAATAACGTCACTTCATGAGGACTTCTGGGAAGTTTTAGCATCTGTCTCCAAGGAGTCAAGTGACAGTGCATCGCCTGTCTCTGGAACCTTGAGTGGGTAGCCTCTCTGAGGCTTATACATTCCCCAGTTGTAAAATGGGAAGGCGGGGAGCCAACACTGAGATTTGGGTCAGAAACAGGGACCACTTGTTATCCAGATGGCATAGAGAGCAAGGCAGGTGGGCCTGTGTGGATCAGCCCACCTTCAACGTTGGCCCTGAACACTGGCCTCATGTGTCTAGCTGCCTGTCTCCACGTATTAAGGGCTTTCATTTGGGATTTTTATCCCTGAGTCTGCTTACCTATGTGCCATGTGCTCCTTTAGTCCCAAAGCACCTCCTAGAGCAGATACTAGTCCCCCTTAATCAATACTGCATGGGGGGAATTTGGGAAGGAATCAGTCTTAAGGCTTATCAAGTCTAGCCTCACACCTGATGCAAAACTCACCTGTCAGAGGTTAGTTTCTCTCTTTTCACTTTATTGCTGGTTATGAGGAGCTTAGATGTAGACTTTTCCCCTCCATGTATGATTATCATCTTTAACCTAATCTGTCACACACTGTAAAAGATAATCTCTTACCTGTTGGAGTTTCACTTGCCTCGACCTAATAGGCCTGGGGGCTGAGATTCTCTTTGTGACTGTCCCATCCTGCCATTCCTTCCCCATATCCCTTGTCACGCACTGCTGCTACTTGCTTCCCATCCTTTCTTCAGGTGCCCTGAGTGCTAGAGCTTTAAGCAGCAGGGGCTCTGTACAAAAAGGCAAGACTCCCTGGGAACAGTCAACTAGCATAGCTCACAGTGATGGTGGGGGGAGTGGATAGAAGACATTAAAGTCCAGATCAGGGCATTGGCATAGGGTACTGTTAGGGGGGCAGAAAGAGCAGATTCATACCCCAGCATCTGGGAGTCTTGGAGCAGAGGGATGGGAAGGGAATTGTTAAGGATGGGAAAGGAACAGGCTAGCTCAGATGCTCAGCTATCTTTCTGATTACCCCTGGGCTCCAGGTAGCCTATAATCATGAAACCCAGCCTCAGGGACAGAGGGTGATACCTCTTCCACTCTAATAAGGTCCATAATAGGAGGTGAAACCTTTCATTCCAAAATTATCGACAGTAACCCTGATGATTCTAATCCCTGGAAGTGGTAACATGTTGATAGGGGGGAATTTCTGCCAGTGATAGAAGAGCATATCATTCTCTCATTGGATTAGCGGAAGGTATGAGAGAAGGTGTTGGGGCCTGGAAAATGAAGTGAATGCTATTCAAAGAGTGGGGAGAGAAATGAGAGGCTGGCAGGGCCAGACACAAACTTGAAGGTTTTATGGTTTTACTGGGAGCCACCTTACTTACCTTTATTGTTCATGTTTGAATAGAAGCTACGCCAAAAAAAGAGAAAAGTTTCTTACCTGGCTGCCCACACACGCACCTCCAATAAAAACTCCAATAACTGCCTACCTCTATGTGGCAGGCAGGTCTCCACTGAGAAAGATAGACAGCTGAGACTGGATGGCTTTTAAGAAGTTAAACAATGCCAGCAGGCTTCAGGATGCATTTCCCCTGGTGGTATTGTACAGTGAATCTGATTATGTATTATTTGTAGAACATTACAGAAATGTCATTTGTACTGCCCTCATTCTCTTTCTCTCCACTCATCCATTGCTTCTGCAATAATGCTTCCTTCTACTAGGTTGATGAGGTGAATAAGCCTGGAATTACTGAAAAGTCACCTTTTACCAAGATTAAAAGCACAAATCTCAAAGTGCATGTCAGCCTTTGGCTGAAAAGAGTGGTAATTAGAATATGTTTGATGACATAATTAATACAGTACAGATTTTTTTAAAGAATTTTAAATTTATAACATACGTCTCTTTTCTGAAGAGGTAAAAGACAGTCAGTTTTTTAAAGTAGGAAAATTTTCAAAAGGCATGTACAGATCTTCCTTGACTTATGATGGGGTTATTTGTAAGTTGAAAATATATGTCGAGGGGACTTTCCTGGTGGCGCAATGGTTAGGAGTCCGCCTGGCAGGGGACAATTTCCCCTGGTGGTATTGTACAGTGAATCTGATTATGTATTATTTGTAGAACATTACAGAAATGTCATTTGTACTGCCCTCATTCTCTTTCTCTCCACTCATCCATTGCTTCTGCAATAATGCTTCCTTCTACTAGGTTGATGAGGTGAATAAGCCTGGAATTACTGAAAAGTCACCTTTTACCAAGATTAAAAGCACAAATCTCAAAGTGCATGTCAGCCTTTGGCTGAAAAGAGTGGTAATTAGAATATGTTTGATGACATAATTAATACAGTACAGATTTTTTTAAAGAATTTTAAATTTATAACATACGTCTCTTTTCTGAAGAGGTAAAAGACAGTCAGTTTTTTAAAGTAGGAAAATTTTCAAAAGGCATGTACAGATCTTCCTTGACTTATGATGGGGTTATTTGTAAGTTGAAAATATATGTCGAGGGGACTTTCCTGGTGGCGCAATGGTTAGGAGTCCGCCTGCCAATGCAGGGGACACGGGTTTGAGCCCTGGTCCGGGAGGATCCCACATGCTGCGGAGCACCTGGGCCTGTGCGCCACAACTACTGAGCATGCTCTCTGGAGCCCACAAGCCGCAACTGCTGAAGCCCGTGTGCCACAGCTACTGAAGCTCGTGCACCTAGAGCTTGTGCTCCGCAACAAGAGAAGCCACCGCAAGGACAAGCCTACGTACCGCAACGAAGAGTAGCCCCCACTCGCCGCGACTAGAGAAAGCCCACGTGCAGCAACAAGACCCAACACAGCCATTAATTAATTAATTAATTAGTTAATTAAAAAAGAAAATATATTCGAAAATGCATTTGATACACTTAACCTACCAAACATCGTAACTTAGCCTTGTCTACCTTAAACATGCTCAGAACACTTACATTAGCTTGCAGTTGGGCAAAATCATCTAACAGAAAGTCTGTCTTATAATTAAGTATTGAATATCTCTAGTAATTTATATTGAAAATGAAAAACACGACAGTTGTAAATGTAGCGGTTGTTTGATCACGTGGCTGACTGGGAGCTGTAGCTGGCACTGCCCAGCATCATGAGAGAGGATCGTAACTTTATACTGCTAGCCCGGGAAGAGATCAAAATTCAGAAATCAAAGTACAATTTCTACTGAATGCATATCACTTTCACACCATGATAAAGTTGAAAAATCGTAAGTCAAGCCACCCTAAGTCAGGGACCATCGGTACAGGAGTGTTCATAGGAACACCAGTCATAAGAGCGCCAGACTAGAAACAATTTAAATGTTCATCAACTATAGAATGGATAAGTAAATTGTGGCATAGTCATATGTTGGAATGCTATACAGGGATGAAAATGCACTGACTACTTGTGGTTATCACGAGGAAAAGAATCCAGACACACAAAAAATATATTAACATACAGCTCAAAAACAAGCAAAACGAATCCATGATAGTGAAAGTCAGGAGAGAAGGGAAGTAAGGGACTCTGAGGGGGTACAAGGGAGCCTTTTAAGGTGCTAGTAATGTTCTATTTTCTGATGTGAGTGGTGTTCTCTGAATGAAAATTCACTGAGCTGTTTCATTTATGATTTGTGCACTTTTGTATTTGCATGTTGTACTTCAGTAAAAAATTTTACTTTAAAAATGATGATAAAATTATCCTCACTGTTTGAATCAATATTATTATGTAGGTAAAACTGTAAGGGAAAGGTGTGTTCAAGTTCTAAAGGAACTGTCATGTTACTGTCCCGGTGGAGCTAGGTCGGAAATTTCTGTGAGTAATACTGAAACATCAATCACATATTTAGGAATTAGTGGTTATATAAATGAGTTATTAAATCATCAAGCTTATTGATGGAAGCAGCTTGTTCCTTTGGATAATTAATTGGCCTCCTGTCACTCTTTAAAATTCTCTTCTCTTGACTTCCTCTTCTGGGAAACTATTTTGAAGGGCGCTGTGGTGCAGAGGTTTTAGTTTTTATTTTGTTTTTTAAAATATTCACTAAGTCATTCATTCATTCATTTATTTGACTGAGCCGGGTCTTATTTGCGGCATGGGAGTTCTTCATTGCGACATGCGGGATCTTTTAGGTGCCGTGTATGGGATCTTTAGTTGCAGCATGCAGGATCTAGTTCCCTGACCAGGGATCGAACCTGGGTCCCCTGCATTGGGAGCACAGAGTCTTAACCACTGGACCACCAGGGAAGTCCCTGGTGCAGAGGTTTTAGAGTCAAAGAGACCTGAGTTAGAATCCCAGGTTTACCTCTTTCCAGCTGGATGACTTGGAACAAGTTGATTAAACTTCTGAGTCTCCGTTTTTTTCTGTCTGCATTGGTGCAGCTAATAATACCTACTCAGAAAGTATGTTAAGAATTAAACGATGCCTAGTTTGATATAAGGCACATTGTAGGTTCTCAGAAAATCTGTCCTGCTTTCCTTCCATCCGTCTACCCCTGGGTCACACTAATAGAAACAAAGAAGGTGCGTTTCACCCTTACACTTTGAGCCTTGGTGAAACGAGGAAAGCCACCCACACTGTACAGTGATATTTTAGGAAAGGTCTCCACACACGGACCTGTAGGACTGCTCTGGTAGCTAGGAACTCCACGTAGATGAGAGCCACTTCTCTTCCCTGCAAGTCACTGCTCACCCATCTCCCCAACCCCCACATACCATCGCTGCCCCTTTCTCGTAGCCCAGACTTGTAATATGGAAGAAACAAGTTTCCTGTGGGGGCAGGAAATCACCTTACCCAAAAGGTAAGTAATCTTTGAGTCTAACTAGTGTCAGGGTTTCTGACAGACAGGATGTATATCTCAACTTGACCTTAGAGACATCCCCGTAAGCATCTTTTATGTTGATGAACATCTACTAAATTATACTAAATCTGTCACTTGATTTCCATTTCCTGTTTTCAAGTCTTGATCTATGATTTCAAGTCTTGAGCTATGTATTTCTCATTTTTTAATTCTTAGGCTATTTATATTTTTGTTTTTATTTTCCCATGAGTATAAAGAGAATTCTGACAATCTTATCATAGTAAAACTTACACTGAATACCTTGTGCCTATCAAGAAGTTCTGTACCCAGTAGTATTTTGCAAATAGTTATTTGGTATTCGTTTATTTTTAAATATTTGTGAGATTGATCCTAATTCAGCCATTTCATTTCACTCAGTTGTGCAGTTTAATAGAATTGGTTATAAATGCTGTATGAGCATATAATGCATACACATGTGTAGTTAAATTTCATGTGGATCTTATGTCAAAATGAGAGACATATTCCTAATTATAATATGCATTTTACAGTTTGTTGTTGCTTTCAAATTTCTTTGAAATTTGTGCTAGTAGTAGCTCCCATGCATTGCATGCCTGCTGTGTGCCAGGCACAGTGTTAGGCCCTTTACATTGTATTAAGATCTATTCTGGGCTTCCCTGGTGGTGCAGTGGTTGAGTGTCCACCTGCCGATGCAGGGGACACGGGTTCGTACCCCAGTCTGGGAAGATCCCACATGCCGCAGAGCGGCTAGGCCCGTGAGCCATGGCCGCTGAGCCTGTGCGTCCGGAGCCTGTGCTCCGCAACGGAAGAGGTCACAAGAGTGAGAGGCCCGCGTACCACAAAAAAAAAAAAACAAAAAAAAAAACTATTCGTTTTTTTTTTTCCCTTATTAATTTATTTTATTTATCTATTTTTGGCTGCATTGGGTCTTTGTTGCTGTGCACAGGCGAGTGGGGGCTACTGTTCATTGAGGTGCGTGGACTTCTTATTGCGGTGGCTTCTCTTGTTGCGGAGCGTGGGCTCCAGGCCCTCGGGCTTCAGTAGTTGTGGCGTGTGGACTCTAGAGCACAGGCTCAGTAGTTGTGGTGCACGGGCTTAGTTGCTTTGCGGCATGTGGGATCTTCCTGGACCAGGGCTCGAACCCATGTCCCCTGCATTGGCAGACGGATTCTTAACCACTGTGCCACCAGGGAAGCCCCATGTATTAAGATCTATTCTTAATGATAACCTCAATGCAGTTCAGTATCAGAGAAATTAGCTTAGTGCCTGCCAGAGCCTCTAAACCCAGTATATTTGTTCAGAAGAGAAACTACCAAGGCAGTAAATATTTTGAATGTTATATGATTATGGGCCATGTAATACATAAATAAGGATGATGTGAATCAGTTGATTGTGAAGGGAAAGGTAGGCTCGCCCATTCCTGTCAGTGAAGACAGAGTTTCCTTGTCCCAGGATTTGTTTATTGTTATTTGAGACATTGGCCTCTCAGCCTGCCCCTGTGGAGAGCATAGCTGGGCTGTTCTCTAACTCACTGGGATTCAGGTGCTCCTGGTCCGAGCCCAGCTTCCACTGCAGTGGGGTTTGTAGCCCTCCGCTGAAACCAAAGACACTCTGGTTGCAAAGTTTGGTCAGCTGTACACTTTTCGTAAGTCTGGAAGAGTTGATTAAAGTCACCATTGTGTTCTCTGTATCTTTGCTGTTAAGAGTGATATTGATCTACTTGTATTTGAAAGAATTTATGTTATAAAACCTACTGCCACATGAGGCCAAGCAATAATAGTTTTTACTTGCGCCATTCTGTGGTCTGTATGACAGTTTTTATACACTGTGCCCTGTTGTCATTTCTGTGGTATACAGCAAAGACTCACTAGTTCAGGTTAAGTTTATAAGAGTCGGCCTGCATCCATAGTCTTTGTTGCCACCACTTTCTAACTGGCCTCCCATAGACCGTCCTTTTCTATCATCTCCACACTGTCGCCCAAAGGATTTTTTTTTTTTTGAAGATCCAGATGTGATCACTACATTTCCCTACCAAACTTCTGATAGTTCTCATTGTCTACAGCGTCAGCCTCTCTCCTCCCATGACCTCTCAACAATCCCCACCAGATTGCCTGCTGTTCCTCTACTGTGTCATTCTCATAACCTGCAGTTTGAGCTCTGCTTAGAATTCTCTCCCATCCGCCCTCTGTTTGCTTGCTAAATTCCCACTTTCCTTTAAGACCAGTCTAAACGGGTCCTGTCCTGTGAAACTGTCATTGCTCTCAGAGGCGCTTCTTCCTTCGGACACTCTGTAGCATCTACATGGCACAGCTCTTAGTAGTTTCCTTCTTAAGTTCTTCAAGGACAAGGACTTTCTCCTCCTCATCCTCCTCTTTTCCTTTTTATTGTTGTTACTAATTCTCAGCGGCCAACTTATTGCTTAGTTATTTTTAAAGGGTTGATGGTGGTTGAACTTGATTAGTTTAAAACCACCATCCGTAGGAAAATATTGTGTAGTGTTTGTTGTTGTTGTTTTGTTTTAACTTAAGGTACTTGGTTTTATAGCTCTTTGGTTAATGAATTGGGAAACATTGTGATCGTTGCGGGCAGTCCTTCAGGGTTAGGAGCTGAGTGGGTCAAGCGCCAGCCTTTGAAGACTCAGGTTTCTGTTCCAAGAGCTACTTTAGTGTTCAGTCCAGAGTACTTATGAATACAGTGCCTGGGGTATAGTAACCACTCAGTAAGTGTTAGTTACTATTTACATTAGCCTGCTTAGCTCTACCAGCAAGGCTGTTTTGAAGTGCTTTGTCTAGTTTGTACTGGCAAAACAATAGGATTTTTTTGTTTTTCAAATTTCAAATGCAAAATTATATTGTGCTAGTGAATATGTAGGCACGACCCACTGTTCCCTGGAGCTTTTCATTCTTGAAGGACACCCCCTCATTGATAACCACCTCCCAGTACCCTTTCCAAAGCTTAACCCTTCCTTCTCACTATGTGTCTCAGCCTATGGCTGCAGTAGCCAGTAAAACAGGCTCTCAGGTGAATCTTAACTCCCTGATATCCTGACATCCAGACATCCATAGTCTTTGTTAAATGTTTTCCCTCCCTTCTTAACATCACCAGAGGATGTTGTTTTACTTACTTCTTACATTGTGATACCTTAAAACTTGGAGGATCAAGCACCTCTTTTAGGGAAACCCAATAGAAAGATATGCCTTTCTAATACTTTGTTATTTCTGTACTCTAATACTCAGTAATATTTCCCTAACAATATTTTTGTAATACTCAAGTTCATGTATTTCTTGCATAAAACTGCAGTTAACAGCAATAGAAATGCTAATAACACCTAAAAGTGATAAAATTGTCACAGCTGCATATTTGGGTTTGATTTCTTAATATAATCTATTTGCTAACTTCATCCATTTGATTCTTTAGAGAGCTCTTATTTAATGTTTTGAGAAAAAAAGTTTAGAACTCTGGACTTTTCACATGCAATAGTTGTGTTTTTAACAACAGTTGATTGACTTTTCTGGTACATGTGAAGTGATGCTTTTTTCCTCTATGCCTTATTAGTTGGAATCAAACTGTGAGTAGGGGAAAAGACCAGTGTTTCTCTGTGCTTTTTCTTCTAGAAACAAAGAAAAGTAAAAGTTAAAAGTCTTGAACACTTATTAAAAGAATAAATAGCCAGAAACACTGCCTCCCCAGTCTTGGTCCTAATCCTGTTCTTAGAAGATGATTCACTGGCACTGGTGACCTGGTATCGTTATAGCAGTTGATGCAGTATGTACTCTTAGAGGATATTGATCCTTGAAGGCAGCGCCGATTTCTTTTATATTTGTCACTCATGGTTTCATGCTCCCATTTCTCTGTCATTACCATTTTGCCAATAAAATAATCTGAAGGGGAATTACGATAATAGAAGTGGCTGTCTAATAGTGGATAGAATAATGTAGAAAGTTACCAGAGAGTGAAAAAGTTTATAGACATCAGTGCTTATAATACTTTAGGTGAGAACTATAGGAAAGTGTTTTGTAAAGCTGCATTGCAGAATAGTCCAGTTTGTGATTGAGGAGGGGCCAAGCAAATGAACTGTGTGTGCATTTTATGTGTTACACACTTGGAAGGACTATATAGATTTTTTGTATACATGCTGAAAATAAATTATACAAGAGCTTTAAACTCCTATTAACCATAGGATCTGTGCAGTCAATAATGAAGTCTTTGCTTTGTCCAGGAATTAGGTCCAAAGTGGAATCCCTTTATCCTGAATTCTTTGTGGTAGAGTTAATTGGAAAAGGTTTAGGGACTATTCAGGGGATCTTTATGTCATGACCTGAAGAGACCAGGGGGTCTGTTTCATCAGCACTGCTTGCACTCAAGTGATTCTGACCCAGGAGACTAGCATGCTTTTTGGACTTTAGATGATCTTCCTCAATTTAAGCAAATGATGGCATAATTTTTCTAATAATATGAAGCTGAATTATCTGGGTTTCTAATTTAATGAGGACTTAAAAATATAAATTGATAAATTTATGAGTACCATGTTCTTAGCCCACTTTAGTAATGCAGTCTCCTTACTTCTTTTATAACTTTGTTAGTGATAGTGTTTGCCTTTAAACCGGTGAGTGAGGTGTGTTAACACCTGGGCAGGGTTTTGCTCCTTGCTTGGTCACTAGTAACAGAAGTACAGTTGCTGATAGCAATCTAATGCTCTGTATTGAAGTTGATCGTACACCTTTCTCAGATAGCCACCTTCTTATTCAGCACACTGTGACAAGGAGCTATCCAAAAAGGTGCGATTCCCACCTGCCTGAGAGGTGAACCGAGCTGTTACAACCCAAGAGAACTGATAAAGTTCCAGATTCACCTTGTCTGTATTTACCAGGGCAAGTCTTGTTTCCCAATTGAAATGTTACTACTGATTAATATTAGTACCTGTAATTGAAGAAGCTGGTGCAGCCTATCCAGATATGCTTAGTCTGCTAGCTCGTTGTCTGTGGAGGGCAAAATCTGCACCAGATGGTACCAAAAAAGAATTTTGATTACTGATGTTTTTCAAGTAGGCTGGTTTCTCTCCACCTGATAGAAGTTGCTACATCTTTCCAAACAGGTTCTCTAATGATCTTGCTTCACCATGGCTACAAATATGGAGGGGCTGGTTCAGCACAGAGTGGGGACCCAGCAGGTGGCTGAGGTGAGTGACAGGGGCTAGCAAAATAGCTGGCACCCTTGCTTTTAAAAGGAAAAGTACATCAGTGTGTGCTGTTCTTTCAAAACAGTCCCAATGAAGTCAGCATGTGAGCCAGATCCAAAGCAGGGTGCTGCCATTGAAGAAAAATGAAAATGACAAGAACATTTGCTCCTAAAGTTTCTTTGCGTGAATAGGGTGGCCTAGCTGCATACGATGAGGTGACTTTAAACATTTTACTTTGAACAAAAACTAAGAGTCTAATGATGCTTGTCAAACTTGTGAGTATAGTTTTAAGTCAAAGGCTCTTAGTTTCTTGCACAGTTGATACTCTGTTAATACTGTGTATGGTGGAAAGCGGATTCTGTGCATTCTACAGTCATTGTTGACCTTCCATGTACTGGGGATTTTGCTAAGTGCTAAGAAATATGGAGGTGAATGAGCCATTGGTCCTTCCTTTAGTGTTCTCTGGGCCTGGTTAAGGAGTAATTATAAAATGGTGAGACATGAAACTCCATGTGAGGAAGGTAATCCTGGAGGTGGGTCTTGCATTGCAAGTAATCATTTGTTAGGCAGACCTAAGGAAGCAGGGTTGGAAACTGGCAGATGCTGAGGAGGGTATCCTAAGTCAGAAACCTATGCAAAGACAGGACAGAGGCATGAAGTAGCCTGGAATGTTCAGGCAACTCGAGGTGTAAAGGAGGGAAGTAGGGCCAGATCTTTTCAGTCTGTACCAGGCCCTCTGCAAGGGCTTCAGTCCTCAACAACCTTTTGAGGTTTGGTGTGATGGCTAATTCCCATTTAATAGGTGAGGAAACCAAGGCTCAAGGACAAGTAACTGGCCAGGGGCACACTGACCCAGTTCTGTTTCACTTCTTCCAGAGCTCCTCCAATAAACCATGCATCATGCTGCAAACAGGAGCCATTAGAAGGATTCAGATTTGCGTTGTTGAACCAATAATCGTATTTCTAAGGTGAAGGCACAGATTTATCAAAGGATGGACAAAGAAAGGATTTTTTAAAATAAAAAATAAGTACACGAATGCCAGTTTATACCAGTAAAATTGGTGAGCAGACTTTTCAGATTTTAGATCAACCATTGACTTTAAGGCAACAGTATAATAATCATCCCTTTCACCCAGCAAATAAGGGTTAGTGTTAACTGAAGATGAAAGCAGATAGATTTTACATATTTTTAAATATTATATTTTTGGAAGAGCTAAAGAGCTGTGAAAGTATTGGGGTTAAAGTGCTTGTGTTTATAGTTTGTCTTAGGAACAATTACCTTGACAATCACTGTTGGCTTTGCAAATATTTAGGGTTGTTTTGCATTTAATACAGTTTCCAGTTGAGACTGACTTGGAGACTAGTATGTGGATCACTGCCTTAAGAAGTCATCACTAATTCTTTAGGAGAAGAGGTTAGTATAGTAAGTAACCTATAGTACTGACCTATAGTAATTTATAGGATAATACAAGTTTTGTGTATGTATTCAGAAAATTTGCTAGGTAAAATTTTCTCTCAGATGCCTTACTTCCATCAAGAAATGGAATTTCATGTATCAATTTAGTGCAACTATTGTTTCCCATGGCGAAAAGCACATTTTGAGGAGACATCCAAAATAGTAGGAGGCATTTTTAATTTGGAGAACAAAAGCAATCTTCCTATTTAAAATATTCCCTAGATTTCCATGCTGTTATTTTGAAATTTCAAGCTTGATGACTTTAAACTACATGTGGTAGCTGTATATAATATTAAATCAGCCAAATGAGTAAGAGAGCCTGCAGTTCATCATGTTGGTGCTAAACAATAATTGAGTGGGAATGAAGTTTCTAAATTAGGGGTTATTAGCAGTCATTTGGGGACAGTTGTTTATTCAGTCAGCAGACAGTGAAGAAACATACCTCTTCCCTGCCTGTTTGCCAGAAGCACACGCAGGTGAGTAATAGGACTGGGGATCTGCTCACCAGAGCTCTGTGTTGCAGGGATCAGGCATGAGACAGGCTACACCAGAGGACAGGCTCTCCATAGTGGAAAGGGGGCTCTCTAGGGATCAGACAGATTGGGGTTTAAATCCAGGTCCTGCCATTTGCTATCTGGGTGACTGCCTTGTTCCTCAGTTTTCTCATCTAGAAAATGGGAGTAGTAGTAGAACCTATTATCTCATGGGATTGTTGTGAGAAGTCATTGAAATGAAAACATATAAGGAGGGCTTCCCTGGTGGCGCAGTGCTTGAGAGTCCGCCTGCCGATGCAGAAGACGCGGGTTCGTGCCCCGTTTCGGGAAGATCCCACATGCCGCGGAGCGGCTGGGCCCGTGAGCCATGGCCACTGAGCCTGCGCGTCCGGAGCCTGTGCTCCGCAAATGGGAGAGGCCACAACAGTGAGAGGCCCGCATAACGCAAGAAAAAACAAAAAACAAAAAACAAAAAACAAACAAAAAAACGTATAAGGAGCTTTAGCAGGTCCCACGCTTTTGCTCCATAAATGAGATAGAGCAACATTAGTGTAAATGATTTTCTCTCAAGTCCCCAGAACGACCTTTTTCCCTATGGACCAGATAAGTCACATTACCAAAATAAACTACAAAAGTTGGATCATACAAACGAACAATTTGATGTCCTATAATGTGCTCCGATTTATTCAGTTATTCACAGAGACAGTTTAATATAGTGGTCAAGAGTATAGACTCTGGAGCCATATTGCCTGGTTTAAATCCTGATTCTGCCACCTGCAAACTGTGTGACCTCTCTGTTTTTTTGGAATTGTTTATGAAGAGCTAATATTAATTCTTCTTTAAATGTCTGGTAAAATTCAGCAGTGAAGCCATGTGGGCTTGGGCTTTTCTTTGCAGGTAGTTTTTTAGTTCCAGATTTAGTCTCATCACTTGTTATAGGTCTGTTCATATTGTCTTTTTCTTCTTGAGTCAGTTTCAGTAGTCTGTCTTTTTGAGAATCTGTTTCATCTAAGTCATCTAATTTATTGTCACAACAGTTGTTCACGGTATTCTTTTATCCTTTTTATTTCTATTAAGGTCAGTACCAATTTCTCCTCATTCATTTCTGATTCTATTTAGTAATTTGAATCTTTTTCTTGGTCAGTCTAGCTAAAGATTTGTCAGTTTGTTGACCTTTTCAAAGAATGGGCCTTTTGATTTCATTGATCTTTCTCTATTGTTTTTGTATTCTCTGTTTCATTAATTTCCACTCTCGTCAAAACCACAAGGAGATACCATTTTACATCCACTAGAATGGCGGGGGCGGGGAAGGTCAGATAACAAATGTTGCTGAGGATGTAGAGAAATTGGAAACTTCCTATATTACTGGTAATAATGTAAAATGGTGTAGCCACTTTGGAAAACAGTCTGGCAGTTCTTCAGAAAGTTACATACGAAGTTACCACATGACCCAGCAATTCCACTCCAAGCTATATTCCCAAAAGAAATGAAAACATACATCCACACAAAAACTTGTGCGCCAGTGTTTATAGTAGTAGTATTCAAAATAGCCAAAAGGTAGAAATAGTCAAATGTCCATCAACTGACAAATGAATAACAAAATGTGGTATATCCAGACAGTGGAATATTATTCAGCTATAAAGAGGAATGAATTACTGATGCACGCTACAGCATGGATGAACCTTGACAGCATTATACTAAGTGAAAGAAACTAGTCACAAAAGACAACATATTATTCCATTCATATGAAATGTCCAGAACAGGGAACTCTATAGAGATAGAAAATAGGTTATAGTGGTTGCCTAGGGCTGGATTTTGGAAGTGATACCTAAAGAGTACAGGGTTTCTTTTTGAGGGGATGAGATTTTTCTAAAATTTACTGTGGTGATGGTTGCACATATGTGTGTATATACTAAAAACCATTGAATTATACACTTCAAATGGGTAGAATGTATGGTAGGTGAATTAGAGCTCAATAAAAGTGTTTTTTTAAAAACAATACATAACAGCAACCAGATGCCACTACCAAAATTAGGCGGTATTTTCCAAAATAAAAGAACAAAAAGAAATGGGAAAAAAAAAAACTAGAGGGATTTGTGACTTCTACTTTTTAATTAGAATTATATACTTTCTAAAACAATAAAGCATGATTACATATGCAGTATATACAGTTTGATTCCAGTTTTGTTAGGTATTTATTTCTCAGATGTATCTGTAGCTACATAATACAGTGTGCCAGGTGTTATGCTCAGCTCATCACCTCATTTAATACTTCAGTTAACACTATAAGGAAAATATTATTTTCCCCACTTTAAGTGGGGGAAACTGAGGTAGAGAGATTACTTTGCCATATCTGAGTGACTTAAGAGCCTAGACTTTTACACTACACAGTAAGCTCATTTTTTATTTTATTAAAAACATTTTTTCTTCCAGTTTTTTTTTTCTTTTTAATCAGTGTTAGACATTTCCCTTTTTTGGGAGAGAGGTATTTTTTTAGTTTTAATTGTGGTAAAATATAAAATTTACCATTTTAACCATTTTTAAGCATATAGTTCTATGGCATTAACTACATTATTCTGTAACCATCACCACTGCCCATCTTCAGAACTTTTCCATCTCCCCATACTGAAACTCTGTACCCTTTAAATACTAACATCCATTCCCTCCTCCCCTCTACCCCTGCAGTATTTTATTCTTTTTGAGGCTATTGTAAATGGAATTGTTTACTTAATTTTTTTTGAGCATCATTGTTAACGGTGTAGAAATGCAACTGATTTTTGTGTTGATTCTGTATCCTGCAACTTCGCTGAATTTTTTTATTCTAATGTGTGTGTATGTGTGTGTGTGTGTGTGTGTGACATCTTTAGATTTTCCTATGTGGAAGATCATGTCATCTGTGAATAAAGATAATTTTACTTCTTTCCCAATTTGGATGCCTTGTACTTATTTTTCTTGCCTAATCATTCTGGTTGGAACTTCTAGTATATTGAGTAGAAGAGGTGAAAGCAGTCATTCTTGGCTTCCTGATCTTAAAGGAAAATCTTTCAGTTTTTCATCACAAAGTGTGATGTTAGCTGTGGGTTTTTCACAAATGACCTTTATTATGTTGAGATAGTTTCCTTCTATTCCTAGTTTGTTGGATGTTTTTATCATGAAAGGGTGTTGAATTTTGTCAGGAATAAACCCCACTTGGTCATGTGTATAATCTTTTTTTTTTTTTTTTTTTTTTT
>NW_006788335.1:1150595-1164461 GCF_000442215.2 Lipotes vexillifer | reverse complement strand
GTACACAGGCCTCTCACTGTTGTGGCCTCTCCCGCTGTGGAGCACAGGCTCCGGACACGCAGGCTCAGCAGCCATGGCTCACGGGCCCAGCCGCTCCGCGGCATGTGGGATCTTCCCGGACCTGGGCACGAACCCGTGTCCCCTGCATCAGCAGGCGGACTCTCAACCACTGCGCCACCAGGGAAGCCCAGTATAATCTTTTTAATGTGCTGCTGATAACAGTTTGCTCGTATTCTGTTGAGGAATTTTGCATTGGTATTCATAAGGGATATTGATCTGCAGTATTCTTTTCTTGCAGTGTCTTTGCCTGACTGGTATCAGGGCAATGCTAGCTTCATAGAATGAGTTTGGGAGTGTTCCCTCTTCCTCAGTCTTTTGGAAGAGTTTGAGATGGATGGTGTTAATTCTACTTTAAATGTTCAGTATAATTCACTAGGGCTGCTCCAGGGCTTTTTGAGGGGTGAGGAGGCTTCATTACTGATTCAGTCTTCTTACTAGTTATAGGTCTACTCAGATTTTCTATTTCTTCATGATTCAGTCTTGGTAGGTTGTATGTTTCTAGGAATTTGTCCATTTCATCTCGGTTATCCAGTTTGTTGGTATACAGTTGTTCATAGTACTCTCTTAAAATCCTCTTTATTTCTGCAAAATCACTAATAAGTTCATTTCTGGTATTAGACATTTTTTGACTTAGTATATAAATAAACTTTAGTTTTCATTCAGTTCCTCACACACCCATATCTTCCCCTCATTCTCCCAATAAAAGTGTATCCTCTTTGCATAAATTAATGTTCTGTTACCTAACTATGACGTTATCACATATACTTCCTAGTATCTCCAATATAGTTGTAGAACCCTCTGAATACTATTCTTCATACATCAGAGGAATTTTCAGTTTCCTTTATTTTCCTGTGAAAACATTCCTCCTAAAGTCCTCTGACCTGCTCCAGTCCCTACTGATTGCTCTTTAAGCCTGCTGTACAACTGTCATCCTTTATTTGTCTCTTGTTTGGGATTCTTTCCTTGAATTCATGTTTTTTTTTCCTTTTTTTAAAAAAATGTAAATAACATGCTCCAAAAATGTCCTAAGAAAGAGTGCATCAGAGATGAATTGTTTTTAGATCTTGCATATCTAAACGTGTCTTTATTTACACCCACATGCTTGAGTTATAGTTTGACTAGAGATAGAAATCTAAGTTGAAAATAATAATTTTACCTCAGAATTTCAAGGCATCATTTTATTGTCTTCCAGCTTTGAGAAGGCCATTTACATTCTTGATTCTTGTAAGTGTCTCTCTTCTCTCTCTTGCCTTTTTTGGCCCCTACCTCCATTGTTAAGATCTTTTCGGGGCTTCCCTGGTGGCGCAGTGGTTGAGAACCTGCCTGCCAATGCAGGGGACATGGGTTCGAGCCCTGGTCTGGGAAGATCCCACACGCCGTGGAGCAACTAGGCCTGTGAGCCACAACTACTGAGCCTGCACGTCCGGAGCTTGTACTCCGCAACAAGAGAGGCCGCGACGTGAGAGGCCCGCACACCGCGATGAAGAGTGGCCCCCGCTCGCCGCAACTAGAGAAAGCCCTCGCACAGAAATGAAGACCCAACACAGCCAAAATTAATTAATTAATTAATTTAAAAAAAAAAAAGATCTTTTCTTCAACCCTTTTGTTCTGAAATTTCATAGTAATGTCTCTTACTGTAGTTTTTCTTTTATACATTATACTGAGCACTCAGAGGGGCGCCTCTGAAAGGCGCTCCTCGCCGCTTTTTGGACGCTGGATTTCCTTCGGAGAGTGGAAAACCCGGTGAGCACCCGGACCTATTGGCCTTTTAATTTATTTTTGCCACCGCGATGAAGAGTGGCCCCCGCTCGCCGCAACTAGAGAAAGCCCTCGCACAGAAATGAAGACCCAACACAGCCAAAATTAATTAATTAATTAATTTAAAAAAAAAAAAGATCTTTTCTTCAACCCTTTTGTTCTGAAATTTCATAGTAATGTCTCTTACTGTAGTTTTTCTTTTATACATTATACTGAGCACTCAGAGGGTTCTTTCAATCTAGAAACTCATGACCTCCTGTTCTATGAAATTGTTTTACAGTACTTCTCTGATAATATCTTCCCTCAGTATTTTTCCAGTCTCTTTCCAGAGCTCCTAATTAATTGGATACTGGAGCTCTTGAAGTAATCATTTCTTCATTTTTTCTCTTCTGTTTCTAGCTCTTTCTGCTGCTTCTACTTTCAGGGAGATTTCCAACTTAGATCTGTCCTCAGGTCTTACCAGTTGCTTGAGCATATTATTTAACCTTGCTGTGCCAGTATCCCCAACTATCAAATGGGGTTAATGATTATACTTATTGTGGAGGATTATTGTGCGAATTCAGTTAGTGTGTCTAAAGCGTGTCACATAGTAATAATACAGTGTGGCGAATAGTCACTGCCCAGCTCCTGCTGCTGCTGCTGCTGTTGTTTCTTCAACATTGTTTTCTTCTTTGCTATCTTATTTTTCATTTTAGGAACTTTTTTCTGTTTTTCTTTTATAGCAACTTCTTCTTTTTTTCCTTTTATTTTCCTTTCTTAATTGAAATTTTACTAGTTGTTTTGAGCATCAGTACACAGACATTTCAGTTTGTACACAATTTGTAACATATGTACCGAACATCTAAAAAACCATGTAGTTGTCTTTCTTAAAGTTATTCCCGCTTAAAATTTGGCAGCATATTTTTCTGTAAGAGGATATCAAGTACCAGTATCTTCAAGTGTTGATAAACTGTTACATTTTAAGTCCCATTAATTCACAATTTTTAATATCATATACATACTCCAATTTTCAGTCTTTCACAGCACATTAACAAAGTTACTAGGAAGATGGACTAGCATGATGAAAGATGTTACAGAGAGCAGGCAGTTCTAACAGGCAGGGCCAAGATCAAGGGGTGGTTTTCTTTAGGAAACAATTTTACATGAGAACAGAAGTAATTTTAAGTGTTCAAGGCATATTAAATGCACGACTAGGACTGCAAGTTGTCATTTAGTATGATTTATATAATAGGAAATGAAAAGTAGCCCCACCCATGGCATTGTTAAGCTGAACATCCAAGACAATCAAAGCCTCCTGAACTCAATTACCCCACTGTTTTCTGGTTGTATCGAAAAATAAGCAACAGCAAATGACTCACCTCTCAAAAAAAAAAAATTTAGTCTTGAAAAATTGGATGTGGTGGGATTTCCTCCTTCTTAGAAATGTTTCTAGATATACTTTAAAAAAACCTTGTGTTTACGAAATAGTTGATAACGTTATTCCTCTGTGTTGTACAAGAAGTGAGACAGGGACCACTGATAAGACTTAGTGTGTGATATTCATCAGACTTGGCTTCTTTCTCTCCTGCTTCATCAGAGGCTGGATTCTCCCCCTTTCAGTTCTGTTTTCTGCAGGTAAACCTTCTTTAGTTTCTTGGTTCTTGAGCCACTTTGGCCTGTTTTCCTTTTGCTCCCCCGTTCTCCTTTCCCTTTTTGGCTTGTTTCCACTTTTGCAGGAGCAGGTTTAGCTGATAACCTTGCCCATCTCTTGGGTACCTCCATCCCTGCCCCTTAGGGAAAGCTGCCCTTCCTTTGGGTGGAGCCTGGGCCGCTCCAGATCCCCGAGGAACTGGGCCCCCTGCACTGTCCCTTCCTGCTCTCTTCCGCCCAGGCCTTGCAACCCGACGTGGAGCGGTGGGAGAACCAGACTAAACCGTGTGGCAACTTTTTGTTGTCTCATGTATGCAGTAGTTTGTCCTCTTTTTGTGGGGAGGATAATTGCAGTTTTTTGCTGTTTTTAGTTTTCTTTTGCTGCTTCCATAGGTGCTGTTTTATCCAAGTTCCTTCTTGTTTCTTTTATTTCATAAGGAATCTTTTCTCAAGTGGCTAATGATCCTTATTGTTGGTTCACATTTTAAAATGAAGCACTTAAAATTGAAAACAAAAACAAACAAATGTTTTTTGTACAGGAGTAAGGCTTGTCAACTTTTGGGTTGATTTTACTTTGGGGTGATTAGATAGGCACCCACACATTTTGTTCGGAGGGTGCTCCAGGTGTCACTATCCATAGGTTTCTTTTCTGGGGCCATTCAGGTTTTGGAGGCAAGAATTCTTTGGGTGTGGGTGTGATTTATGCCTTTTCTCCAGTATTTTTATTGTTGTTGATTTTAAAGTTATGGCACAAAGTGAGGGTTTGAGGTTCAATATTTAATCTACTCTTTGCAGACTGAAGAAGGGTGGCTCCCTCCTCGCTGTGAAGATGTTTTGATGTCTCTGGTCTGGGGCCTGGTAGCTGCACTTTCCCTGCAGGGGAATGAGGAAGTGGTGGTCATGTGATGAGTCACATGGCTGCACCACAGGTAATTCAGCCAGCCTCTGGTTTTCAGCCTATTTCTAAACCCAGTTTTCTGTGGAACTGAGGGATCTTACTGAGCCCTTCCAGGGTTCTGGGGGGGGGGGGGGGGGATTAGCTTGTTTCTCATTAGTATTCCCCTCTATAGTCATTTGGAGTTCAGCTTTGTTCATCCTGCTGAGTCAATTTCCACTCCACCAACTACTTTCCCTGTTCCTAGAGTTTGTTAGTATTTGTGATCCACTGTCATCTCCTTGACTATTCTTTTTGTCCTTGTGGATCTGTACATTTTCTTAATCCTTTACTCATGCTTAAATGTGATTTGTTGAAGGAATAGAGATAATAAATGCATATATTTTGCTATGTTTAACTGGAAGTAAGGGAAAGTATTACTAGTAAAGCAAATTAAAGTTGTTCACTGATAGACTTCAAGGTACTTCATAAGTATGCATTTATCCATTCAACGAGTATTTAAGGAGGGCTTACTGTGTGCCGTGTGCTAGACATTGTTCTAGTTTTTAAGATACTCTGCTCTCATGAAGCTTCTATCCTATTGGGAAACAACCAACGTCTAAACAAATGAAAAATCTCAAGAGAACAGTAAGTGCTATAAAGAAAAGTGAAGAGATAGAAAGTGATGAATATTAACTAAGCACACTCAGGGAAGACTTCTTAGAAGGTGTCATAAATTTTTTTTTTAAATTATCATTTTTAAAAATTTATTTATTTTTGGCTGTGTCAGCTCTTATTTGTGGCACGTGGGATCTTCGTTGAGGCATGCGGGATATTTTGTTGAGGCACATGGACTTCTCTCTAGTTGTGGCGTGCAGGTTTTCTCTTAGCTAGTTGTGGCACCCAGGCTCCAGGGCGTGTGGGCTCTGTAGTTGTGGTGCGTGGGTTCCAGAGTGCATGTGCTTTGTAGTTCGCGGCACGCAGGCTCTCAAGTTGAGGTGCACGAGCTCAGTAGTTGTGGCGTGTGGGCTTAGTTGCCCCGTGGCATGTGGAATGTTAGTTCCCTGACCAGGGATTGAACCCGCGTCCCCTGCATTGTAAGGCAGATTCTTTACCACTGGACCACCAGGGAAGTCCCAGAAGGTGACATTTAAATGGAGACCTGAATGAAGTAAGAGAGTGATTCAGATATGAGTATCAGGGCGTGGGGTAATATTCCAGGTAGGGGAGAGGGGAGTGTGCTTGGCACAGTAGAGGAACCATGAAGAGACCTGTGTGGCAGGAGTGCAGGGGGCGAAGGAGAACATGGTGGGAGATGAGGTCAGGCGGGTAGGTAGGGCCAGGTCTTCTTGGATTATATAAGCTATGGTCAGGAATTTGTATTTTATTCTATGTACACTGGAGAGCCATTGGAGAGTTAGAGCAGGAGATTGGCCTGTCTTTGAGGGTTGAACTAGGAGCCTGCTGATTGTGCACACTGCTGCACTCAGACCCTGACCTGACAGACCACTCTCTTCATTGAAGGTGGGCAGTTTGAGGTACTCCCTGGTTTTAAACCATGGCTACCCATAGTCCCTGCTGTGGAATTTACCTGCGTGGCCACGTCCATAGCACATTACCCCTGGTCTCCTTGGTCTACAGCTGATTCAGCCAACCTGTATCCCTGATGAACTGATTGAACTGATAAGATTCCTACTCTTAAGAATTGGAAAACAAGCATTTTTGTTTTTACACGAAATATGCGTTTCTGGAAAACCTTGTGTTCTACACACTAAAAATAACAGAGCTGGGCTTCCTTGGTGGCGCAGTGGATAAGAATCTGCCTGCCAACGCAGGGGACACGGGTTTAAGCCCTGGTCTGGGAAGATCCCACGTGCCATGGAGCAACTAAGCCCGTGCACCACAATTACTGAGCCTGTGCTTTAGAGTCCACGAGCCGCAACTACTGAGCCCGCACGCCTAGAGCCCGTGCTCCACAACAAGAGAAGCCACCGCAATGAGAAGCCCGTGCACCACAATGAAGAGTAGCCCCGGCTTGTCGCAACTAGAGAAAGCCTGCGCACAGCAACGGAGACACAGCACAGCCAAAAATAAAAATAAATAAAATAAATAAATACATAACAGAGCTTATGGAAAAATAGCATTCAGGGTGGCCCTGAGCACTAACAGAAATAATAACAATCCTAATAAAAATGCTAGTATAATTAAAAAGACATGTTAAATTCCTAATAATCAAACATTAGAGTAAGTATAGGATTTTGTCTTAAAAACAAGGTGAAAGCTTTATGGAAGAGGATATAAGGAGGAAGGGTTAAAGATGGTGAATTATTGAATAAATGCGTAAAGATTAGGGAGAACCGTGCAATGAGCTTTTCCAAGACACAGAACACGTGGCCAGAATGAGACAAGAGGATGAACCTGGTATGAATAGGCATCGTGCGTGACACTGAATTCCTGTTAGCTTAGATGCCGATGTGCTTTGCATTCTGTGGCTCTACACTGTGATACAAAGCATTAAGGAATTGGGAGCAGTCACTTGTAAATCAGTGTGATTTCAAGTGTTATACTGCCATCATTTCTCTGTTTACAATTTTGTAGAATCAAAATCGCATTACAGAAATAACCTTGCAACAGAACATACTTTGCTAACAATGATACCTGTTGAACCCTTACTATGTGCCAGGTACTGCACATAAGCTCTGTATCATCTTGCTTAATGTTAACATAATGCCTGTGAAATGGTGCTCTCACTTTTCATAGTTAAGGAAGCTAAGGCACAGGAGAGGGTTAAATAACGTGTCTACTGGCATATGGTCAGTAGAAGGTGACATTAGACCCTAGAGTTAAAAAAGATCATACAGTGTCAGGGCTTGAGATGATGCCATGTGTAAGCCCAAGTTGTAGAACGTAGAAGCAGAGAAAGGTGGTCCTCAGAGAGAAGCCGGAGAGTGACTCTCAGACTCTCAGAAAAAAGCAAAGGGGGAGTGAGCAGGTGGCCTGAGAAAGAGATAGAGAAGCTGCCTCACAGCTCTCCCTTTCCCAAATAGCACAGTCGTACATCCTGAGACTGGGTTCTGTGAGTGTCCTTCCAACAAATTTCCCCTTTCATTTGAGTAAGTTTGAGTGTCATTTGTAACTAGTCACTGACAAAAGCACCCAAACCCTCCCAATTCTATTTAATATGTATCTGGCATGTCCCATTTTGGGGATATAAACTTCAGTTTTCGGTAAGTAGATTAATTTGACTCATTTTCCCTATGAAATTGAATAAGTTATCTCTTGGGGTTCAAGCCCATGGCTCTCAGATACGCACATGGATTGGTTTTGGGTGGGGAAGGTGCTGTGGAGAGGGGGAAAGTCAGGAACAGAGGGAGAGGGCTTGAATTAGCTCCAGTGTTTTGTCTTAGTTTCTCTGTGAAGGGTCAAGTGAAATCTATTCTGAAGTAACAGTGTGTGGCTATCGTCCTGAATTTTATAGAGCCATTTCCTTTTGTCTGTGACTTTACCACCTATGTATATATTGCTACATTCTTTTTCATTTTTAATTAATTTTATTTATTTTTGGCTGCATTGGGTCTTTGTTGCTACATGCGGGCTTTTCTCTAGTTGCGGCAAGCGGGGGCTACTCTTCGTTGTGGTGCTTGGGCTTCTCATTGCGGTGGCTTCTCTTGTTGTGGAGCACAGGTTCTAGGCGTGTGGGCTTCAGTAGTTGCAACGTGTGAGCTCAGTAGTTGCGGTGCACAGGCTATAGGCGTGCAGGCTCAGTAGTTGTGGCTCACGGGCTGTAGAGCGCAGGCTCAGTAGTTGTGACGCATAGACTTAGTTGCTCCGTGGCATGTGGGATCTTCCCAGACCAGGGCTCAAACCCATGTCCCCTGATTGGCAGGCGGATTCTTTTTTGTTTGTTTGTTTTTGCGGTACGCGGGCCTCTCACTGCTGTGGCCTCTCCCGTTGAGGAGCACAGGCTGCAGACGCGCAGGCACAACGGCCATGGCTCATGGGCCCAGCTGCTCCGCGGCATGTGGGATCTTCCCGGACCGGGGCACGAACCCGTGTCCCCTGCATCAGCAGGCAGACTCTCAACCACTGTGCCACCAGGGAAGCCGTGGCAGGCGGATTCTTAATCACTGCGCCACCAGGGAAGCCCTGTTGCGGTCCAGGAGCCACACGCCTGGAGTCGAGTTCCCCGGTAAATGCGACCCGTGTCCCAACCAAGGACACCCAAGAATCACCAACACCAAGTAGAAAGATTAGCAAAGGATTTATACAAGTATAGAAGCTTACACAAACTGTCCGGACAGGGTCCCACTCGGAGAGAAGTGAGTGAGACCCCGACTAACAGTCGGGCGAGGCTTTTATACCCTTCACAGGGCGGGAAGTCCCCAAGGCGGGAGGGAGCTGTTTAATTTTGAATCAGCCAATCAGGAACCCGGTTCTTCCCGCCCCAAGCAAGCAAGCAAGTTTCTTACAGAAGCCAAAATGTGCTGTTAGCCCCTGAAGCTGTTCTTCCGTTTCTTTCGTCACAGCCCAACCTTTCTTTATTACATGAACAAACATGTTCTTTTTTGGTCTTTTTTTTCACATGCATGTCATCCAGTTGTAATCATCCTGTGTATACAACTTTGTATCTTTTGATTTCACAGAATGTTAATTTCACAGACTAAATGTCATCATCCTTTCCACAGGTTACTACATAGCCTACGTGACCATCATTTTTCATAGCTACATAATTTTGTATCAAGGGAGCATAGCATAATTTACTAACCCATCTCCTAGTTTAGGACATTTAAGTTGCTTTTGACCTTTCTGTATTATAAATTCACACTGATAAATATATCCATGCTTTACCAGTCAAGGAAACTGATAGCAAATAACATCAGAAACCAACTGTTGCTGATGTAAAGAGAAATGAGATTTTTAAAAAACATTGACTTAAGGGCTTCCCTGGTGGCGCAGTGGTTGAGTCCGCCTGCGGATGCAGGGGACACGGGTCCGTGCCCCGGTCCGGGAGGATCCCACGTGCCGCGGAGCAGCTGGGCCCGCGGGCCATGGCCGCTGAGCCTGCGTGTCCGGAGCCCGTGCTCCGCAACGGGAGAGGCCACAGCAGTGAGAGGCCCGCGTACCGCAAAAAAAAACATTGACTTAAAATATATGTGAGGATGGATGGATAGATAACTTACTTGACACAGTTACCAGGGGAGCTGGAGAACTAGCTTTGCATCTAGGAACTGCACCCAGATCTCACTGAAGAGCTGGTCTGAAGCTGTGGCTGCACACCACACCCCAAGGCCAGATGTGGCGCTTCTGCTGCTAGTGCACAGTCTCCGCATCTGATCAAACCCCTGCTCTCCTCCAAGGGAGGCCAGACCTGCAAGTATCTGGCATTTTCTGCCTCTACAGTTGGAGATGGGCTCTGCCTATCTGAACCCCTGAGAGAGGAACTTCCATATTCCCTAGAAAAATAATTTAGGATTACACACTGATAAAGCCATTTCTGAATTTAGGATAGTTTGTGTAAGGTGGTTTCCTGAAAGTAGAATTACCAAGCCAGAGGGCATGAATAAATTTTTTTTTTTTTTTCTTGCGTTATGTGGGCCTCTCACTGTTGTGGCCTCTCCCATTTGCGGAGCACAGGCTCCGGACGCGCAGGCTCAGCGGCCATGGCTCACGGGCCCAGCCGCTCCGCGGCATGTGGGATCTTCCCGAAACGGGGCACGAACCCGCGTCTCCTGCATCGGCAGGCGGACTCTCAAGCACTGCGCCACCAGGGAAGCCCATGAATAAATTTTTTTGATGAGAGGAGCAGACCTGTTGACCTCAACAGTTGGGCCTTGGAGCTTTTTGCTTCCTTGGATTAATCTTTCCATTAACATGTCATTTACTGGCTGTACTTAGTGAATAGAGTGTTATGTTTCTTAGGACTTTAAATAGTTGTTGAGGTGGAAGGACTTTTAGTCACTGCTTTAAAAAAGGATAGTCATCTTTTTTACTCTTGATTAATTTTCCCCCTTTCGGTTGGGGTGCCTAGGTTTGTGCTAGAATCTGAAAAATGGATGGCATATTCTTTTAACTTAGATTGTTTTAAGTTTCCACTCCACATACAAACTTGTGGAGTGGAAATTCATTACTTATGGCAGTGTGAACTTATTTCTTTTTAATTTCCTTCCTCTTTCAATCCCCTCTTCCCATCCTACATAAAAGTAAATATCCATATATTTCTTCCTACTCTTCCCCCAGGCTTTGATTTGTTTTGTTTGGTTTAGGGTGATTGACCAGCATTCACTCCATGTCAAACAGGGGGCAAGTGCTCTTATCTCCCAGCCCCACCTCTCTGTGACCTCCCCCAGGAGCTCCCTTTCCTCTGTGGCCTTGGGGAAAGGGGGAGGCTTTGATTTGAAGCCATTCCACAGTCTCTCATTTACCCTGACTACACGTGTTCATCTTCTCACCAGAATAGGAGGCTTTGGAGGCTAGAGTTCTGACCTGTATTCACATGCCTGTTATGTGTTGGGTGGATGTAGTAAAATGTTTGTTAAAGGAGCCCGGTGCTGTTATTCTTATGGGTGTTTTTATATGTAATGCAGATGGTTATGATGTTGCCTTCCCTTTCAGTGAAGGAGGAACTTGCAAAGACCCCATGTCTTTAAAAATATTGACTTAATGTACTGTGAAGTTGAAAATGCTATATGCAGAATGTGGTATTTCTGAGTTCTCCAAATCTTCCCTTTACTCCTTATAGTTTTAAAACTGTTTTGAGTTGGTTGTACTCCAAGGTAACGTTCTCCTGAGCTCTCAGTTCAGGAAAGGGGGTCTGGGGTGGGGGCCAGCATTTAGTAAAGGCAACAATCTAGGTGAAGGGAGAACTTGGTAAAGCAAAGTTACATCTTCCCTGGAAACAATTAATCATATTATTAGACAAACTGCCTCAGCAGCTGGTGAAACAGCAGGAACATGACAATTTTGCTTCCTTAGTTACAGGGAGTGATAGTGTACTTGACCTTCAGCAGAGCAGGGTCATAGAGAGGGCATCTTTAAACAGCTCTGTCTGGTTTTGGTGAATGGAATCTGCACTGGCAGTTTGAAAGCACATGCCAATGAGTTCCCCCACCAACCCTGGCTGTTTTGGTTGGACTCTGGCTGGGCAAGTTGCTGAGAAAAAATGTAAATAAAGCTGCAGAGAGCCTTTGACATGGTAAGTGCAGTGTTCTGCAGAAAAATAAGACTAATTTTGAAGCCTTTTCTCGTTCTCTCTGTTTCTGGAGTCAAGTCTCCTTGTAATGCAGTATATTTCATAGGCAGTTATTTTTATAGCAGGTGGTAAAAAGCAGTGGATTTAGATGCCTAATATGTAGTTGAAGGAAATCAATTTAGTGTCTATTGCTATGCTTAGGACCTAGCAAATTATTTCTTCATGGGTACTTGTATTTGGGTGTGCTGGGTAGACCCAAGTGGAGCAAGAGCTGTTTGTTTGTGGTGGTTGTTGTTGTTTTCAGTAGGTTAACCTGCCTCTGAACAGAGTATGTGAACCTGTTCTTAAATATCTCTTTGTTTTATATAATTGGGGATAGTAGTCATTGATTTTGGATCTTTGTTTTTGTGCCAAGAAATTTAGGACTGTAGTTTTTTCTTTTTAAACATACTATCAACTTGAAACTTTTCAAACTGGTTAATCAATTCTGATTTAAGTGAGGTAGATTTATTAATATTGAGGTTTGATTCTTCCACTGGCTTTAGTATAACGAGCTGCCCTTGCTACTTAACAGGAGTAATTCTTTAGGAACATGGACACTGGCAGTATAAGGTTCTGATCCTTTGTATGAGGTGAGCAGCCGAGCACTTTGAAGACCAGCAGCCTCCTCTGGCTTCCTCCCTCTGTGGTACAAGTTGCTGCACAAAGAGAGGTTAACTCTTTGCCCATTGACCCTTCACCACACTTATTATTTGGTGGTCCTTTGAAATAAAAATAAAAGAAGGATGTGGTACATTTCAGTTCAGGCTGGAGGTGTCCCCTGCCTGAAGCCCTTTACCCACTTATGCAGTTGTTTACATTGTTCATTATTTCACTAGGAATGTTAAGAAGTGGAAGTTCCTGATTGAGATCGGTGACATGTTGAGTCTGTAGGATCTGTTATTTCCCCTCACACACAGGGTGTGAACTTTGTTGCCCTATTAATAACCCATGGGAATGTTACAGCCAAAAATCAGGATCAGAATAAATTATAGATTTAGAAACTTAATTTTTGCTTATTAGCTGAATGCTTTGGGCATTCTGTTCAACCTAGATGTTCATCCTTTACCGAATGACTGTATGTTAACACAGAAATTTTTCCTAAAAATTATTCCCCCAAAAATGCTGCCAAGGCATTGGCATGTTATGGTGAAATAGAGAAGGTTCTCACTCCAGGTTAAAAAGGTATGTACTTTCCCATCAGCCACATATACTCGTGTGTCAGTGGAGGCAATATGCCTTGGTTTGTTTATATGATAAACTGCCAAGGCAGGTGTTGTGCATACCTGCAGGATGTTTAACTAGCAGATAGTTACAAGAGTGGAGTAAAACAAAAAGAGGTCTAGGCAGAGTCCCAGCATCAGGACTGTAAAAACGACGACTTCTTTATTCTTGAAGTTAAAAAGTACTCATTCTCTAACCAGTCATTTTGGGCCTGATATGTGCCTGGCCTTAGGAGTAAAAGGAACGGTTCCTTCCTGCCCTCTGAGGTAGACTTGAGCAGGTACTATGAGGGCCCTGTGGAGAGTGCTAAGATACAGGCACTCTGGGAGCCCAAAGCAGGACTTGTGCACCAATCCGGAGGGTCAGAGACAGCTGACCAGACGAGCTGATCTTTCATGAGCTCTTTAGACAGTAAACATTTGTGTGTTGGGTAAAGCATGGTTAACTTTAGAAAGGATGTGAAATGGAAGTGCCGATTTTACCCTTTAAGTGTGAGTCAGACACCATGCCCTGGAAGAACTGTATCCAGAATGTACTTTCACACCCTGCTTGCTCATGGTTTAAGTGAGTCCTTTGGACTAGCTGTTTCCATGTCAAAGTGCAAGCGCTCTGGCCAGGTATAATACACACCTGGGTGTTGCTGGGCGTTTACACTTCACTGTGAGCTAAATGAGCATGTTCTTTGCAGCTGGAGCAAATTGAAGGGGTAGAAAGTAAGCTAAGGCAGAGGGCCAAGACCTACTTCAGGCACTGAAAAGGTAGGCAGGAAAGGATGGAAAGGAGATGCTTCTACCGGTCACAAATGCATCTAATATTTTTATGTCACTGACTTTTGTGTGTGTGTGTGTGTGTGTGTGGTACGCGGGCCTCTCACTGTTGCGGCCTCTCCCGTTGCGGAGCACAGGCTCCGGACGCGCAGGCTCAGCGGCCATGGCTCACGGGCCCAGCTGCTCCGCGGCATGTGGGATCCTCTCGGACCGGGACACGAACCCGTGTCCCCTGCATCAGCAGGCAGACTCAACCACTGCGCCACCAGGGAAGCCCTCTCATTGTAGTTTTGATTTGCATTTCTCTAGTAATTAGTGATGTTGAG
>NW_006788335.1:1133043-1150550 GCF_000442215.2 Lipotes vexillifer | reverse complement strand
CACGACCCCGTGCCCCCTGCCTCGGCAGGCGGACTCGCAACCACTGCGCCACCAGGGAAGCCCCTGTCATTGACTTTTTATCATTGTGCTAAATGATATTCAACAGAATGCTTCAGGAAAAAAAGTGGACTTCCTGCTTTGATGCCTGTTCATAATATTAGGCTCAAAGTTCACACAGCTGCAAGAATTTCTGGGAGATCCCATCAAGACATCACTTTGCCTTCAACCCAGATCATATCTAAACTGCCCGTGGTGCCAGCAGAACACACCTTCTTTCTAAAGGCCACAGGAGTAGGGTATCCCAAGTATTTTCCCATTTACCTGTCACTTCCGGAGTTAAGCATCCTTCCCTTGAATCCCAGGGATATTTAAGACTGTTCACCCAATCTAAATTTATTACTGAGGGACTTCCCTGGTGGTCCAGTGGGTGAGACTCCGTGCTCCCACTGCAGGGGGCCTGGGTTCCGTCCCTGGTTGAGGAACTAGATCCCACATGCATGCCGCAACTAAGAGTTCACATGCCACAACTAAGAAGACTGCATGCCTCAACTAAGACCCGGTGCAGCCTAAATAAATATTTTAAAAATAAATAAATTTATTACTGAGCCCATCGCCAGCCTGACCCTTGCCCCCTCTCAGCAAATCTGTGGAGGTCTTTGGGATTCTCATATAAAAGTAATCATAAAATTTGCAAGCGTATTCCTTAACGTGGGGCAACCAGAGTCCAGGGGGTTTAAACTGGAGCTCAGGCAGGGTAAGAAAGCTGGCAAATAGTCTTGGCACCCAACCCGCACTTCCTCCCCTGTAGCTGTCCACCCACCGCCGCAGGTGCTGGAAGGCAGGGCCACTTCTAGTTGCTGTGCACACCCAGTGCGCAGCCCCAGGGTGGCACAGGGTCAGTGCTTAGCAGGTTCCAGTGAAGCGTGGACAAGGGTCACTTTGGCCTAATGACTTAGAAAGCTTCTCTGAGTCCCTGTGAAATACTTTTTGAATACTGTTATTCTTTTAAATAAAGTTTTTATTGTATAACATACATATGTTCACAATTCATAAGTGTGTAACAATAAATTATCATAGAGGGAACATTCCCATGTAACCACCACACAGGTTAAGAACAGAATAGAATATCCTGTCCTCTCCCAATCACTGCCCCCACTCTGCTCCCTAAAAATGACCTTTTTTTGAAAATTAATTTATTTATATTGGCTGCACCGTGTCTTAGCTGTGGCACGTGGGATCTTAGTTGCAGCATGCATGTGGGATCTAGTTCCCCGACTAGAGATCGAACCCGGGCCCGCTGCATTGGGAGTGCAGAGTCTTACCCACTGGACCACCAGGGAAGTCCCAAAAGTTTTTAATTTTGACAAAGTTCATTTTATCTTTCGTTTCTTTATTTTGCTTTAAGTGTAATAGCTAAGAAATCATTGCCTAAGGCAAGGTCATGAAGATTTACACCTATGTTTTCTAATTTTTGTGTATAATGTGAGGTATATTTTCTTATAAAAAGAAAATAAGAATTTTCCATTCAAGAAGCATCTCACTAGTACAATTAATCATGTGTAACA
This sequence comes from Lipotes vexillifer, assembly GCF_000442215.2. Taxonomy (NCBI): domain Eukaryota; kingdom Metazoa; phylum Chordata; class Mammalia; order Artiodactyla; family Lipotidae; genus Lipotes; species Lipotes vexillifer. The sequence goes on along the minus strand of NW_006788335.1, from coordinate 1,148,985 downwards.
AAGATTTATACACTGTTTATAACTCAGGCTTTAGAAAAAATTTTCAGAAGTTTGTGATAGTATTAATAGTAACTATGTGGTGAATAGAATTAATACTTAACATATTATTTATTAACCCTCTCATCAATCCCATAAAGTAGTAACAATATGTCTATGTTGGATTTGAGGAAACCGAAGTTTAGAGGGTTTAAATGACTTTCTCAGGGTGACAGTATGTGTTTCAGAGCCTAGGTCTATCTGATTCCATAGCCTATGGGTACTCAAATAATGTTGATTGCTTTAAAACTTCTAAAAAATAAAGTGAGTCAGAAAGGCAGAATATTATTCTATCAGTTAAGAATTCAGAATATCTGAAATGGGTGGAATTAACTTGCAGAGTAATAATAGACTCAACCAGAATTCTAAAGGTTCATTACTAAAGAAGGATTTAATGCCTATGCACTGATAAAATGACTGGCCAGCCTTTTCTTCTTAATTACAAATAAACAGAGCTAAGAAATATATGTACATGGATGCTGGGAGATACATCCTGCAAGATTTGAGCCTCATCACACCCTCTCTAAAATGGTTTGTGCCTATTCTGCCTATCTCTTAACTAAGAGAAAACTAATATATACAAAGCATTTTGTAAACTAAAAGTCACTATGAGAATATTGCATTCTGTTGTCTTTTTTTTTTTGAGGTACGCGGGCCTCTCACTGTCGCGGCCTCTCCCGCTGCGGGACGCGCAGGCTCAGCGGCCATGGCTCACAGGCCCAGCCGCTCCGCGGCACGTGGGATCTTCCTGGACCGGGGCACGAACCCGTGTCCCCTGCATCAGCAGGCGGACTCTCAAGCACTGTGCCACCAGGGAAGCCCTCATGCTGTGCTTTATAAAATTGAGATATAATTCACTTACCGTAAAATTCACTCTTTTAATGTGTACAGTTTAGTAGTTTCACAAGGTTGTACAGCCATCACCACTGTCTAATTCTAGAACATTTTCATCATTTCAGAAAGAAACTCCAGGGAATTCCCTGGCTGTCCTGTGGTTAGGACTCCACGCTTTCACTGTGAGGGTGTGGGTTCAATCCCTGGTCAGGGAACTAAGATCCCACAAGCCACGTGGTGCGGCTAAAAAAAAAGAAAGAAAGAAACTCCATATCTATTAGCAGTTATCTCCCCTTTCCCCCATCCCTTCAGTCCCTGGCACCCCTAATCTGCCTTCTATCCCTATGGATTGCCTATTCTGGGCATGTTATATAAATGAAATCATATAATATATGGTCTTTTGTGACTGATTTCATCCATGTTGTAGCATGTATCGGTACTTCATTCCTTTTTATTGCCAAATAATATTCCATTGCATAGACATACCACATTTTCTTTATTCATTCATCAGTCTATAGATATTTGATTGTTTTTACTTTGGGGCTATTACAAATAATGCTGATGTGAACATTTCTACACAAGATTTTTGTAGACATATGTTTGTCCTTCTCTTGGGTATATACCTAGGAGTGGAATTGTTGGTTTATATGGCAACTCTGTGTAACCTTTGAGAACTGACCACACTGTTTTCCAAAGATGCTGTACCATTCTGTATTCCCTCCAGCAGTGGATTAGAGCTTGTTTTTCCACATCCTTGTCAACACTTGTTATAGTCTCATCTTTTTGATTGTAGCCATCCTAGTGGGTGTGAAGTAGTATCTCATTGTGGGCTTAAATTGAATTTCCCTAATAACTAATGACGTTGAGCATCTCCTATGCTACTGGTCATTTGTATATCTTCTTGGGAGAAATTTCTATTCAATTTCTTTGCCTCTTTGTTTTTTAAAAATATTAACTTATAATAGTTCTTTATAGTCTATATGTGTATGTCCATGTATCAGATACATGATTTGCAAAATTTTTCTCCCATTTTGTAGGTGTCTTTCCACTTTCTAAATGATGTGCTTTGAAACACAAAACTTTTTAATTTTGATGATGGCTACTTCATCTAATTTTTCTTTTGTTACCTATGCTTTGATATCATATCTAGGAAACCGTCACCTAATCCAAGTTCACGAAGAGTTATACCTATATTTTCTTCTAAGAGTTTTATAGTTTTAGCTCTTACATTTAAATCTTTGATCCATTTTAAGTTAATTTTTTCCCATTTTTTTAAACTGTAATAAAATACATATAAAATTTACCATTTTAACTATTTTTTAAGTATACATGTCAGTGGTATTAAATACACTCATAATGTTGTGCAACTTTCACCACTATCCATCTCCATAACTTTTCATCTTGTAAAACTGAAACTCTATACCCAGTAAACACTAATTCCCATTGCCCACTTTTCCTAGTACCTAGGAACCACCACTCTACTTTCTATCGCTATGAATTTGACTACTCTCAATACTTCATATAAGTGAAATACAATAGTCGTCTTTTTGTGACTGGCTTATTTCACTTAGCATAATGTCCTCAAAGTTCATCTGTGTTGTAGCATGTGCGAGAATTTCCTCATTTTAAAAAGCTGAATAATATTCCATTGAACGCATATACCACATTTTGCTTATCCATTCATCTGTACATGGACACTTGGGTTGCTTCCACCCCTTGAGTATTATGATCAATGCCGCTGTAAATGTGTGTACAAATCTCTCTTTGAGGCACTGCTTTCAACTCTTTTGTGTATATCCCCAGAAGTGGAATTGCTGGATCATATGGTAATTCTAGTTTAATTTTTTAAGGAACCACAATCCTGTTTTTCATAGCAGCTGTGCCATTTTATATCCCTACCAGCAGTGCACAAGGGTTCCAGTTTCTCTGCATCCTCACTAACACTTGTTATTTTCTGGGTGTGTTCTTTTGGTTTTGTTTTTGTTTGTTTGTTTTTTGATAGTAGCCATCCTAATGGGTATGAGATGGTATCTCATAGTTTTGATTTTTATTTCCCCAATGATTAGTGATGTTGAACAGGCTTTCATGTGCTTATTGGCCATTTGTGTATTTTCTTTGGAGAAATGTCTATTCAAATCTTTTGCCCATTTTTTAGTCAGGTTGAGTTTTTTTTTTAATGTTGTTGAGTTTTAGAAGTTCTTTATGTAATCTGGAAATTAATGCCTTATGAGATACATGATTTGCAAATGTTTTCTCTCATTCTGTAGGTTGCCTTTTTACTCTGTTGATATTGTCTTTCGATGCCCAAATTTTAAAAGTTTTTATGAAGTTCATGTTGTGTGTGTTTTTTTTTCTTTTGTTGCCTGTGCCTTTTGTGTCATATTCATGAAATCATTGCCAAATCCAATGTGTGATACTTTTCTCCTGTGTTTTCTTCTGAGAGTTTTATAGTTTTAGGTCTTTGATCCATTTTGAGTTAAATTTTGTGTATGGTGTGAGGTAAGAGTCCAGCTTCATTCTTATGCATGTGAATATCCAGTTTTCCTAGTACCATTTGTTGAAAAGAACGTCTTTTCCGCATTGAATGGTCTTGGCTCCCTTGTCAAAAAATCATAACCTTATATGCAATGATTTATTTCTGGAATCTTTTTTCCTTTGGTCTGTATGTTTGTCTTTATGCCAGTACCACAGTTTTGTGACTATAGCTTTGTAGCACGTCTTGAAATCAGGAAGTGATCCAGCTTTGTTCTTTATCAAGGTAGTTTTGTCTATTTGGGATCCCTTGAGATTCCATGCGAAGTTCAGGGTGGATTTTTCTATTTCTGCAAAAAAAAAAATTATTGAAATTTAGATAGGAATTGCATTGAATCTATAAAATCACTTTGGGAAATATTGACATCCTAGCAATATTAAGTCTTCCAATCCCATGAACATGGAAAAGGTTTCCATTTATTCTTTAATTCCTCTCAGCAATGTTTTGTAGTTTTTAAGGTACGGATCTTTTACCTTTTACTTCTTCTTTTCCAATTCGGATGCCTTTTCTTTCTTTTGCTTGCCTGATTCCTCTGGCTAGAACTTCTAGTACAATGTTGAGTAGAGGTGGTGAAAGCAGGCATCCTTGCTTTTGTTCCTTATCTTAGAGGAAAAGCTTTCAGTCTTTCACCATTGACTATGATGTTCACTGTGGGTTTTTCATACATGGCTTTTATTATGTTGAGATAGTCTACTATCCTAATTCCTTGAGTGTTTTTATCATGAAAGGGTGATAAATTTTGTCAAATGCCTTTTCTCCTTCTATTGAGATGATATTGTGGGGGTTTTTCCTTCATTCTGTTAATGCAGTGTATTACAGTGACAGATTTTTATGTGTTGATTCATCCTTGCATTTCAGGAATAAGTCCCACTTGGTCATGGGGTATAGTCTTTTTAATATGCTGCTGATACAAGTTTGCTTGTATTTTGCTGAGGATTCTTGTATCAGAGTTCATGAGGGATATTGGTCTGTAGTTTTCTTGTAGTGTGTTTTCCTGGCTTTGGTATCAAGGTAATGCTGGCCTCAAATGAGTTTGGAGGTGTTCCTTACTCTTCAGTATTTTGGAATAGTTTGAGAATGCTTCTTTAAATGTTTGGAAGTAATGACCAGTGAAGCCTTCGGGTCCAGGGGTTTTCTTTATGGGAAGATTTTTTTTTATTATTATTGATTCAGTCTCCTTAGTAGTTACAGGTCTCTTCGTGTTTTCTATTTCTTCATGATTTACTCATGGTATGTTTTGTTTCTAGGAGTTTGTTCATTTTGTCTAGGTTATCCAATTTGTTGGCATACAATTAATCTTTCTTATAATGTTTTATATTTCTGTAGAATTGTTAATAATGTCCTCACTTTGATTTCTGATTTCAGTAATTTGAGTCTTCTCTTTTTTTTCCTTAGTCTATCTAACTAAAGATTTGTCAATTTTGTTGATCTTTTCAAAGAATCAATTTTTAGTTTCATTGATTTTCTGTTTTCTATATTTCTTTTTTCTCTTCTCCTGCCAGCTTTGGATTCAGTTTGTTCTTTTTTTATTCTAGTTGTAAAAGTTAGGTTGCTCATTTGAGATCTTTTTTTTTTTTTTAATGTAAGTACTTATAGCTCATAAATTTCCCACTTAACACCACTTTTGCAGTGTCCCCTAAGTTTTGGTATGTTGTGTTTTCGTTTCCATTCATCTCTAAGTTTTTTATAATTACCCTCGTGATTTCCTCTTTGATCCATTGGCTGTTTAAGAATGTGTTATTTAATTTCCACAATTTGCAGTTTTTTGCAGTTTCCTTCTGTTGGTGATTTCTGACTTCACCCTGTTATGGTCAGAGAAGACACTTTGTGTGGTATCTGTCCTTTGAAATTTGTTGAGATTTAATTTGTGACTGAACTTAAGGCCTGTCCTGGAGAGTGTCCCATGTGTACTAGAGAAGAATGTGTCTTTGTTGTTTCTGAGTAGAGTGTTCTGTATAGTATGTTCAATCTAGTTAGTTTTTATTGTGTTAAGTCTTCCATTTCCTCATATATCTTCAGTCTAGTGCTTCTGTCCATTACTGAGATTGGGCTATTGAAGTCTCCAATTATTATTGCAGAACTGTCCATTTCTTCCTTAAGTTCTATCAGTTTGGGCTTCACATATTTTTCTGATTATTAGGTGTGTAAATGTTTGTGATTGTTATATCTTCTTGCTGTGTTTATCCTCTTATTAGTATCCTTCTTTGTCTCTTACAACCTTTTGAAATTTAAAGTCTATTTTGTTTGATTTTAGTACAGCTACCTCTGCTGTCTTTTGGTTTCTATTCGCATGGTCTTTTTCCTTTCATTTTCAGTCTATTTGTATCTTTGGTTCTAAAGTGAGTCTCTTATAGGCAGCATACAGTTGGAACAGAGTTTCTCTATAATATTCTGCCATTATCTCTTTATTAGAGAGTTTAATCCATTTGCATTTAAATATTTACTGATGAGGAGGGACTTCTGTCATTTTGCTCTTCGTTTTATATATGACTTACAGCTTTTTCTGTACTTCATTTCCTGCATTCCTGTCTTCTTTTATGTTTAGTTGATTTTTTTGGTATTGAAATGTTTAAATCATTTCTCATTTTTTTGTATATATTCTATAGCTGTTTTCTTCATGGTTGCCATGGTGATTACATATAACATCCTGAAGTTACAGATTCACTCTAGTTTGAATTTATACCAACTTAACTTCAATCACATAGAAAAACATTCTTGCTTTACAGCTCTGTCCCCACCCCTTTCAGTTGTTGTCACAGATTACATCTTTATGCATTGTGTGGCCCAAAACATAAGCTAATAATTCTTTTAAATACATTAGTCTCCTATGTAGAAAACAAGAGTTAAAGTCACAACAATACTAGCTTTTACACTGATAATTGAGGGGTTTTTTTCCTTTAAATGTATTTGTAGAAAATAAAAAGTATAGTTGTAAACCATCACTACAATAATACTAGCTTTTATAATTGCCCAAATATTTACCTGTATTGAAATCTTTATTTCTCCAATGTCCTAGTGTTTTTTCCTTTCACCTTGCAGGACTCCCTTGAGCATTTCTTGCAGGGCAAAGCTAGTGATCACAAATTCCCTTACCTTTTGTTTATCGGGGAATGTCTTGGTTTCTCCCTCTGTTTTAAAAATATGTATTTTATTTATCTATTTATTTTAATTGAGGTGTAGTTGATTTACAATGTTGTGTTTCTGGCATACAGCAGAGTGATTCAGTTTTTTATATATATATTCTTTTTCATATTCTTTTCCATTATGGTTTATTACAGGGTATTGAATATAGTTCTCTGTGCTATACAAAAGGACCCTGTTGTTTATCTATTTTATATATGTAAATATATGTAGTATATATATGTGTGTGTGTGTGTATAGTTTGTGATAAAAGAAATTTTCACGTATTGGGATACAGGGAAGTCATTCTGGCTTATGCATGAGTTAACCTGAATTTTATGCTAACTAAAATAGCCTGTTTGTGGCGTATCAAACATACATTGTACATCTGCTTTAATTATTAAAGAAAAGGGCACACTGACCAGAAGTAAAGAATGTCCATGTCAAAAATAAAGATTCCTCTCTTCCTTAGGTGCCAATGCTGGGCCTTCTTTGATGATAAAACTCCCTTCCCAGGTGCCAAGGCCATGCTGACTTACTGATCTCTGATCTTTGTGGGGTTTTTTGTTTTTAAACCTTGAAGAAATGTAATGTTCTTTGTTCTTACAAGATATAAAACTGTGCTGGAAACCATGCTTCTCCAGAGGAGCTTCTCAGACTAATCTGGGAAGCTGGCTTCTGGGCTCGTCCTGAGTTTGGCTCAAATAAAACTCTTCTTAATATAGATTCTTTATTGATTATTTTCATTGACACTTGTATCTGCTAATCCCAAACTCCTAATTTATCCCCTTCCCCTTTGGTAACCATAAGTCTGTTTTCTATGTCTGTGAGTCTGCTTCTGTTTTGTAAATAAGTTCATTTGTATCATTTTTTTAAAGATTCCACATATAATTGATATCATATGCTATTTCTCTTTCTTTCTCACTTACTTCACTTAGTATGATAATCTCTAGGTCTATCCATGTTGCTGCAAATGGCATTATTTCATTCTTTTTCATGGCTGAGTTGTATTCCACTACACACACACACACACACACACACACACACACACACACACACACTGCATCTTCTTTATCCATTCATCTGTCGATGTACATTTAGGTTGCTTCCATGTCTTGGCTATTGTAAATAGTGTTGCTGTGAACATTGGGGTGATGGTTCTTTTTGAATTAGAGTTTTCGCCAGATACATGCCTAAGAGTGCGGTTGCTGGATCATATGGCAACTCTTTCTTTTAGTGTTTTAGCAAACCTCCATGCTGTTTTCCACAGTAGCTGCACCAATTTACATTCCTACCAACAGTGTAGGAGGGTTCTCTTTTCTCCACACCCTCTCCAGCATTTATTATTTGTAGACTTAAAAAAAAATTTATTTATTTTTATTTTTGATTGTGTTGTGTCTTTGTTGCTGCACAGGGACTTTCTCTAGTTGCGGCAAGCGGGGGCTACTCTTCATTGCAGTGTGCGGGCTTCTCATTGTGGTGGCTTCTCTTGTGGAGCACAGGCTCTAGGCAGGTGGGCTCAGCAGTTGTGGCTTGCAGATTCTAGAGCACAGGCTCAGTAGTTGTGGCGCACAGGCTTAGTTGCTCCAAGGCATGTGGGATCTTCCTGGACCAGGCCTCGAACCCATGTCCCCTGCATTGACAGGCAGATTCTTAACCAGTGTGCCACCAGGGAAGCCCTATTTGTAGACTTTTTAATGATGACCATTCTGACTAGTGTGAGGTGATACCTCATTATAGTTTTGATTTGCATTTCTCTAATAGCGATGTTGAACATCTTTTCATGTGCCTATTGGCCAACTGTATGGTCTTCTTAGGAGAAATATCTATTTAGGTCTTCTGCCCATTTTTTGACTGGGTTGTTTGCCTTTTTCTGTTAATTGAGTTGTATGAGCTGTTTGTATATTTTGGAAATTAAGCCCTTGTCAGCCACATCATTTGCAAGTATTTTCTCCCAGTCCGCAGGTTGTCTTTTTGTTTTGTTTATGGTATACTTTGCTGTGTAAAAGCTTATAAGTTTTATTTTTGTTTTTATTTCTATTGTCTTGGGAGACTGACCTCAGAAAACATTGCTACGATTTCTATTTTGTCTGTGTTCTTTTCTGGGAGTTTTATGGTGTCGTGTCTTACATATGTCTTTAAGCCATTTTGAGTTTATTTTTGCGTAGGGTGTGAAGGGAGTGTTCTAACTTTGTTGAGTTACATGCGGCTGCCCAGCTTTCCCAACACCACTTGCTGAAGAGAGTCCTTTCTTCATTGTGTATTCTTGCCTCCTTTGTCGAAGATTAATTGATCATAGGTGTGTGGGTTTATTTCTGGTTGATCCATATGTCTGTATTTGTGCCAATATCATGAGATTTTGATTACTGTAGCTTTTGTAGTATTGGCTGAAATCTGGGAGGATTATGCTTCCAGCTTTATTCTTTTTTCCTCAGGATTGCTTTGGCAGTTCTGGGTGTTTTTTTTTGTTTTTTTTTGTTTTTTTTTGTGGTACGCAGGCCTCTCACTGTTGTGGCCTCTCCCGTTGCGGAGCACAGGCTCCGGATGCTCAGGCTCAGCAGCCATGGCTCATGGGCCCAGCCGCTCCGTGGCATGTGGGATCTCCTGGATCGGGGCATGAACCCATGTCCCCTGCATCAGCAGGCGGACTCTCAACTACTGTGCCACCAGGGAAGCCCTCTGGGTCTTTTATGGTTCCATAAAAATTATAGGAGTATTCGTTCTAGTTCTGTGAAAAATGTCATGGGTAATCTGATAAGCATTGCATTAAATCTGTAGTTTGCTTTGGGTAGTATGGCCACTTTAACAATATTAATTCTTCCAGTCCAAGAACATGGGATATCTTTCCATTTCTTTGTATTATCTTCAGATTCCTTTATCAGTGTTTTATAGTTCTCAACATGTAAGTCTTTCACCTCCTTGGTCAGGTTTATTCCTAAGTATTTTACTTTTTAATGCGATTTTTAAAGGGTGTTTTTTTTTTTTTTACATTCTAATATTTCATTGCTAATGTAAAGAAATACAACTGATTTATTTATGTTAACCTTGTATCCTTGCTACCTTGCTGAATTCACTTATCACTTCTAGTAGTTTTTATGTGGAGTCGAGGGTCTTCTGTATCTTAGTATCATGTCATCTGAATATAATGACAATTTTACCTCTTCCTTCCGTTTGGATACCTTTTATTTCTTTTTCTTGTCTGATTGTTATGGCTAGGACTTCCAAAACGTGTTGAATAGAAGTGGTAAGAGTGGGCATCCTTGCCTTATTCCAGATTTTAGCAGGAAGGCTTTCAGCTTTTCACCATTGAGTATTATGTCGGCTGTGGGTTTGTCATAAATAGCTTTTATTATGTTGAGATATGTTCCCTCTATACCTACTTGGCAAGAGTTTTTATTATGAATGGATGTTGAATTTTATCAAATGCCTTTGCGTCTATTGAGATGATCACGTGGTTTTGTCTTTTCTTTTGTTGATGTGTTGTATCACACTGATTCATTTATGTATGTTGAACCATTCTTGTGTCCCTGGGATGAATCCAAGTTGGTTGTGTATGATCTTTTTTATGTATTGTTGGGTTCAGTTTGCTAATATTTTGTTGAGAATTTTTGCATCTGTATTTATCAAAGATATTGGCCTGTAATTTTCTTTTTTGGTGGTGTCTTTATCTGGTTTTGGCATCAGGGTGAGGTGGCTTTCTACAACGACTTTGGGAGTGTACCCTCCTCTTCACTCTTTTGGAAGAGTTTGAGAATGATTGGTGTAAGTTCTTTTAATGTTTTGTAGAATTCCCCAGTGAAGCCATCTGGTCTTGGACTTTAGTTTTGTTTAGTTTAGTTTTTTAAATTACGGATTCTATTTCACGTCTAGTAATCAGTCTGTTCAAATTATTTCTTCTCGATTCAGTTTTGGTGGGCTGTATGTTTCTAGAAACTTGTCCATTTCTTCTAGGTTGTCCAATTTGTTGGCATATAGTTGTATTCTTTTATGTTTTTTTTGAATTTCTGTGGTATTAGTTTTTACTTGTCCTCTTTCATTTATTTTTTCTTCTAAGGACAGTTTGCTACATCCCATAGATTTTGTATGGTTGTGTTATCATTGTCATTTATTTCAACGTATGTTCTGATTTCATCATTGACCTATTGATTTTTTAGTAGCATGTTGTTTAGTCTCCATGTAATTGTTTTTTTTTCTCATTTCTGTGGTTGATTTCTAGTTTCATGCTGCCATTGTGGTCAGAAAAGATGCTTGAAATGATTTCTGTCCTCTTAAATTTGTTGAGACTTGTTACGTGTCCTAGTGTGTGATCTATCCTAGAGAAAGTTCCATGTGCACTTGAAAAGAATATGTATTCTGGGTTTTTTTGATGTAATGTCCTGAAAATATCAATTAAGTCTAACTGTTCTGTTGTGTCATTTAGGATCTCTGTTGCTTTATTGATTTTTCCATCTGGACGATCTGTCCATTGATGTCAGTGAGGTGTTAAAATTTCCTGCTATTACTGTGTTCTCATCAGTTTCTCCATTTATATCTGTTAGTATTTGTTTTATGTATATAGGTGCTCCTATATTGGGTGCATATGTTAATGAGTGTAATAGCCTCTTCTTGTATTGATCCTTTTATCATTATATTAGTGTCCTTCTTTGTCTTTATTTATGGATTTTGTTTTAAAGTCTGTTTTGTCTCATGAGTATTGCTGCCCCTGCTTTCTTCTCATTTCCGTTTGCATGACATATCTTTTTCCATCCCTTCACTTTCAATCTATGTGTGTTCTTTGCTCTTAAGGGTTCCTTGTAGGAAGCATATTGTAGGCTCTTATTTTATTATCCAGTCTACCACTCTGTGTCATTTGATGGGGGCATATAAATTCATTGCCATTGTAAATGTTTTCCAGTTGATTTTATATTTCTTCTTAGTTCCTTTTTTTTTGTTTTTCCTTTTGTGGTTTGATGGTTTTCTTTTATATTATGCTTGTGTTTTCTTATTTTTAGTTTTTGTGAATAATGTTTTTGATTTGTGGTTACCCTGTTTTTCAGGTATGCTAACCTATTACTGTTATCTACTTGCTTTAGACTGGTTGTCATATAGGCTCCAAATAACATTCTAAAAAAAAAATCTTCAATTTCTTACTCCCTTCCCCACATTTTATGATTTTTATGTCCTTTTTTTTTTTTTTTGAGGTACGCGGAACTCTCACTGTTGTGGCCTCTCCCATTGCGGAGCATAGTCTCTGGACGCGCAGGCTCAGAGGCCGTGGCTCATGGGCCCAGCCGCTCCACGGCATGTGGGATCTTCCCGGACCAGGGCACGAACCCGTGTCCCCTGCATTGGCAGGCGGACTCTCAACCACTGCGCCACCAGGGAAGCCCCTATGTCCTCTTTTATATCTTCATGTTTATGCTTTTGCTGTTCATTGTAGTTATCACTTTCACCCCCAAAATTTTTTTTTAATTTTTTAATCTGTGTACTGGCTTATTTAAGTGATCTACTTTCCGATTATGTTTTTTTCTTAAGTAGTTAATTTATCTGTCTATTTATTTATTTATTTATTTTTGGCGGTGTTGGGTCTTCATTGCTGTAGATGGGCTTTCTCTAGTTGCAGCAAGTGGGGAGTACTCTGTTGCGGTGTGTGGGCTTATTGCGGTGGCTTCTCTTGTTAAGGAGCATGGGCTCTAGGCACATGGGCTTTGGTAGTTGTGGCATGCAGACTCTAGAGCACAGGCTCAGTAGTTGTGGCACACGGGCTTAGTTGCTCTGCAGCGTATGGTATCTTCCCGGACCAGGCTCGAACCCCTGTTCCCCGCATTGGCAAGCGTATTCTTAACCACTGTGCCACCAGGGAAGGCCCCAATTGTGGGTTTTTTTTTTTCTTTCCTATAGATTCTTGTTGCTGCTGCTTTTTTTTTTTTTTTTTTTTTTTGCTGCTTTCTTGTTTAGAAAAGACTTTTTAATATTTCTTTTAGGTTAAAAGTTTAGTACTGCCGTATTCTTTTAGTTTTTGCTTGTCTGAGAAATTCTTTGACTCTCCTTCTATTCTAATGATAATCTTGCTGTGTAGAGTATCCTAGTTGCAGGTTTTTCCCTTTTAGGACTTTGAATTTATCTTGCCACTCCCTTCTAGCCCGCAGCATTTTTTTTGTAGAGAAATCACCAGATAGCCTTATGGGGGTTCCCTTATAAAATTAACTCTTTGTTTTTCTCTTGCTGCGTTTAGAATCCTCTCTTTATCTTTAACTTTTGCCATTTTAATTATAATCTCCCTCACTTTTGAAGGATAGTTTTGCCGGGTATAGTATTTTGGGTTGACAGGTTTCTTTTCTTTGAGCACTTTGACTGTATTGGCCAACTGCCTTCTGGCCTCCAGAGTTTCTCATGAGAAATCTGCAAATAATCTAATTGCAGGTCCTTTGTATGTGATAGTTTGCTTCTCTCTTACTGTTTTCAAGATGTTCTCTTCTTGGGCTTCCCTGGTGGCGCAGTGGTTGAGAGTCCGCCTGCTGATGCAGGGGACACGGGTTCGTGCCCCGGTCCGGGAAGATCCCACATGCCGCGGAGCGGCTGGGCCTGTAAGCCATGGCCGCTGAGCCTGCGCTGCCGGAGCCTGTGCTCCACAATGGGAGAGGCCACAACAGTGAGAGGCCCGCGTACCACAAAAAAAAAAAAAAAAGATGTTCTCTTCTTGTCTTTTGAAAGTTTGATTATAATGTCTTGATTTCGATCTCTTTGAGTTTCTATTACTTGGAGTTTGGTGAGCTTGGTTGTTTATGTTCATGTCTTTGATCAAATTTGGGAAGTTTTCAGACATTATTTCTTCATATATTCTTTGCTCACTCCCCTTTTTGTCCTCCAGACTCCCACAATGCTATGTTGGTCTACTTTTTGGTATCCTGTAGGCCTCATAGGCACTGGTCAGTTTTCTTCAATCTTTTTTCTTTTTGTTCCTCGATTTACTAATTTCTATCAAGGTAACTGATTCTTCTGCTTGTTCAAATCTTCCTTTGAATCCTTTTAGTGAATTTTTCATTTCAGTTGTTGTAGTTTTCAGCTCCAAAAAAATTTTTTTGGTTTCTTTCTAGGTTTTCTATCTGTTTATTGGTATTTCCATTTTGTTCTTACATCGTTTGTTGAGTTTTCCACGTCTTCCTTTAGTTCAGTCTTTGTCTAATACATTTGACATGAGATCTTTTTCAGGGATAACTTACGTTGATTTTTTTTTCCTTTGAATGGATCATAATTTCTTGTTTCTTTCTATGCCATGTGGTTTTGTTGTTGTTGTTGAAACAACATTTGAATCTGGACATTTAAATCTAATAATGTGGTAACTCTGGAAATCAGATTCTCTCCCTTTCCAAATATTTACTGTTTTTTGTTACTTTGTTGTTTTTGTTGTAAGCTGTTTCTCTTCCAAGGAGCATCCTGATATGTAAGCTTAAGGTCTTTTCTAGGGTCTTTTCTGAACCTGTGCCTTTCTCTGAGCATGTGTATTTACTTTCTAATTGTCCCTGTATATGCAGTTAGTTTTGAATGTCCTTGTCTTTAATGTCTGGTTCCCAATAGAGGATAAATAGAAAAATGGGGAGGCGGGGGAGGCAATCCAGTCTTTTAAGTCCCCTGGAAATCACTTCAGCAGAAATGGAGGGTCTTGCAACAGTAGGAAGAAGTACAAAGACCATGGATACCCCTTCTTTGTCTGCACCTGTGGGATCAGAGGAAGCAATCATTGATTGGAGCACAGATCCCCAGTATTTGGAGGACAAGGGCCCTTTTTGCCCACCCTGGCTCCCACAAGCTGTGTGCAAGCTGCTTCTGGAACATGTGCACAGGTGCCTGTTATAGGGTAGATGTGGGGAATGGGTAGCTGCTGCTACTGTGCTAGGAGCTGGAGTTGACCAAAATTAACTGCAGTTTATGGTCCAAGGCTTCCCCTAGAAATTGCAAGCCTCCAGTAGACTCCTGAGTTCCAAAATAGTTACATCAGACAGATTCCACCAGTGCAGTTGTGGTCTAGGTAGGGAGGGAGATTCCTGGTGCTTCCTACTCCACCATCTTCCCAGAATTCTCTCTCTTGAGTTAATTGTTTTCCATATAGTAGGAGGGAGGGGTCCAGTTTCATTCTTCTGTGTTGTGTCCAGTTGTTCCATTACCATTTGTTGAAAATACTGTTCTTTCCCCATTGAATTGGCACTCCACTTTTGTCAAAAATCATCTGACCACATATGGGAGGGTTTATTTCTGGGCTCTTTGTTCTGTTTTGTTGGTCATTGTGTCTGTTTTTATGCCGTTGCCAACAGTTTTGATTACTGTAGCTTTATAATAAGTTTTGAAGCCAGGAAATGTGAGTCCTCCAACTTTGTTCTTTTTCAAGATTGTTTGGCTATTCTGGGTCCCTTTCATTTCCATGAGTTTTAGGATGAGCTTGTCAATTTATGCAATGTAGACAGCTAGAATTTTGATAGCAACTATATTAAATCTGTTGATCAATTTGTGTAATATTGTCATCTTAACAATATTAAATCTTCTGATCCATGAACACAGAGGTCATCTAGGTCTTCTTTAATTTCTTTCAACAGTGTTTTGTAGTTTTCAGTATACAAGTACTACACTTTTGTTAAATTTATTCCTAACTATTTTCTTTTGTTTGATGCTATGGTCAGTGGGATTGTTCCTTTAATTTTATTTTCTGATTGCTCTTTGCTAACTTATAGAAAGATAACTTATTTTTATATGTTGATCTTGTATTCTGCAACCTTGAAACTCATTTACTAGTGCTAATAGTTTTTCTGTGGATTCTTTCAGATTTTCTGTGTACAAGATCTTATCATCTGCAAAAGGAGATAGTTTTCCTTCTTTCCAAATCTGGCTGCTTTTGTTTCTTTTTCTTTCCTAACTGCCCTGTCTAGAACTTTCAGTACAGTGTCAAGTAGACATGGTGAAACTAGACATCTTTGTCCTGTTCCTGATCTTAGGAGAAAGCTTTCAGTCTTCCATCACTAAGTATTATGTTAGCTGTATTTTATAGATACTCATTATCAGATTGATAGAATATCAGTACTTCTATTCTTTTTTTAAATATTTACTTTATTTTATTTTTGGTTGCATTGGGTCTTTGCTGCTGCAAGCAGGCTTTCTCTAGTTGCAGTGAGCGGGAGCTACTCTTCGTTGCCGTGCACAGGCTTCTCATTTCAGCGGCTCCTCTTGTTGCAGAGCATGGGCTCTAGGCACGCAGGCTTCAGTAGTTGTGGTGCGCAGGCTCAGTAGTTGTGGTGCACAGGCTTAGTTGCTCCTCAGCATGTGGGATCTTCCCAGACCAGGGCTCGAACCCATGTCCCCTGCATTGGCAGGCAGATTCTTAACCACTGCGCCACCAGGGAAGCCCAGTACTTCTGTTCTTACTTTCGTGAGTGTTTTTATCATGAAAG
>NW_006788335.1:1055056-1132968 GCF_000442215.2 Lipotes vexillifer | reverse complement strand
AAAGAGTGTTGAATTTTGTCAGATGCTTCCTCTGTACATTGAGATGATCATTTGGCTTTTGTCCTCTGTTCTTGGGTGTGTTATATTGTTTGATTCATATGCTGAACCAACCTTGCATTCCTGGGATAAATCCCACTTAGTCATAGTGTATGATTCTTTATATGCTTCTGGATTCATTTTGCTAGGGTTTTGTTGCAGATTGTTGCATCTATATTCATAAGGAATATTGATCTGTAGTTTTCTTGTGATGTCTGTCTGGTTTTGGTATCAGGTAATCCTGGCCTCATAGAATGAATTGGGAAGTGTTGCTTCCTCCTCCTCCTCCTCTTCTCCTTCTTTTTCCTTTTTTTGTTTTTTGTTTTTTTTGAAGTTTGAAAAGCATTGGTTCATGATATACTTTTATTCAAGGAAAAATAATATCTGCTCACTTCAGGTGCCCAAGGGACCATTCAGAACCTTGAACCTTGACTTTAGTGGGTATTGGCCTTGTGTTATTGATGAGCTTTTTTCCGATTTTATCCCAGTGAGGATGGGAGGTTGCCAGACTCTTTCACAAGTATTAATCCCAGTAGTTTCCAGTGTAATTCTGGTTGTTTGCCATCCTCAACAGTATTGTGAGAGCCTGTCTTCTGGAACCTGTCATCTTAAAGGAGTGCTTTATAGCTGGCCTTAGAGACAGTGAAAAAAATTCAAAGATGATCTCTAAGAAGTTATTTTGGTAGCTTTTTATTTTATTGATGCTGTGCAGAGCAGACCTGAAAATACCTTTCATTTTTTCTTGCATTTTCAACATTAGAAACAGCTATTTTAGCTGTTTCTCAGGATCATTCTGTGGAAATATCTCATTGATTCCTTTGTCATCGAAAACTATACAATTTTATCACTCAAAGCCACAGTGAAAGCAAGAGGCATGGTCCTCAAACCACCACTGGGCATCTTTCTAAGCCCCCTTGTGATGCAGCCCTCTTCTCACACACAGGTACCACGTACACAGACTTCTCGGCCGGAATCTCCAGGGATGACCAGCCCCTCCCCGCGCATCCAGATAATCTCCACTGATTCTGCGGTAGCCTCACCTCAGCGCATTCAGGTACCTGCACCAGTCCCACTTGGTTCCAGCCACCTGCCTGAGGGCAGACCTGCCTTCCCTGAATCGTTTCTGAAAACAAACCTGCCTAAGGGTTTCACTAAGGAGCTGTGCTTCTTAGGCATCAAGTATAGTACAATCTCATTTATTTTTTAAAAGATAAAAGAAGAAAGATTTTACATTTACTAAGCTGACTTACTTTTAATCTAAAAGTCTGAACTGTCGCTTCCAACTATTGGAATGAAGTACCATTTATTACTTTTGTGCTTCAAAATTGAGAGCTAGTATGTCTTAGTAGTTAAGAGTGTGGACCTCCACTTGAAGTCAAATCCAGTGCCCCATTTTATGGCTCTTCTAATGTCTCACTTTTTTCATTTAGAAAATGTACATAGTAGTAGTACTTACCTCATGAGGTTATTAGGAAGAATCAGTGAATATTGCTTGTAAAATGCTTGAAACGGTGCTTGGCACATAATAACATTCGGTATGTACTAATTATCTATAATAACTATTATTGCTAGTATTGTTGTTATTGTTAACTAATTGATGATATTCACTTAGGGGAAGTTTAGTCTTCCCAGGGCTCTGAACCTGCCTCTTTCCCACTGAACAAAGAGAAGGTACATGTATCATGATCAACAAGCAAGAAGAAGGGAAAATTATTGATGACACACATACATTAAAGATTCATATACACTACCAAACGTAAAATAGATGGCTAGTGGGAAGCAGCCGCATAGCACAGGGAGATCAGCTCGGTGCTTTGTGACCACCTAGAGGGGTGGGATAGGGAGGGTGGGAGGGAGGGAGACGCAAGAGGGAAGAGATAGGGGAATGTATGTATATGTATAACTGATTCACTTTGTTATAAAGCAGAAACTAACCCACCATTGTAAAACAATTATACTCCAATAAAGATGTTTAAAAAAAAAAGAGATTCATAGTTATCTCAAAAGGCCAAACCAAAACACATGCACAGAAATGAACGGCAGAAAAAACTCTAGTTATGTAACGTAAGTTTGAGAGAATAGCAGGTGGACAGGTATTTGAGTGAATAAGTAAAGGATTGCTTTCATTTACAGTTTCTTTATTTTAAAACTCAGTATTAAGTGAGTAGTATGCTGTAATAAGTAGATGACTTCCATAGTGTTCACCCATTCTTAAAAGTGATTTTATGGATTATTATAAACTAAGCATAGAAGAGTTCTAATAAGTAAAGTGAAATGAGTTGTTAAAAATTATATTTCCGTCATGTCTGTATTACATAATATTTTATCATAAATACCAAAGTTCATACACTTCTTAACTTCACACCAAGTAGGAAACACATATCTGAGTGTCTAGAAATTCAGAAGTAATTGGTCCAACGTTAATGAGATTTTACTGTTCCTCAGAATTAGAAACTTTATATAGCTAAGTTATTTTTTTCTCTTTTGCTTTGTTCTTATTTGCTGATTGTGACTTGAAAATGAGTCCTTTATAGTTTTATGCAGCAGGTGTTAGGATCCTGCCTACATAACTCTCCCAACTCTAACTAACTAGGAACTAACTTTGTACATTTAACCATGGATGTTATATTATGGTTTCACAACCATCTGAGGGCAGATGAGACATAGAAAGTTCTTCCAGAAAACTCCATCGATAGCTAGTTTGTGTTTCAAGAGAGGGTATACAGCCCCCTGTATTGGTATAAGAAGGATCTTTCTGTTTTCCTGAGGGGTATTCAGGCATCCCATTCCATACAGTGGGGCTGTTCCCATGCCCTGGTGCTTGGCCCATGGTTCCACCACTGTCCTGGCTACAATGCAGTAAGATTCTTGAGCAGCAGTCTTGTAGAATAGATCTTTGGTGTTGAGCTTTCAGTTTCTCTAGGGAAGACAACCCATTAGCATGAGTTTTATGTAAAGTAAGTATAGTTGAAAATCTTTCCATTGTGCACTGTCAATAAAATTAGACATACCTTGGGACTTCCCTGGCGGTCCAATGGTTAAGACTCCATGCTTCCACTGCAGGGGACACGAGTTCGATCCTTGGTTGGGGAACTAAGATCCCGCATGCTGTGCTGTGGGGCAAAAAAAAAAAAAAAAAAAAAGGGACCTACCTCGGTGCAACAGAACTGACTGTTTTTCAAGATTTGGTTTTTTTGAAGGAAAGTTATTGGTCATGGGTTGGTTTCTGGGTTCTTGATGTTGGTGCTATGGCTTTGATGAAGTTTTCATTTCTAGCCCTGACTTCAGTGATGGATCTCTGATCCCCTGAGGTGTGGGGAAAGAATACATTTTCTGATATTTTAATGAATAACAGTGCTCTGAACTCAAATAGTGACTTGTGTGATAAGGTTGGGAGGGAAAGATTATTCAGTAAGGATGGCAAGCTATGCAACACTTAGGAGCTTTGGCTCTGAATGGAACAGATTTTAGGGTCAAATCTTGCTTCCACTCAGCACTGTGACCCTGGGAAACGTTTCTGTAACATCTATAATTGTAAAGTGACAGCAGTAACAGTACCTGTTTTATAGGATTGTAAAAGGATTAAGAGATACTGCCTATAAAGCTGTAGGAAGTAGATGTCAATAAATGTTAGCATCTGTGTTATATAATTTTTTAATGTTTTATTTTCATATAAGTTCAAACTTAAGGAAAATAATACATATAAATCCTGTGTCCCCTTTACACGGATTCGCCAGTTGTTGCCGTAACATTCTGAATGTATGTATAATGTGTTTTTTTCTGAATCATTTGAGAATAAAGTGGAGACATACGCCTCTTTGCCCTGGATACTTCAGCATGTATTTTCTCTTACATAATTACAATACAGTTATCAAAATCAGTAAATTTAATATTGAATCATGCCATTATCTAGTCCATAGTCCAAAATTTCATCAGTTTTCCCAATTAAATCCTTTTTAACTGTTTTTCCCATTCCAGGATTTATTTTTATTTTTAATAATGATAGCAAAAATTAAGGTGTCAGTCAACACAAGCCCAACATATCTAGTTGTGCAGACCAACAGAGGGCTGATCTGATGATGGACTTGTGTTCATCAGTATAATGTCATCCTAATGTCTGCAAAAGGGCTTTGGGGCCAAGTGCGAAGGGTAGTGGTCCTCAGAGCAGGAGAGGTAGCCTTGTGACTGGGGATGAGAGCTGTTGTTTTTTGGGGTACAGACGTCTAGGGCAGAAACTATGGGAGGAAGGAGATGGAGATAAGAAAAGCTGTAGGAGAACACCCGCTTGTCTGAAAATGAAGCTTAGTCGGAGCCATGCCATCACAAAATCTAGCTTCTCAGTAAATTTCATGGGTTTTCATCATATGTAGTCTTTTTAGGCCAGTGGTTTTCAAACTGTGTTCTTTACTGTTTCCCAGATTACACAAACATTACGTTCAAATTTCATTTTTTAGTCCAGCTTTCAAAGCAATTAAAGTAGATTAAAAGAAAAATACACTTGAACGTGTCATATACCAAATTTGACATGCTGGAGGTCACTGGTGCACTCACTTGTAATCTGTGTTCATTCTCTTTGGGGCGGATCTTGGCTTAAACCTTCTTTTGCCATCTCCGTGGATTTTAAGGTTTTCCAGAGCTATTCCTCCACACTCCCCATTTCACATTTATGTTTTCAGGAGAGCATAATTATACTCATTGTTTGACTGAAGGAAATGTTTAAATTTGAGCTTATAAAATACATTTATATAATACAGTGCTTTTTTGTCTACTTTATTTTTTGAGGTTTCACATGTTACTAGAAAAGACTTCTGCTGTTTATATGTTTTTTAAAAGTTTGAAATCCTTATTACATTCCCCAGGGGACTGCATCTTGGGCTCTTGTAGCATCCTCCTTCCCTAGGTCTCTCTTCTACCAGCTCTTTATTTCTGCACATCCTTCTTGAGCAGCCAGTACCTGTTCTCTCTCCTTTCTCCATCCGCTACCATCTGATATTTCCTTTCTTGCTCTGATATTCTAGTGGCCCCTCTCAGGTACTTGTAGGAGTTGTCTGTTTGTATGTGCTGACTGGGTACTAGTTGCACACTGTAACAAAGTCACACCATACAGAGTAAAAGACGAGTCTCCCTCCCTCCCTCTTCGTGGAGTCACTCATGTCTCTCCCAAGAAAAGCTACTGTTACCATATTGCATATTCATTCTTTCAGAGATGGGCTCTGCATCTACACCTGCAAGCATACATGTAAACAATACAGCATATTTTTACACTCCTGTCGACATTCTGCCCACACTGCTCTGGACTTCACTCTCTTTTGGAGGTATTTCCCTGTGGTACAAATAAGCTGCCTCTTCCTCTTGAGTGGCGGTTTGATATCCCATTTTTTGGATGCTGTAATAAATAACCTTTTACCTGCTTAATTTAGGACATGTGAGAGTATTTCTGTAGGATCAGTTCCTCAAAGTAGGATTGCTGGAAGAGTGTGTCATGTGTAGTTTGTTCATTTTGTTTGTTTGTTTTTTTAAGAAGGAATGTTATCTTTTATTTAGTTAGTTAGATTTGGCTGCGTTGGGTCTTCGTTGCTGCACGGGTCCCCCTCTAGCCGCAGCCAGCAGGGGCCACTCCTCACCGCGGTGTGCGGGCCTCTCATCGTGGTGGCCTGTTGTTGTGGAGCACGGGCTCTAGGCGCACCGGCTCAGTAGTTGTGGCTCACGGGCTCTAGAGCACAGGCTCAGTAGTTGTGACGCACGGGCTCAGCTGCTCCACAGCATGTGGGATCTTCCCAGAAGAGGGATCAAACCCGTGTCCCCGGCATTGGCATGTGGACTCAGAACCACTGTGCCACCAGGGAAGTCCCTTATGTGTAGTTTTGACAATAGTTGCCAGACTGCCTTCCAAAGAGGTTCCACCAACTTATACTCCCACCAGCCTGGTATGAGAGTGCCCGTTTCCTTACACACTCAGCTATATATTTTGATATATATATGTGTGTGTTGATACATATATTTGTGGCCCAGAATGTGGTCTGTCTTAGTGAATGTTCCATGCAGGCTTGAGAAGAGTGTATATTCTGCTGTTGCTAGATGGATGATTTTACACATGTCAGTTATATCAAGGGCGTTGATAGTGCTCCTCAGGTCAACTATATCCTTATGGATTTTCTGCCTGCTTGATCTGTCAGTTGCTGACAGAGGAGTGATGATAACTCCAACTATAATGGTTGATTACTCTATTTCTTTTCAGCAGTCCTATCAGTTTTGTTTTTTTAAATTTTATTTATTTATTTATGGCTGGGTCTTCTTTCCTGCGCACAGGCTTTCTCTTGTTGCGGTGAGCGGGGGCTACTCTTCGTTGCGGTGTGCAGGCTTCTCATTGTGGTGGCTTCTTCTGTTGTGGAGCACGGGCTCTAGGCGCACAGGCTTCAGTAGTTGTGGTGCGCAGGCTCAGTAGTTGTGGCGCACGGGCTTAGTTGCTCTGTGGCATTTGGGATCTTCCTGAACCAGGGCTCGAACCTGTGTCCCCTGCATTGGCAGGCAGGTTCTTAACCACTGCGCCACCAGGGAATCCCCTTAAAGGTCTTTTGGCCATTCACTTGGAAGTGATGATGTGCTGGGACTGGTGTCCAGCCTGTGGCTCTCTGGTCTTGCATTCACTGGGCCCTCAGCCTGCAACCCACTCTGTCACAGCTCTGCATGGCTTCCTCTCTTGCCTCATTTGGGTCTTTGTCCACCGTCACTCCCTCAGAGAGGTCTTTGCTCTTGAAGCTGCCCCCCTGCCTCCTTCCCCATGTCGTGTTCTGTCCATTACCCTGCTTTTTTGTTTCCTCTGTGTTTCCTTCCTGCCTCTTCATGGCAGGGTACACAGTCTGTCTTTCCTTTAGCAGGCGAGCTCCCCACCGTGTTCACACTTCCATCTCTAATACCGAGAATAGTGCTGGTCACCTAGTGGGTGCCCAGTAAACACGTGTTAAGTAATTGACTCTTTCCTTGCTTGTGTCATTTTCTTTTGAACCTACCAGCATCGTTGGATTTTCCGTATTGGACTGTTGGCAAAGCCGAAGGACTCTGTGTGAGTTTGCTGTCTGAACCTTGGGATGCCATGACCCAAAGCAGTTCTATCAAGAGGTGGCGCAGATTCCAGGCATGTTGTCCATAAATGTGCTGTAGGGAGCTGGGGTACAATCAGAGACACAGTATGTCTCCCCTTCCCAAGGCCCAGCGTATGCACCGCAAGAGTCCTGTCTGCAGTGAGGGCCTGCTGGGGGTCCTCAGGTTGGGCACTTGCCCTGGAAGAGAGACAGGAACGGGCTAGAACAGCTTCAAAGAACTTCACGAGCAGGAATAAGAAAAGTCGCTCTTACGTAGCAGCTATCTCAATTGTGACTGATGCACTTAGGCAGGGATGCAGGGAAGAGGTGAGCTATGGCAGTGGGGCGCATGACTGGTGGCCGTCCCTGGAGAAATGAGGCTCAGGGCTTCTCCGGAGTCAGCGCCCACTGCCTCCAGGGCTTCCACAGTCTTTTATTCACATCTTCTCTCCATGTGCCAGGCCCTGTGCTGGCCCTGGGGATGCAGCCCTGAAACAGGTGTTATCTCTATGCTTAGAGACCTCAGAGTCAAGAGGTGGGAGAAGTTGGATGTGTGTCAGCAAGGGACTCCCTGCATTCTGTCACTGCAAGGCAGAATTATTTATAGGACCTTACCTTCAGAAATAGCCATTTAAAGCAGCCATTCTCAGGTTTTGGGGTTTCAAAAAGTTAGGGTAGGGAATTCCCTGGCGGTCCAGTGGTTAGGGCTCCACGCTTCCACTGCAGCGGGCCTGGATTCGGTCCCCTGGTCAGGGTACTAAGATCCCGCATGCCGTGCAGCACGGCCCAAAAAAAAAAAAAAGTTAGGGTTGCCCACATTTCTTATTATGCCTAGGACAAGAATTTTTTTTTCTTTTTTTTTTTAGTTAAACCTATCATCTACTACTTATTACTGTCTTCATTTCATAACAGAAAGGGCCTTTCTTTGTCCAGGTTTGTTGAACTATAATTGATATGCAGCACTAAGTTTCAGGTATAGAACATAATAACTTGATTTACATATGTTGTGAAATGATTGCCACAAGTTTAGTTAACATTCACCATCTCATATACATGTAGAAAAAAGAAAAAGGAAAAAAAGTGTTTTTTTCCTTGTGATGAGAACTCTAAGGATTTACTCTCCGGACACCTTCAAGTTGACCACCTTCATACAGTTTCCCTTCCCTCCACTTCCAAAGGGCATTTTAATTCTAAAAGTAGGAGGGATGATATCATCCTAGAATAAAATTAGCTGTATGAAAACCAGTTTCTGAAAAGCTCCCTGTTGTTTTCTCTTTCCCATTTCACCGGCACTGGTGAAACTGTCCTGGACCAGCACTGACTCCAGGCCGGCGTTGGCAGCCACTGCACATGCTCCGTGAGAGCAGCCTCCGTGTTGTGTCTTGTAGATCGTGACAGACCAGCAGACAGGACAGAAGATCCAGATAGTCACCGCAGTGGACGCCTCCGGATCCCCCAAGCAGCAGTTCATCCTGACCAGCCCAGATGGAGCTGGAACTGGGAAGGTGATCCTGGCTTCCCCGGAGACCTCCAGTGCCAAGCAGCTCATATTCACCACCTCGGACAACCTCGTCCCTGGCAGGATCCAGGTAAGACCTGTTGACAGGTGTTTGTTTCAGCACTTCTGCTACTGCACTTGTTCTTGACTCTTACCTCTAGGAGGCCAAATCCATCTCTAGTAGGTCCTTTGGGGACCTGCAAACATGGTGGGTTGCTGCCCCGGCTAAAGTAAAAAACCAGCAAATGAGTGGCAAGGCCGAGAAGGCAGCCGCTGCAGTGCTCAGATGGATGGAATTTGAGCTGGCAAATCAGCGGTCCCACAGGAGACCCACCTGAGCAGTTGGCATTAGCCACTGGAGAATGGTTCTCAACCAAGGCCACGTGGCGGCAGCCCTTGGCCTGTGATGCTTTAGGGGCACCACCAAGGGCTGACCACAGTCAGATGAGGACCGACTTGTTCTAACTCTTACCTTGTACTGGCCCGGCTCTTTATTCTGATCTTGTTCCTGTGAACTGCTGCCTGTGGGCCCCTCCGTTCTGCCCTGGTTCTCCCTCCTCTGGCAGGCGGGATGGGGTTGGGGCAGGTACAGGAAGGCGGAGAGCAAGGGCTGGAAGAAGAGCAGGGTTGTTGGGAAGCATTGAACTTCCAAGTCCAACACTCAGAGAAGCAGGGACTCAAGACCAGGGTCCCATGGTGGCCAAGCATGGAGCATGTTTAGTCCAGGTCAGGGTGCAATCCATGGTCTTGTTTGGTTCTGGTTTTTAAGTTTTTAAAAAATTTGTGGTAACATATAACACTTACTATCTTAATAGTTTTTAGGTGTCCAGTTCAGGGGCATTAAGGACATGCACACTGTTGTGCAGCCATCACCACCACCCATCCCCAGAACTCTTCATCTTCCCAAACTGAAACTCTGTCCCCACTGAACAACTCCCGTTCCCCACCCCTCAGCCCCTGGCTACCACTATTCCACTTCCTATGGGTCTGACTACTCTAGGGACCTCACATAAGTCAAATCCTGTAATATTTGTCCTTTTGTGACTGGCTAATTTCACTGAGCACAATGTCCTCAAGGTTCATCTGTGTTTTGTCTTATGTGTCAGAATTTCCTTCATTTTAAAGGCTGAATAATATTCCACTGTATGTATAGACCACGCTTGGTTTTTCCATTCATCTGTCAGGGGACACTTGGGTTGCTTCGACCTTTACTGTGAATAATGCTGCTAAGAATCCATGCGTATTGCAGGGAGATTTCTACTATGGAGAAAATTCAGGAAGGAAAGGGTTTTTTTCCTTCCACTGGAGCTGGGTTCAGAACACCAATATGTTCAGACATATGTTGAGACACCTCATAATGCCATTAGTAAATACTTCCTAGTGTACATTCTGATCATCTGGAATCAGAGTTCCTCCCTGCTTGCTTCGACTCCTTGTTTTTGAAAGGATGGCTGGTGATTCTGTTGCATGTCTTATAAGAGGTCATTGCACATAATGATTTCTGTATATATTCTCACTGTACATAAATCATTTTAAGGCTTATTGTTAGTACATGATTTAATAACAGCTATTTTTCACTTTTTCATGTTGAAACCAGTTACATTACTCTTCAGATAAGCAGCACTGTGGGTCACCTAGAAAGTCACCTACAAATGAAAGAGAAATAGCAGGTTTCAGAGGCCACCTATCCTAGTCCCTCCACTGCCAGCTGCCTGACGAGAGAGCTAGTTATTTAGTCAGTAAAGCGTAATTACTTTTCTGCCAAGTAAACCTCTCTGTGTACTTTCAAGCTGTTTCATGAGAATAGAGAAGCAACCAACAAGACCTTGAGTATCTTCACGTTGGAGTATCCGCCTGTGAGTCCCCACACGGCCCCTAGCCCTAGGTGGTTGGGGTGGCCAGATAGGAGGGTAGGTCCCTGAAAACCAGTGTCTGACCCTGGACAAGCCCACCGCCACCCACCACCGCTCGAGGGGCTTGGTCCAGATGAGCGGCCACGCCATTCCTGGTGGCAGATTCAGTTGTCACGTGCCATTTTCCCAGTTCTGCCCAGAGTTCTTAGAAACCCGAGATTAGGAATTCACAGTTCAACATGACTTTGCTTAGTGCTCTGGGTTTTCATCAGCACTCTGCTTATTTCCTGATTCTTCTTAGATCGTCACGGACTCTGCTTCTGTGGAGCGTCTTCTGGGGAAGGCCGACGTCCAGCGGCCCCAGGTGGTAGAGTACTGTGTGGTGTGTGGCGACAAAGCCTCAGGTGAGTAACCAAAGGCCATGCTGGGTGCACATCAGGGGCCAACATCATGCACCAAATCCGGGGCGGGGGAGGGTTGTAGGTTTCAAAACATGAACTCCACTCTTCTTATTGGGGTGGTGATGTAAATAAGCAAATCAGTTTGTCAGATTATAAGAATCAAAAGGAAAAATCAAGAAATTATTTCTGTGATTTGTAAATCTTGGTTGGGTGTCAATTATTTTTGTACTAGTAAGAAAGAAATTGGGACTTCCCTGGTGGTCCAGTAGTTAGGACTCCACACTTCCACTGCAGGGGGTGGGGGTTCAATCCCTGGTCGGGGAACCAAGATGTCACATGCCACGCACCCGCCCCCCCGAAA
This sequence comes from Lipotes vexillifer, assembly GCF_000442215.2. NCBI lineage: Eukaryota > Metazoa > Chordata > Mammalia > Artiodactyla > Lipotidae > Lipotes > Lipotes vexillifer. The sequence goes on along the minus strand of NW_006788335.1, from coordinate 1,121,737 downwards.
AAAGAAAAGAGCAATCATTTCATTAGTCTGGTTAATATCTGCTCAGTTCTTTGCTGTTTCACAAGATGTGTTTGTTGTCTCTCCCTCCCTCGTCCTAACTGTAGCTGCCTCTGTCATGCCCCCACTATAACCCAGTGTGATAAACAGGAGGGGGCATGCGATTCTGGCTGGAGTCCCAGGGTCAGGAAAGGCCTGAAGTCACATTGGTGACCTTGATGGTTGAGTGTGTGCTGTCAGGTAAAGCAGAAGGGTGTTCCAGCTGGCGGGACCAGGGCCTGGAGAGTTTAACATCCATACCCACCATGTCTCTGGGGAAGCACTCCTGGGCTTCCATGGTTAGGAGGTGGGTACAAGGAGACGAAAGAAGATGTCTGGCCCCAAAGCTCAGGCTTCAGCCTCTGCTAACAGTGGGAGCCATAGAGGGTAAGTGATGCTAGGGACACTGACCTGAGTTCTGAGATGACCACTTGGCTCTGCTTTATTCTGTGGTCACTACATTCATAGGAACTTTGGATACTTTGTGGTCCTGGTTTTAAAGAAAAAAAAAAAAAGTGCTGAGCCAAGCCTCTTAAGAGGAAGACAACCCCAGGCAAGCACCAACTGAAGGCCGGAAGCTCCAGCCCCGCCCGCTGATGCCTCAGGTGCTGTGCTCTCGCCCCTTCTCTGAAGCCCTCATCTGCCCCAGCAGGCAGGGGCCAGCGCTGCCTCTGTCCTCATCACCCTTTTGTTCAGATCTCTGGGCACTGGATGTGTTCTTTTCTAGTTGCTTCCTTACAGGCCTGTCTTCCCCTCCAGAATGTGCCCTTTTTTTTAGAGCAGGAACCGTGTCTGACCCCTTCACCTCTATATCCCCATCTTGTTGCTCAGCAAGGAGAGACATTCTGCAAACTTTCGAACAAGTGAATGAAGCATGAGCATAGCAGAGGCCACAGAATCTGCTTGGCTTTCCCTTCTGCGCGTAAAGCTCATGACAGGCTTGCAGTGCCATTGCCTCCAGATATTAGAGATCACTCTAAGGCCTAGAGAGCCCAAGGAAATCCACTGCAAGCAAGGAAGAATGATGTCCACGGAGTCATTTCAGCATGACTCTTCTTAAAGGCACACATAATTGAGACCCTCTAAGTGCAGAGTTGGAGAATGGCTCCACGTGCCAAAGCTTAGGGCTTAGGGCCATGGGTTGCTCTGCAGCTGCCGTCCACAGTGACCCTGTGAACTCTGACCCTGCAGTGTAGTTATGACCCTGGGTTACATGAGACCAAGCCAGGAGAGCTTACGCGAGGACAGTCCCAGCTGGGAACGTGAGGAAGGGTAAACTCACGTGTAGCCTTTTTAATGTGAGAGGGAATTAGAACTTAGAGACCCCCAAAGTAAACAAGCTTAGAAAAAAGAACTGGTGGCCTTCCTTTGGCCTGGGCTCACACAGTCACGCCCCCCACCCTGGGTCAGTCTGGGGCCCAGGACGTGACGCACACAGAGGGAGTAGATGCAGGATGAGACCCTTTGGGCTAACAAAACACAAGCTTGTGTTTGCTCTTTGACACTCTTGACGGGACAGGGGAGCTGAGGGCCTTCACCAGGCAGGTCTGCAGAGCCGGGCCCAGTGAGTACAACAGATGGTGCAGCCCAGCCGTCATCCGCGAGCTCCTGCTGTGCACCCGGAGCACCGAGGTCATGCCATTTACCAGCGGCCACATAACCTGTCTGAGCTTCCATTTGTCCATCATGACCTCACAGGGCTACTTTAAAGATGGTAGAAAAATGTGAAGGCCCTGGGTGCCATGCTTAGCACTCAGGCCTGTGGTTGGCCCATGGCTGCTGGCATCTGACCCTGCACACCAGTCCCCGATAGACTTACCTTTCTCTTTCAGGCCGTCACTATGGGGCTGTCAGTTGTGAAGGTTGCAAAGGTTTCTTCAAAAGGAGCGTAAGGAAAAATCTGACCTACAGCTGCCGGAGCAATCAAGACTGCATCATCAATAAACACCACCGGAACCGCTGTCAGTTTTGCCGGCTGAAAAAATGCTTAGAGATGGGCATGAAGATGGAATGTGAGTAACTATTAAAAAACCACGTGAGTTAATAAGGAGGGTGAAAGTGAGGTTTCCGTGCCTGGCCTTAAAATACTCTTAACAGTATCTGCTGAGGCTTCATTTTGGTTCACCTTCAGGGTCAGCTCAGTGATGCGGTGCTGATACCACTAGGATTGGTTGGTTTCCACAGTGGAAACCTAGTCCAGATAATTTGGGAGGCAGCATGTGGAGTGGGATGAACACAGGCTTTGGGGTAAAGCTGATACCACGTCAGCTCCAGCCCTGCCCCCAGGAGCCGGGAGGCCTTGGGAAGTCATGTGGCCTCTGAGCCACAGGTCCCCATCAATGAAATAGCACCCTTGCCTTCCTTACATGATGTGTCTGGGGTCCTCTTTTCTTTCTTCTGCAAAGGTCTGTTTTCTTCATTTGTTTCTGCCATGTGTTCTTGCTCTTGTACCAGATGCTGAAGGAAGAGGTCACTGGTGTCACGTAAAATGGAGCCCCACTGACAGCAGAAGCTGTCCAGCTCAAGTTGGGCATTAGGATGCCTCCTTTTTCACGTGGGGCATGGGCAGCTCTCTGTTAAGGGCCCACCTGAGGGGGTGTTTCTCTTCCTGGAGAGAGTCCTGTGAGCAGCAGGAAGTGACAGAATGATACCCACACAAACGCCACTTGGTCCTTTCTCGGCCATGGCACCCGCCATCTTGAGCTCCTTTAGATTTGACAACACTTTGGCTTTGAGCCTTTCTCTCCTTTGGCTTCGAAGTCCACCGTGGGAGTTGAGCGAGGCGTGTCTAGCACCGAGCTTATTCTGACAGCAGTGGGCTTAGTCAAGAGGTCTCCTGCCTCTCCCGTGAAGGATGTGGTTTTTAAACATGGGTATTTCTGTTGTGATTTAAGCTGTGCAGAGTGAACGGAAGCCCTTTGATGTGCAGCGGGAGAAACCAAGCAATTGTGCTGCTTCAACAGAGAAAATCTATATCCGGAAGGACCTGAGAAGTCCTCTGATAGCCACACCAACATTTGTGGCAGATAAAGATGGAGCAAGGTCAGTCCCTGTGTTGACAAAGGGTGACACTGTAATCAGCCTTTGGAGCTGATTAGGGGAAGCACAGATATTCCTTGGAAAGGGGGCTTATGTGGCTCCCCACCTGAGGGCCACAGCCTTGAGTCTTGTCTTGCCTTATCCCACCCTTTTTGGAGCCACTCTAGTCACACCTCTGTCCAGGCCTGAGGATGGTTGATTTAGGATGGGGTCAGAATTTCTCCTCTCCCAGGTGCTGGGATTATGTGCTGTAGTTCAGGCATCATTCTTACAGGAAAACAGTTGTTCCATCATTCAGGAATGGGGCTTTTTTGCAATAGAGATAAAAGGCCTAAGACCCAGGTGTGGTCTAGATGGTGCCACAAGTCAATTTATATGTTTTTTTTTTAATGTAATCTATCAAACTTAAAGGAAGAGAAAGAGGGAAACAAGAAATCCAAAATGTATCATGGCAAGCGCTAGAGTTGGGAATGCCCTGGTGATACTCTGAGATCAGGTTAGCATTACTGGCACAGCAGTGGACGTGGAAGCCCGGGGGGATGTGCAGTCTGTGTCATCCTGTCTCAGGCTACAGACCTGGCTCTGCACATCTCATTGTAGAGAGAAGGGGGTTGGTGAGTCACTCGGTGGCTGAGTCTAGTTAGCTTTTCTATTGCTCAGCCTTGCAGATGTGGACAGGACAGGTAAACGCAGCCTGATCACACTGTGCATTAAATGTTGGAAGCTACTCTGGGTTTCTTTATGTCTTAAATAGACAAACAGGTCTTCTTGATCCAGGGATGCTTGTGAACATCCAGCAGCCTTTGATACGTGAGGATGGTACGGTTCTCCTGGCTACAGATTCCAAGGTGATGTTCTTTCCTCATGCCTTCTCCGCTTTTATGTGTCAGTGCAGGCCGCTTCTCTGAATGTGTGCACCCACCTTCTTCTTGGCCTTCAGACTACGTCGAGGCCATGGCTTCCTGCATCTCCATTTACTTCTGATACAGCCATGCTGTGATTTGTTTCAGGGATGCCAATGGCTTTTTGGCAACTCAGTCAGAGCTGGCTGGTCATGGTCACTTAACATGTCAGGGTCTAGAGTTCAATTTGGTGAAAATTCTGTGGTTCACTTCTAAGATTTTCCCCCCTAGTGACGCACATTGGCAAACTACGGGCAGGCTGAGGAAGAGCTCCTTATCCTAAGATGGCCTTTTGCAGGAGTCCCTGGTTCCTTTTTATTAGATGACCTGCAGGAAGAAGTCCAGCCGGGATTCTGGCAGCTCCAACCCAGACAGAGCAGGTCAGCTACAGGGAATCCAACTTGCGGACAGAGATGTTTGTCACCCCAAGAAAGAGACAGCTGGCTGTCTCCCGTGGAGATACCTGAGGAGAGGGGCTTTTATCCAGGCAAGGGAGCCCATTGCTTCTCTCACCTTATTGTCCCTGATACAACTTGAGCAACAATGAAGCGGCGGCAGCCCCACTGAGCCCCAAAGTCTCTGCTCTGGAAGGAGCGACTTAGAACAGCGCTGGCATTGCTGCCGCCCTCAGAGCCAGAGCTGGGCCTGCAGGCTCCCCTCTCATCTGCTCTCATGCACATGTGGTGCGTTAAGGAACGTCCTCTTCTGGGAAAGGAAAGGCAAAAATGAGAGCCGATGGACAGCTGCCCTCCACCCATTGGTCCCTAGCTGGGCTTTGAGCCTGTTGTCCTCGGGCGGTGGTGACGAATCATGCCTGGCTCGTTGCCTTAACCCGGCAGATGTGCAGGACAGTGACTGACCACCTGGTGGGGTGGACACACCATAAGCCCGAAAGTAAGGCTGAGCACCCTGAACTCCTGATGGCAGGGGGTTGCGCAGCCCCTGTCCCATGTGCCACCTGCACGGAGGCTGGTACTGAGCCGGCCACCCCATGCCCTCCCGTCCCCACCCCAGCGCCCACCAGGCAGGGGTGTTGGGAAACCTGAGTAAGTTAATTTGGTAAAGCATGCAGTGCCCACTGCATAAATGCTGGCTGCTAGGAGTTGTTGTGGTCGCTGCACCGAGGAGAAGGAGCACCAAGCTGTGCGGTGGTGAGTGAGCTGTAGTGAAGGCAGCAGCTGCGGGTCATAGCCAGGCCCTGCCCGCTGCTCCTCCAGGACGTGGAAGTGACAGGACCCACCCCAGAAGCTTGTCATGAATAATAGAATATATGCAGAGCCCCTTAAAGGTAGCTCTTTTCAGAAGCTGATTTTTAAACTTTTTACTACGAAACAATTATACATTCAAAATCATTTACTTTGAATAAATACAAAGATACCACAGTGCTGCATGCTCCCTTCACCCAGTCTCTCCCGGAGGCCGTGTCTTGCAGAGCCATAGCACAGGATCAGGACCAGGGCAGGATATGGGGACAGGGGTGGGTATCGTTCTTTTTCCTTTTTTCACCGTTCAACTTTTTCCCTTCAACATACCTATCATGACGACCTACATCTTTCACCAGCTGCATGATATTCTGCTGTGTGGTGGTTCTGTGATTTATTAACCCCATCTCTGTTTATGATCTTTTCTACTGATTCTAGTTTTTCATTTTTATAATAAAGATACAGCAGACATGTTTGTATACGTATCTTGGTTTATTTGTTTGAGTATATCTTTGGCTTTCTTTTTTTTTTAGTTGAGATGTAATTCCCATACCAAAAAATTTACCCTTTTAGTGTACAATTCAGTGCTTTTCAGTATATTCACAAGATTGTTACAACCATCCCCACTATCTAGTTCCACTATCTAATTCCAGAGCATTTTCATCACCCCAAAAAGAAACCCTGAACCCATTAAGCAGTCACCGTCCCTTCTTCCCACTCCCGACCCCTGCCAGCCACTCACTTTCTGACTATGGTTTTGTCAATTCTGGACATTTCATATAAGGGGAAATCATACAATATGTAGCCTTTTGTGACTGGCTTCTTTCTCTTATCATAATGTTTTCAAGGTTCATCCATGTTGTGGCCTGTATCAGTACTTCATTCATTTTTATTGCCAAATAATATGCCATTGAATAGCTATATCATGTGTTATTTATCCATTTGTCAGCTGATGAGCATTTGAGTTGTTTCTACTTTTTCCCTATTAGGAATAATGCTGCTGTGAACATTGTGTACAAGGTTTTCTGTGCACATATGTTTTAATTTCTCTTACATATGTACCTAGGAATGGAATTGCTGTTGTCATATAACAGCTCTACGTTTAAACTTTTGAAGAATGTTTTCCAGAGCACCTGCACCATTTTACTTTCCTTCCAGCAGTGTATGAGAGTTCCAGTTTTTCCACATCCTCGTCAACACTTGTAGTTATCTGTCTTTTTGACTGTGACCACCCTAGTGGGTATAAAGTGATATCTCATTGTGGTTTTTATTTGCATTTTTAACTAGCTTATTTGTCTTTTTCCTATTAAGCTGTAAGAGTTCTTTAGATATTCTGGCTACTAAACCATTATCAGATGTATAATTTGCAAAAATATCCTCCCATTCTCTGGGTTGTGTTTTGTGTGTGGGGAGAGAGAGATTGTCTTTTTACTTTCTTGATAATGTCTTTTGAAGCACAAAAGTTTAAATTTTGGTGACATCCAGCTTATCTGTTTTTGTTCTGTCATTTTATCGCATGTGTAGGTTTGTGTAACTACAATCACAATCAAGATACAGAACTGTTTCATCACCAAAAAGCTCTTCCTCTCACTGCCCCGTCATAGCCGTACCCCCATAGAAGCTGTTTTTAAAGCAACATTAAACCTTCATTGCCCTGAGAGTCTTGTATGTGTGTTCATCTTTAATATTATTATTTTCTGATTAACAGGCTGAAACAAGCCAGGGAGCCCTGGGCACACTGGCAAATGTAGTAACTTCCCTTGCCAACCTAAGTGAATCCCTTAACAATGGTGACACTTCAGAAATGCAGCCAGAGGACCAGTCTGCAAGTGAGATTACTCGGTACGAACCCATGAGGGTGGAGGCCCCTCCTGACATACACACAGGTGTGGCGTTGTGAGGGTGGGTGGCAGCATTTTGACACCCACCCTGTATTTAATCAAGGATTGCAAAATTGTCCCAGTGCCCCTGCATGTCTGTCTTCTTTCAAATTTTACCTATGGGAATGTGGATGCATTTTATTACACGATATAAAACAGTCTAAAAACTCTTTTCATTCCAGATAATAAACTAAATTGAGTCAGTGGAAGCAGGGGAAGAGATGTTACTTGTATTGGTCACTGCTTATGGTGCCTAAACATCAGTAGTGCATCCCCTTTCCCACTTCTGTTTATCTTATGTATCTTTTTTCCAAGTACTGAGTTTAGAGCTTAAATCGATTCATCAGGGTAGACAGAAATGAGCTGTTAGGTGGCACCAGCTGGTCCAGACACCTGTTCCCGCTGCCAAGGGTGTGTTCTCTTTGCAGCTGGGCCGCTAGGTTTGCTGCTTTCCTATTGGGCCGGCCACTCCTGCCCCTCTTGCCAGGCCAGGCAGGTGCCTGGCCGGGGCCACTCAGGTGCACCAGTCCTCATGTTCACTTGTGGTCTGGTAGAAAATTAAAATCTGGATCCAATGGAAAGAGGATGGGATTTGAGCTAGGTCGAATTCTGGTTCTACCACTTATTAGTTGGGTGGTCTTGGAAAAGTTAGCTTTCACATCTGTAAGATGGAGAGAATTCTACCTTGGAGAGTAGTTGTGAAAAACAAATTACATGTGAAAATAAATATCTAGCTTAGCACCCAAGGCGCCATGGAGACAGCATGTGGAAGCCGCCGCCCCTCTTCTCAGCATGTCAGAGTTAATTATCTTTTCCCCAGTGTGTTGTTCCTTAAATTACATCTCAGCTAGATCTCTTCTCCTCATAGAAGCTGTGGACTCACACTTGCTTGCTACGTTTTTGCTCCCAGGGCATTCGACACCTTAGCTAAAGCACTTAACACCACAGACAGCTCCTCACCTCCAAGCCTGGCGGATGGGATAGACGGCAGTGGAGGAGGGAGCATCCACGTCATCAGCAGAGACCAGTCCACACCCATTATTGAGGTTGAAGGCCCCCTCCTTTCAGACACTCACGTCACATTTAAGGTGAGTGTGTGTAGCTGGGAGAGGAGCTCTGTGCCCAGGCTGGTCTCAGTTAAAAAAATCAAACCTTGAAGTGAGCTCAGTTTTCATACAGTTGTGTTTGATCAGGATCTTGTGTTCCAGAACAGTGTTCCCATTATGAAGCATTTTCACTGTCTTTTGCTCACTTGGCTGTTTGGCTCTGCTGGTAACCCTGAAACAGGCGTGGCCACCTGTCACGGCCAAGACAGGCTGATGCGGGCTGCTGTGCCGTCCGCCTTCCCATGATGACCTGGCTTCAGCATAGGCTCAGGCAGGCCCTTTGTTTGTTCCAGCAGGCGTTCCCAGCCATTGGGCCTGACCTCTTGCCCTCTAGAGCCACAGAAAGTAGATCTCAGATATACTTGAAGACTGGTCAGGTCCCCACGGTCTTCCCTGCACTCACCTCCCCAGCCTCACTTCTCCAGGACACTGCCAGGCTCCCTGAGCCCCTGGTCTCTAGGTCTGCAGATTGAGTCTTCAGTTCCCCTCATATTCTCCACTAGAGAGATCTGGCCAATCACTTAGGAAGACTGAGTCCCTGCCATAGTTGTCCAAGGGTGCCAAGAACACAGGTCACCAGTGGGATTCCAGCTTCAGAGGCATTCAAGCCTCTTCTAGACATTTGGGCTCCCGGAACCCGGCCCGACATCCTGGTGGTGGTGTGTCCTCCTCCTGCCATCTGGGCTCCTGCTCAGCTCTCATTCACTGCTCCCTGAGGCCACCTGCCAAATCCCTGCTAGCCTGTGGAGCTGACCCATCCCCGACTTTGAGTTAGACTTGAACCTATGGCTCAAAATGGAATTGCCTTAGAACAAGTACCAGTGTAGTTGAAGCAGAGTTGAGATGTATGTCTTTGTGTGGATAAGCTGGGAGGTCCCCGTCCTCCCACATTCTAGGGGCCATCAGACCCTAGTTCACTGGGCAGGACCCCACAGGGAGTCAGTGCCGGCCCCCCTGCAGAGGATGTATGCTTTACAAGGATGCTCTGCACGGGGGCTTCAGTGTCAGAGACTGGTGTTGACGAGCTGCCCCCGTCACTTGGTCACCCCCGTGCTGTGTGCTCTCTCTCGCAGCTCACGATGCCCAGCCCGATGCCCGAGTACCTCAACGTGCACTACATCTGCGAGTCCGCGTCCCGCCTGCTCTTCCTCTCCATGCACTGGGCCAGGTCCATCCCGGCCTTTCAGGCACTTGGGTAAGTGGCTTTTTTCTCCGTGTGTATCCTTGGGCAGGGCCTTTCCTGCTCTAGGAGTGGCCTGGAAGATCTCTGAGGGTCCTTCCAGTTTGTTCCTTTGGCCCGATTTGCTTGTTAAATACAGTTGGTGGACTGGTAGCAAGGGGACAACCTTGGTGGCGAAGGCTGCAGTGTTCCTCAGACCTTTATTGTGCCTTCTCCATGTGCCTTGGACTTGGTGCTAGGAGCAGGGGATGGACTGGAATGGAAGGCAGGAGTCGTCCTGTGATCTTGAGACAAATACAGGGTACTGCGTCTGGGGGCTTCTGAGATGAAGACAGATTATTTCGAGGTGCATCAGCCGTGCTGTCCTGAGTGTAGATTCCCCCCTCCTCCCTGCTGCAGCCCCAGCTCCTCCCTGGCAGGCTGGGTGTGTCTCTACCTTTCGGAGCCCACCCTCGGCTCTCAGTCCTTTGATCGCTGCAGCCTCTTGTGACAGAACCACACCAGGGCTGTTAAGGGAATAGTTTCTCCTCAGAGGGACTTCAGTTAAGGCAGTCACAGACAGTGGTGTTTGTGAAGAACAATCCTGGGCATTCCATAGGCCTTCAGCAAATACATGGTGACACAACTTGTTTGGGACACGCGGGGGCTTGGAGGAGTGCCACCGGCCCCCGCACCCACCACGCCTCTGTGTCCCCAGGCAGGACTGCAACACCAGCCTGGTGCGGGCCTGCTGGAACGAGCTCTTCACCCTCGGCCTGGCCCAGTGCGCCCAGGTCATGAGCCTCTCCACCATCCTGGCCGCCATTGTCAACCACCTGCAGAACAGCATCCAGGAAGGTAGGGCAGGGGCTGCGGGCGAGGACGGCTCGGTCTCAGCTGGCCCACCGCATAGCCAGCCTGTGTCCCACAGCGTCCCTTACCCGTCAGAATGTTTAAATTTCTACCCGACTGCCTTCTTCTCATATAATGAAGAGGAAAGGAAAAAAATAATTGGGAAAAGGTGCTAATTTCCAACATACAGACGTTGAGTGATGTTTGCAGAATAGTCACAGCTTCTGTTTTCAGCTTCATTGACAGGTTGCCCTTTCCTGTATCTCACAAATCCTCAGAACCCTGTAAAGTAGAAACTGTTATGTCAGGGTTACATATGGGAAGACCAGGTCCCAGTAAGGTCCCTGGCTTGCCCGGGATAAAGCAGCAAGTGGAAGAGCTGGGGACTGGGGTACAGACCTGGGTCATGTGACCCCCTGGTCCAGGGCGTGAATGAACAAGTGCGTCTCTTATTATGAGATCTGTGCAACCACCTGACATCGGGTGGTCAGGTCCCAGCCGTATCGGGACTGGGGAGTAGCCGGGGTGGTCTCCACAAGCTGCACATCCGCAGCACACTGAAGACACTGTCAAGGGAGCCCACGCTGCCCAGTGTCTAGACTATCCCTGCAGATCACACTTGCATCTGAGGTGGAGTTGAATTGCTTTTTCAATCAGGCATCCCAGTGTTTGAGACCTAGGAGTGTGAGTCACCTAGTCACACCTTCGTTTTTCTAGTTATTCCTTTGGAATAGTTATATAATGGTGATTTTTAAAACCCTGTAAACATTTTATTGAATTTTAGGTTTGTTCGCAAACGAGCTTTAGTTTTTGTTTTGTTTTGTTTTGTTTTTGCGGTACGCGGGCCTGTCACTGTTGTGGCCTCTCCCGTTGCGGAGCACAGGCTCCAGACGCGCAGGCTCAGCGGCCATGGCTCACGGGCCCAGCCGCTCCACGGCATGTGGGATCTTCCCGGACCGGGGCACAAACCCACATCCCCTGCATCGGCAGGCAGAATCTCAACCACTGCGCCACCAGGGAAGCCCCTAGTTTTATTTTTAACTGAATATAATAATACTGCCTTCAGCAAGATACTGTCATGAAGACTAAATCAGACAACGGATAAAATTATTTTGACAACTAAAAAATGCCAGCGTGTTCAGATTGGCAAATATTTATTCAGTGCCTGCAGAGACTTGGAAAGAATTGACCTTGATAAGAACTGGCATGTGGGCCTTCAGCACCTGCAGGCCAAAGGTGCTGCCCAGGGTGGGGCCAGGGAGAATCACTGGTCTTGGAGGTCGTTACTGAGGCAAAATATTAAGAGAGTGGAATCTGGGTGCCTGTTGTCACTTCACCTATAACTGGAAAATGAGGCTCTTGAGATAACTGGTTTTTCATTTAAAAGTGAAATTATTCTCTCATTTTTTTCAATCTGTGGCCCCCTCAAAGAAGCTCATGTTATTGCTCTCATTAGCCTTTCTCAGAGGATCTGTGATGTTGATTTCTAGATAAACTTTCTGGCGAACGGATAAAGCAAGTCATGGAGCACATCTGGAAGCTTCAGGAGTTCTGTAACAGTATGGCGAAGCTGGATATAGACGGCTATGAGTATGCATACCTTAAAGCTATAGTTCTCTTTAGCCCCGGTAAGATATGCAGTGGTCACGGTCACTCAACGACGGTTTTCCACCTGTGTCTACTGATATTTCTGAACATGAGCATGTTTGTCAGGTTGTCAGCAGTGTAGAGAGAGCCCTGCCACACTGTGTGTGACTGAATGTTCCCGTAATGTGTGCTTTGCTAGCTAACATAAATACATACGTTCTTTTAAAGTCCTGTCTTTATATTCCCAAAGAAATATGCTGTAGTGCTGGGTAACTTCATATACTAAATAGATATCATCTGTATCCTAACTAAGCCATTGGCTAAATAAGACTACAGCAAACAAAATTGAGTACACATTTGGCCCTCTGTATCCACGGGTTCCGTATCAGTGGATTCAACCAACCGTGAATCAAAAATAATCAGGGAAAAATATATTCCAGGAGTTCCAAAAAGTAAAATTTATTTTGCCATGTACCAGCAACTAGGTACAACTATTTACATAGCATTTACAATGTATTAGGTATTAGAAGTAATCTAGAGGTGATTTAAAAGTATACGGAAAGATATGTGTAGGTTATATGCAAATACTATACCATTTAATGTAAAGGACATGAGCATCAGTGGATTTGGTATCCATGGGGGGGGGGGGTTCCTGGAACCAACCCCCTGTAGATACCGAGGGGTGACTATACTACCACCCAGTGTCCTTTTTTTGTTTTGATTTGTTCTGTTTTGCTCTTTGCTAATTTTTAGGTATGTTAGCACTTATAATCCAGTACAGATTGAAACTGCACAAGTTTACCCACAGTCTCTGTAGGGCAGTAGCAGCAGCAGCTGCAGGGCATATGCCAAAAGGTGTGGTCACAGCAGATGAAGAAGAGGCATTGTTTCCGTGGGGGGGGGGGGTTCCTGGAACCAACCGCCTGTAGATACCGAGGGATGACTATACTACCACCCAGTGTCCTTTTTTTGTTTTGATTTGTTCTGTTTTGCTCTTTGCTAATTTTTAGGTATGTTAGCACTTATAATCCAGTACAGATTGAAACTGCACAAGTTTACCCACAGTCTCTGTAGGGCAGTAGCAGCAGCAGCTGCAGGGCATATGCCAAAAGGTGTGGTCACAGCAGATGAAGAAGAGGCAGCGGGACTGTTGGTGGAAAGTAAGAGTCGACCGGACTGGCCTCACTCACTCCCCGTCAGCTATTCTCTCTGAGCCTCCTGAGAGGCCACTTGGTGACTGTTGTCCTCGACAGCAGGGGTGGACCCAGCTTAACCTCTCTGTCCCACTGACCTGGCCCCCTACTCATGAATAACAAAATAGCTAATAAAAGTGGGAGACACTATGTGATTAAATATCTAGAGAGCAGATGATAATTTCTAATTTCATGTGGTATATGTTGTATGGAGTAAGGAAGGAAGCCACAGGTCTAGAACCAGCCCCAGTGGGGCTGCTGAGGCTGGTGTGAGCATCCAGGGGCCGCACCTCTCCTGGGAACCTTCAGGTCGTGGCAGAGCACAGAGGAAGAGCCAGTGTTCTAGCAAGAGTATCCAAACTAGACCAGCCTTCAGAGCTCAATCTATTGCACTTGAGAAATTAGTCAGAAATTTTACTAAAAATAAGTACTGAGAAGTCTGCAAATGAGGCTTTCCAAATACAGAAGACAATTTGGGGTACTTTTATTTTTTCAGATCATCCAGGTTTGACCAGCACAAGCCAGATTGAAAAATTCCAAGAAAAGGCACAGATGGAGCTGCAGGACTATGTTCAGAAAACCTACTCGGAAGACACCTACCGGTGAGGCACACGGGCACGATGGGGGCGAGGCTGGATCTGTAGCTGCAGATATGTTACATTGGCCTTCCCATTGCTGGCAGCCTGGTAGAGCCTCCATTTGATCACACTTTAATTCTTGCATTTTATGGCTGAAAATGGAGTGGGGAGGGTCAGGAGTCCTAGGCCATCCCAGTGTTGCTGGGTGACTGGGTGAGACTTTGGGTTGTTGCTCTTTAATTTGAGGGGTTGGGAGCCGTGATCTCCTTTGGGGCTGATGTTGTGTGTGAGATGAGTTCTTACGGAGACTCCGCTTGTCCAGAACAGTCGGCAGCTCTGCCCTTCTGCCCCACATTCACTGAGGAGACGGTGCTAGACAAAAGAGTTTCCTTGACATTAGCCAAATCTGACCCCTAGAAAGAGTGACTGGGTTGGACAAAGTAGTAATTTAATCCTCACATAAACTGATTTTTTCAAGTTCCTTTATTTGGGTGAAAATTTATAATGTTTGGGCAGCAGGAAAAAAATGTTATCTGTATGCCTTTCTCATGCAGCTTTGACCAGGAAAGTTGTTCTGAAATAGGGCAGAATGTGCTGGCAGGCTTTCCCTCCAGCCGAGGAGTGGAAGAGCTCTTTCCTCGTGACTTCTTCTAACCCACTGGAGGCTATGTGAACTTCTGGGGCCTGTCAAGCATAGTGTTTCCCTCCCCACCTTCCCCCATCACGTCCTCTGCACAGACAGACGTCAGTCAATAGGTGCCCTGTGGGCCTGAGCGCCCCAGCCCCAGGGGGACAGTTTCTCTGGTGTGACTGGGGGCCTGTGGCGGGCCCGGCTGGCAGAGAGCCTGCCTCTGCTTTAGGCACGCCACCATGGCCAGACACAGCTTTTGCCAAAGCAGGATCCATTTTCTACGGGAGTCACTGAAGACCTCACAATGAATCTAGAATGGCTTCAGCCTCATTGCATACAAAGCGGTAACACACCCACACCAGAGCTCATACAGCCAGGCGTGTGGGTGTGCTGTCCCCTGAGGAGGCTCTGGGCCCAATCCACACAGAGCCTGTGGCCAGAAGAGGCTGAAAAGGCTCCTCTGGGGCTGCTGGCAGAGCCCCAGCACACAAGAATTGCCTTGACGATGGCAGCTCTCTGGCCTTTGAAAGTACACGTTTCTGGAAAAAATCCTGAGTCACTACTCCTGGTCCAGTCAGGGACCCTGGGGGAGAAGAGGGCAAGCCAGGTAGGTGATTTGGGGCCAGAAATGAGAGCAGGGGGGCTCTCTCATAGCACTCAGAAACACTCAGTTCCCAAAGAAAAGGCCCTAGAATGGTTGCGTCCTGTTTATACAGTCATTGCTTTAGTCTGTCCCATCCTTAGGCCTTTTCTCATGCTATTTGTTCCTCCTGAAATCCTCTCCCATCCTTTGCATCTCTGCTGATAGGAACCTTAGCCAGCGTCTAAGGCCCAGCTAGATATCCTCCCTGACTGGCTTTTGCTGACTTCCCGAGACCCTTCAGCCTATCGGCCCCTTGGCACCTTTGGGTGCCCTGCCAGACACCATGGCTGGGCAAATGGATGATGGTGCTGGAATACTGCTTTCATAATACAAATATATTTTCCCCTTTTAAAAATAACGTTCACTGTAGAAAAAAATTAGAACATTCTGGAAAGCAAAAAGAAAACTTTTAGCTCTTTGTAAATACCACTTCCCTGTTAACGTTTTATGTATTTACTTCCAGTAATTTCTTAGTATGTGCAATTGGAATCAGAAAATAGAAAATAAGGTTTTGTGACCTTTTTTTCACTTAATATTCAGTGAGCACGTATACATTCTTCTAAAGCATTTTCCATGGCTAAGGAGATGCCATAATTTCATCATTTCCCTACTTATGAAAATGTCAGTCGTTTCAAGACTGGGCTGGCCCTGCAGTTTGCGTCCTGGTGCCCACCGCTCTGGGTGGTGGCTGTGGAAATGGCCCATCCACGAGATGCTTCAGATAGTGTCCAGTGACCTGCCAGGATAGGGTCACGGTGTGCCCTCCCGGGGTTCCTTCCAAATAAAAATCTTATTGCTTTATTTTTAACTACAATGCTAAAAGAACACTGGAAATTAGAGCAATATAGAAAAAGTTTTAATTGATATAATCACTTCAAATCCCAATACCCAGAGGTCAACCATTAGCATTTTGGTGACCATCCTTCCAAGTACTTCATTTACACACATACATACAAAGGAATATACGCAAGTGAGGTCACGCTGTACTTGCTGTTTCACATCCTCTTTTTTTTTTTTTTTTTTTGGCTGCCTTGGGTCTTCGTTGCTACGCGCCGGCTTTCTCTAGTCGCGGTGAGCGGAGGCTACCCTTCGTGGCGGTGCGCAGGCTTCTCGTTGCGGTGACTTCTCTTGTCGCGGAGCACAGACTCTAGGCGCGTGGGCTTCAGTAGTTGTGGCACGTGGGCTCAGAAGTTGTGGTGCACGGGCTTAGTTGCTCTGCAGCATGTGGGATCTTCCTGGACCAGGGCTTGAACCCATGTCCCTTGCATTGGCAGGCGAATTCTTAACCGCTGAGCCACCAGGGAAGCCCTCACGTCCTTAAGTTTTTATTCAGCTGTATGTCATGGAATTCTTATCAATGGATATAGACCTTTATTATTCTCTTTAATGAATATGTAGGGATTCATTATATGGAGACACCATACTTTATTTTTGTTTTTTTTGTTTTTTTTTTTTTTTCCTTGCGTTATGCGGGCCTCTCACTGTTGTGGCCTCTCCCATTTGCGGAGCACAGGCTCCGGACGCACAGGCTCAGCGGCCATGGCTCACGGGCCCAGCCGCTCCGCGGCATGTGGGATCCTCCCGAAACGGGGCACGAACCCGCGTCTCCTGCATCGGCAGGCGGACTCTCAAGCACTGCGCCACCAGGGAAGCCCCACCATACTTTATTATAACCTCCCCTCCACTGACAGGTTTTCAGATTTTTCGTTTTGGTGGGGCTGAGGAGAGTTGTTATAAACAATGAAGGGAACATATCTGTACATAATCTTTGCACTCATGATAAACTCCTACAAGAGGAACTGTTGAAATCAGAAAAGGGTGGGACAGTGAATGTGTCTGTTTGGTTCAGTTCCGAGCAGTGCAGACAGGGCCCCTGGGAGCCTATCCAGGGTGAAGTCTGAAGTGCAGTGATCCCCCCTTTCTCTAATGACCCTTCCTCTTACAGGTTGGCCCGGATTCTTGTCCGCCTGCCAGCACTCAGGCTGATGAGTTCCAACATAACAGAAGAACTTTTTTTTACTGGTCTCATCGGCAATGTTTCAATAGACAGCATAATCCCCTACATCCTCAAGATGGAGACAGCAGAGTATAACGGCCAGATCACCGGAGCCAGCCTATAGCGCACACCTCACACCTGCCGAGGAGCACAGGATCCACCCAGGACCGCTCAAATACAAAGAAAATAAGTAGTGGTATTTTGGTATGTGCAAATATTTCCAGTACCTTAGCTATTTCCTACCTGGTTTCTTCTTATGTTAATCCCAGACAGTAGCAACTAAAAGACTAGTAGGATCCTTTCCTGCCATAAGAAATGTTTTAATGCCTTTTGATGAAGCAGCAGATTTTGGAACAATCTTTTAACTCAGTTTTTATTTAGAAATTCTCAAAGGGCAAAAAACAAAAGCAAAGTTTTATAATGTCAGAGACTAGTTAAAGAAAACTAAAAGAACCTAAGAGAACAACAGTATGTGTGTATATATTAAAAACGTCCTTGGAATTAATAGCTACTAATTACCAGGGTAATGATATTAGCACTTTCTAAGCACTTCTTATCAATGTGTAATGTTAGCGACATCTTGCCTGTGTGCAGGGCAAATGGAAAACTGTGTATGTCTTTTGCCGAAATACTAACGATTTCTGTGAAAATGCAATAGGGTTACAGGAGACAATCATTTATGCTTAAGGAAGGAAGGCGTCATTCCTAACTGTACGCACATATTGCTGGTGTAGAGCTAAATTCCCGGGAATGAATGAAGATGCAGCTTATCTGTACGTGCGGTCAGGGGGAGTGTAGTGGCACAATCGTGGTGACCTGAATTCGAAGCTTCCTCAGCCAGAGCTGATGCTTGTCGGGTTCCCTGACCTCTGGTCCTGGTCTGTGACGGGCATCTGCAGGCTCCTCTGAACTCGGGGCTCTTCTGGTGACTGGTTCTCAGAATTGGATTAAACCAGTCAGATGTTAACTGCCACTTCCTGCAGCAACTGAAAACATCCGCGAATCACCTCCACCACTCACAGCAGTTGGAGCGTTCTGACCAAAAAGTGCAAGGTGAGCATTCTGAACCCTTGCCGGGACCTCCCGACTACAGTGTGGGGGTGGTTGCATGTTTTTCAGGTGGAGGAGTGCGAGGGCTCCCTTCTCAGCAGTTTCCATCCCAAATGCCCCTTGGGAAGGGCCTGTGTTCCTGCACTTCGGTCCGAACTGGGAGGTGGACTGTGGTGCGGGTCTTGCTGCCCGCCCAGGCAGCAGCTGTGGTGGAGCTGAGTGGCATGTTTCTCAGCGTCTCCAGGCTCAGCACCTGTCAGCAGGTCTCTCAATGATCCTGGCGTACCACGCACTTGGGTTCCCCCGGTTTTGCCAGCAGACAAACTGGGCCGTTTTACGTGATGGATGCAGAAGCAGGCTGCATGCTCCTTAAAAACAACCTTTAATCCCCAACGTTATCGTCTTCTTTCTCCTTGGAAGTGATAGCGACCATTGTTTACAAGAACAGAATGCGGTTATTGGGAACTTTAGTCGGAGAAAAGCGCCCATAGTTCCCCTGGTTGTGAAGCAGCAGCACACATGTCCATTTGGGAAAAGTAGCAAGGCTGCCTCAGGTACCTGTACTTTCTTTCTGTGTAGCCCAGATTAAGAAAATACAGTGTGAGGCTAAACTTGTATTTCTGGAACCTTTTGATCAGATGATACCCCAAAAGACCCCAGTGCACTCACCTCCAGGCATCCACGGCCGTGTAAAGCTGAGGAGAGCAAGGTGGGTGCCGGGCCGCCGCCACGGGCTTATGGCAAGATGGGACTCTATTCCGCAGTTGTCGGCGGCACTTATGGAAGTCATTAGTGGGAATTAGTGGGAACAGTGTCTCCAACTTGGAAATTCCTGTTTGGATCTGATTATGTCATTTATCGTTCATGCCTTGGGAGCAAATTTTGGAGAGTAGTGGGGGTACCCGTTATAAAATAATGGGAAGGATTTAATTTTGACAGCTTAAATTTTTGGTTTTCTAACTTTGAAGTGATTTAAGTTTCAAAATTAAGGCAAAAAGTGGCTAAGGATTTTCGCAGAGGGCATTTTGTAGCACTTGTGTGCATCTTACACAGCGAGTTGCCTATTGTTCTGTTCTTCTGACTTTGGATGTAAGCATGTCTGTTGATCCTGTAGCAGCTCCCTGGGAACATAATGTGTCACACATCTTTCAGGTCTGAGCTCTCGGTGATGGTGAAAAGGTCCACACTGGCCGGCTGCCCTGGGCGTCCTGTGTCTGTGAGGCTTTTACACTCAGGTTGCTAAGGTATGAGGGCAGCTTAGCCAAGACCTAGACTGAAGTCTCTGCTGGGAACAGAAGGTGGTACCAGCAGGGAGACAGTGAACACCTGGATAAGCACATGCCCCATTCCAGCAGGACAGCTCAGGAGAAAAGCTGATTCTAAGCTGGTCCTGCTCCCTGAGTCCCTTCGCTGCTGATGGCTGATACTAGTGGACCATTTTGGGCTTTGAACACTCCTCATTAGCTTCCTAGATCCCCTTGGCCTTACTTTGAAGTGGACTTTTCCTTAAAAATCAGCTCCACACTACCTGAATTCTCGCCACTCCAGATCATCTCAAGCCTTTGACAGCAGGTCCATTCTCTCTTTGTCAGACTGGTTAAAAGAAACCCAGAGTCAAAAATTATTTAAAGAGATTGCAAGTAAATATTTGGGCTCAACTCTGACCAGGCTTTTTAACCCTTGTTAGTAGTTTGTGAAACTCTGATTTAGTGCAGTGAGACCAGCCCTGAGTAGTCTGCATCTGAGTGAAATAAGCCAGGGTCAGGATTCTTTGCCACGAGAATCCTGTCCCAGCCGCCCCTCCCTCCGTGAGGAAAGTAGCTAAGGGAGGTGGGGACAGACGTACACCACTGCTTCTTGACGTGACGAAGTGGGCTCTTTTCCATCGGTATTTCAGATAATGTTGGACAGTTATGTGTTGAAATTTGTGGAGTTCATTACATATAATCATTAAACAGGACCGGAAGAGATGTAGAAAAAGACCAAATTACTCAAGCAAATATTTTCCATGTTATTCCTTGAAAGTATTTTTAAGGAAGTATGTTACCACCCTTCTGATTTGTGTGTGTGCGTGTGTGTATGTGTGTTTGGGGTGGGGCGGGGAGGCTACCTTATTTATTGTCTAACCTCTGCCATGAGGCTTGTCGTCAGGGTTCTTTTGTTGTTTGGGTTTTTATATTTAATTTCAGGTGTAGTCACTTGTAAGATGTTATGTAATTGCCCTCAAGAGGGATCGTTTTCTAGCCAGTCAGCGTCAGTATTAAATGCAGACTCTCTCCCAAGGTGGTGGCAATGGACTCGGCTACCAATGGGCTCCCTGATCCATGTGGCGGCAGCACCCTCGCTGGGGCACAGGGCTGTAGCCA
This sequence comes from Lipotes vexillifer, assembly GCF_000442215.2. Classification (NCBI taxonomy): domain Eukaryota; kingdom Metazoa; phylum Chordata; class Mammalia; order Artiodactyla; family Lipotidae; genus Lipotes; species Lipotes vexillifer. Next base: position 1,101,517 of record NW_006788335.1, on the reverse strand, counting down.
CACTGCATACGGGCTCTCTAGCTTGTTTGGGGGTAGCCACAGCAGGGAGCCAAGAACTAGAAGGGCTCTCGTTGTACCTAGTGCTCTTAATCCTGATCCTTTGAGGGAACACCAAGCAGAGCAGTCTTGCTCCCAGCCCTGCCCTCTGCCTGACAAGCAGCCTTTGGATGGGGATCCAAGTTCCAGGGCCTGATCAGATTAGAGCCTGGAAACGCGTTGCCCACTTTCCACTGGAAGTGGCCTTATGTGCAATGGGGCTGAAGGTGACATTACAACTCTTCTGAGTCCAGGTCATGAAAGGCGGCATCTTCTGATGCTCACCTTTATTTTGGAGGATGGTGCCCTTCAAAGCCTGGAAAGGCCGGAGAAAGCAGGGCACACACTCACATCCTTCACTGTCCCACTTCCATTCTCCATAGGTAGTGCGGCTCTTGGAAAATGTCTTAACTTTGATGTAAATTTGCAAAGCTAGCCCCTCATCATGACCGAGTGGGATGAGTCTTTTGTACAGAGTCCTGGGCCTCCTCACCTGTGCCTCCCACCAGCAGGCACTTCTGTGTGTTCAGCCCTGGCGTCCCTTCGGCGGCATTGTGTGTGTACAGATTTATAGGCTTGTGTGACTGACTGAATGTACATGTGTTTATACCTTCTCTATATGTACAGTGTATATAGCGTATGTGTACATAGATGTATATATTATGTATACAGACATGTAGCCACGTATCCAGACTTTCCTTTTGTTTTACAGAGAATCTATGATAGTTTCTACAGTAAACTGATGTGGGTGTTCCATGGTCCCTCAGCAGGATGGATTTGCTGAGACTTTAACTCCATTTTCCTTTGGGTGAGCCTGGCTGGGAAAATGTCCACGCTGGGAAAATGTCTACTCTGCACCAGGGCAAGTTCCAGACAGAAAGGCCCTGGCAGGATAACATTGCTTTCTATTCTCTAGGAAGCATGAATGTTGATGGCTGATTTCTGTGGTATACAAATTACAAATCTTAAATTATCTAACTGTATATAGCATGTGAATGAAATCCACTGACCTTATTCCTTTCTATGAATTATGATTCTAAATTTTTAATTTCAGATAAAAATTGCATTTTTATACAGATGTATACCCTTAAAGCTACAAATGCCAAATTTTCCTTGTCCAGGTCTATTCTGAGGAATTTTCCTATTAATCGGGCTTTAACTGAGACACAGCACTCAGGAGCCAGGGCCCAGCCCAGCAATAGTTTTGCTCATGCACCTGGTAAGCAGAGACCTGATGGTGGGAAGGTTGAAAGCTGGCCTGCTGAAAGAAATCACTGGATAACTGCAAAAACTCACGTAATCCACAGGTTACTTTTTTAAAAAAGAAGCTTACTGAAATGTTTGTTTGAAAATACACTTCATTGAGACCACAGTACTCGGTGCCTTTTGTGAGATGGTGGGTCGTTTAGCCTTCAGCTTCCCGTAGCTTTGATGTGACGAGAGCTCCTGCTACTTCACTGGCCTCATCCCACAGTGATTGTTCGACCTTTCCCGTGTCCTTGCCTGTCGTGACAATCACTATTGAACGTGGCTCTCCAGTTAAAACAAGTGGAAGCCTGACAGTCTCTAAATGAATCTTTAAAAGTTTTCCTTTGGGGCTATTTCCCTTAACTGTAATCTAAGAATAATTAAACTGTGAGTTTAAAAAAAAGTATCTTGGGGGTGAGGAATAGTCTGAGATATTTTTAATGCCCAGCTATACTTTCAGTTAAGAAGCCAATAATAATTCTGAAATGCTGGGAAAAGGCTCAGCAATATTTATCGACTGACAGACTGTGATAAAGCTTAACACTTGGATAACAATTAGAAATGGTAGTCTTCACATTAAAAATGGCTTTTCTTTAGGAAAGTGTAGTCAATTATCATTTTAACAACCAGAGCACTCATGGATTCAAATGCTGCTGTCACACACAACTCAAGTGCTGGAGTATTTTTCTACACTCTCTCCGTTCTCCCAATTATCTTGTAAACCAGTGTTCAACTAGTTTTATAACTGAAAACTGCACATTTTTCATAGTACAAACCATAGTTTTTACCTGTAGTTTGGAGCTGTTAAAATGTAGCTGCACTACCAGCCCTTTCAAAAGAAGTGTGTTAAAGGAAAATTTGGGTGTTAGATTTTTGGGACCGTTTCTGTAACCTCTGCCCTTCACAATATAGAAAATATTGTTTATGCCATCACATTTTAATTCCAGGTTTAAAATCTGTCGAAAGCTGTATAGCTTGAAAACACTTTGTTTATGCGATGGCATTTTAAAAACAGCATGTTCTTTTTAAACTGAATTTTATATCTAATCAATGTCTTCAGTCTTGAAGAATTTGCATTGTTGTGTTTGTATATAGAGTATTGCAGTGCATGAATTAGCTTTATGCATTTTATTAAATGCTGTTTCAATGTGGCATTATTGTTGTGGCTTAATACTACTACCTAAAAGAGGTTTATACTATTAAAGTGAATTAAAAACGAATAATGTGCATCCTGCTCCTCATTTCTCCTCGTAATAGTAACATCGGTAACGCCTGACCCCCAGAGGCACCCAGAATGCTCTGCCTGAACCCCAGGTAGGTGGCAAGGAGGCACCCTGGTCGTCAGACCCCTACAGCTCGCACACCACCTTAGCCTTGCCCAAAAGTGACTTAGCCCTTGATGGTCCATGTGATTGGGCCACTGGATTGTAAATACCTTTAACAAAAATGCTGGTGGGACCATCCCCTCTGCATCCTCCCGGTGGAGCCACTCCTTGGTGTGGTGTCCAGAAGCCACGCAGACTTTCCTGGAGCGGAGCGGAGCAGAGCACAGCTTGGGCCTCCGGACACACAGATCGCTGGCACAGACAGACGTGCACAGAGCCAGGCCTCAAACTGGCAGACGCTTCCTGCAAGGATATTTGCTATCCAGGGTAAAAATGTCTTCTTAAAGTTTCAGAAGTTTAGAACTTGCTCATTATGTCATCTGACCTCTCATTTTACAGATGAGGATTCTAAGGTCCAAAGTCAGATTCGTGGCAGAACCCACAGGCAGCCAAATAGCTTTAAGTGGCTTTGCCAGGTCGAACTCAAAATGAGAAGAAAATTGGTCACTTCAGTAGAACAAGGCCAAAAACCATCTGGTGAACACTGCTTATGCAGATAGAATTAAGAAAATGTGTCAATTACGAGATCCTCATGAGAGGATTGGGATTGACATATATACACTTATATAAAATAGTAACTAATAAGAACCTGCTGTATAAAAAATTCAAAAGATCCTCATAGCAATCTTCTCTACTAATTTCTTCCCATTTTTGTAAATTTAAACCCATCTTTTTACCACTAATAAAGTAGGAAATAGATGACAAAGGAATAATGCCCCCCAGTGGTGTTTATCTCCATGCATGTTACCTGCTACCTATAAAATAGTCCACGCAAACAGTATCAGCAGCGCCATCGTCTCAGGCACTGGACATTTATTCTCTCTCTAAAGAGGGGTCAAAAACTAGCTTAGTTCAGGGCGATCCTCCTATTTAGCAACCCTGGGGGCGCCCTGTGGACCATGGAGGGAAGGGCCATTTCCGTAAGTCCTTCTGTCTCACTAGCTCTGGAGACAAGGCCAAGAGGAACCAACTCTTTCTGAAAAGCCCAGTCAGCCACTGTGAAGGCCATGGCTGCCACCAGCTGGGAGCAGTATCAGAAACATGGCAGGAACTGAGACCAGCACCCAGGGAGGGATTAGGATGGGGGACAGGTTTTTCTAGCCGCCCTCGGAAATGGTGACGGGGGAGAGAGCACCAAAGTGTTGAATTTCAGTTAAACAACCCTCATAAGCCTGTGGTCATTCAGGATAGCTACCCATTATACATGAGACCCACATGCCCACCTCCCCCCAACCCTGACCTTTACATCATCACCCTGAACACAGGTCTGGTACAAAATCACATAACCTGAGCACCGTATGTGAAAGGAGCCAAACTTCCCCCAATTTAATGAGGTAATCTGCAACACTTATATAAAACATCCCAGTCGCACACTGGGATAAGGACTACCTTTTTTCCCATCTCACAGGGAGCTTTCGGCTTCAGCCCAAGTCCTTCACTCCTGACCAAGTAAACCTAATCTTAAGGTGACCCTAGAGGGCCCTGGTGTCTCCTGAGGACTGAAACCAACACAACTGAAGTGACAGCAACATCAGTGTCCTGTGAGGAAAGAACTCCCAGGCAAACCCCAAGACACCTCACACCCTCTTCCAAACCTCAGTAAGTGAAGGCTGACCAAGCCAGCAGGTAGCGCCCTCCACCAGAGGGCGCCCTCTCCTTGCCAGGGAGGCAGGTCTGGGCCTCCACTGGGACCTCTTGGCCTCTGGCACAGCCTCGCCCCAGTGGTCAGTTGCCTTTAGTTTAAAAAGTGAGCGCTGCACACAGGCTTGCCCTGGGATTTCTGAAAAATCCCAAAGAGCCTGACTGGAGAGGACGTCTGTAACCACCAGCCAGACAGCTCCGGCCAGACCCCCACGCGGCAGTTCTTCATTAATCTCCAGAGCAAGGCCTGGAAGAAGAGTCGAAGCCAGTAGAGACCAGGAAAGGGCTGCAGGACTGAGACGAGATGTCACCAGGCTGCGGCCTTACACCTTCCCGACCCCAAAGCCCTGTCCCTACAAAGGCCTATCAGACCGGATTCATGCCACACTGCTCGGTGATCCTGAAGCATTTATTGCCCTGATGGCGCAGGGTGTTCACTGGGCAGCTTGGCTAAAGCCCAACTCCTCCCCTCCCCCCATACACTTTTACACAAGTGTGTAAAGGAGACCCTTTTATTGCAAAGAGATTTTCAGTCTTTCGGGGAATAGGACCAGGGGCTTTTCTGGGGCCTCAGTCTTGGGCACTGGCTTTCAGAGCTGCTTTGTACTTCCCTGTCATTTCCCTGGGCAATGGCACCAGGCCTGGGCAGGGCACCTGCCCCTCCACCTCACAGATGCACTCCCGCAGGCAATACTTTCGGGGCCCAAAGTGGGCTGGGTGAGAAAGCTGTTTTTTCTCCTGCTCCTCTCTCTCGAGGGTTTCCCTGCCAAAGAACACAGACAGCAACAAGGCGTGGGTGACACAGCTCCGAGCCGCTGGGAAGTGGGGGACTTCTCAGCCGAGTGAGCCCCAGCATCTGCCAGGGAGACCTCCTACGCTGCTCCCTACTCCCCCTGGAGCCTCCGGGGCTTGGGGGTGCGCAGGAAGGCCTGCAGCCCGGTGAAGGGTAGCAAGGGGTGACCCCAGCTCTGGGGACAGGGAATCAGGACCAAGGGGCCTGGAAGTGCCTTCGTGCGCTTTCTCAAGACAGACTTTCCTATCTTCCCTCCCTCCATTCATGGGAAGAAAAGAAATGTGTCACAGCAGGCCCTGGGGTTGGTCACCCACTAGCTCCAAGCTGAGATTCCCCAAGAGGGACATGGTCACAGCCACAAGGGCACGCATTTCAGATGCCTCTCAGCTTCCCGAGGACCCAGGAGGAAAGGACCATCTTTATCTTCACGGTGCAGGGAGCTGCAGCTCAGAGGTTCAGGCGCACAGACTCCTGCCCGCGCTCTGGTCAGCATCCGAGGCTCCTGCCAGAGTACGCCCTCTCAACACCCCTCCCAGCGCGCCCATCTCCTCCCTCTCAAATCTCTGGGCCAAGACGTTTGCACCCCTCCAGGTAAAGCCCAACAACTCACTCATTCTTCCCCAGAATCTTTTTGATGTGCTCCATGATCTCCTTATTGCTCTTGGTCTCCACGTCCACAAGGACTTGCTCCCCGGAATCTGGAAACAGGAGGAAAAGGGGGGAAGAAAGCTGAGAACACAGCAAGGCACTGCCTGACCTCAAATGGTGGTGATTTGGGATTTGCTTTTAGAGGAGAAACATTTTAACGGTCAAACAAGTGTTTATGTAACCAATTATGCTGCCCTTTTTCCGTATTTCTTTAGGTGTGAGCACACATAAACTTTAGGTATGTACAAAAGCATACATACTATTTTAAATAGAAACTCCATGTTCATGGATAGAAAGATTTAATATTGTTAAGATGGCAATCCTCCCCAAATCAGTCTATAGATTCAGTCAATCCCTATCAAAAATCTTAGCAGGTGTTTTTGCAGAAAACTGAAAAATTGAGCCTAAAATTCATGCAGAGGACCCAAAACAGCCAAAACAACCTTGACAAACAAGAAAATGGGAGAACATTCACCTCCCAATTTCAATTTTACCACAGGCTACAGTAATCAAGTCTGTGTGGTACTGAGCAAAAGAACAGCCTAGAGCAATGGAACTGAACTGAGTCTAGAAATAAACTCATTAAATTTATGGTCAACTTATTTTCAGCAAAGATGACAAGACAACTCAGTGAGGAAGAAAAGCATATATCTGATAAAGGACTTGTATCCTGACTAAAGAACTCTCACAATTCAATGTCAAAAAGACAATCCAAAGAAAAAATGGGCAAAATATCTGAATAAACATTTAACAACAACAAAAACGGATAATAATAAGCACATGAAAAGATACTCAATATCATCAGTCATTAGGAAAATACAAAATAAAACTACAGTGAGATATTAAGGTGGCTGAAAATTTTTTAAACACAATACCAAGTGCTAGTGAGAATGCAGAGTAACTGGAACTTTCCTAAATTACTGGTAAAAATGCAAAATCTTACAGCCGCATCAGCTAGTGAATTAAGACACACAAAAATAATTAAATGATTGGAAAGGAAGAATTTTATTTGCAGATGTAATGACTGTGTATGTAGAAAATCCTAAGGAATTTAGAAAATAAAAACTTCTAGAAATATGAATTGCCAAGATTGCAAGACACAAGGCCCATGTACAAAATCAGCTGTACTTCTACAAAGTTGTTTGGTGCTAACCAAAGAACTGAAAATTTTAAAAATACCATTTACAGTAGTCACAAAACATACTCAATATTATTAAAATGTCCAGGGACTTCCCTGGCAGCGCAGTGATTAAGAATCCGCCTGCCAATGCAGGGGACATGGGTTCGAGCCCTGGTCCAGGAAGATCCCAAATGCCACGGAGCAACTAAGCCTGTGCACCACAACTACTGAGCTCGCGCGCCTAGAGCTCATGCACCACAACTACTGAGCCCCGCGCGCCTAGATCCCATGCTCCGCAACAAGAGAAGCCACTGCAATGAGAAGCCCACGCACCGCAACAAAGTAGCCCCTGCTCGCCGCAACTAGAGAAAGCCAGTGTACAGCAACGAAGACCCAGTGCAGCCAAAAATAAATTTATTTTTTTTAAATGTCCATTATCCTCAGTGATCTATAATATAATTCCGAACAAAATCCCAGCAAGCTTTTTTTCTAGAAACTGGCAAGCAGATTTTAAAGTCAATATGGAAATAGAACCTACAAGGGCCAAATTAATCTTGGGAAAAAAAGGGGGGGTGGGGAACAAAGTTGGATTTACCCTTCCTGATCTTAAGACATATTATGAAATACAAAAACCAAGACAGTGTGCTATTAGCATAAGGACAGACATATAGCTCAGTTAAAGAGGATGAAGAGTTCAGAAATAAACTCGAATTGCCAAAACAATCTTAAGAAAGAAGAACAGAGCTGGAGGAATCATGCTCTCTGACTTCAGACCACACCAGAAAGCTACAGTATTCAAAACTGCAAGGTACTGGCACAAAAACAGACAGACACATAGACCAGTGTAACAGAATAGGGAGCTTAGAAATAAACCCACGCATTTATGGTCAATTGATCTACCAGAAAGGAGGCAAGAACATACAATGGAGAAAAGACACTCTCTTCAATAAGTGGTGCTGAGAAAACTGGACACCTACATGTAAAAGAATGAAATGAAAACATTTTCTAACACCGTCTACAAAAATAAACAATATGGATTAAAGACCTAAATATAAACACTAGCTACCATAAAATTCCTAGAAAAACATAGAACACTCTTTGAAATAAATCGCAGCAATATTTTGGGGGGGATCTGTCTCCTAAAACGAAATAAAAATAAACAAATGGGACCTAATTAAATTTAAAAGCTTCTGTACAGGGGCTTCCCTGGTGGCGCAGTGGTTGAGAGTCCGCCTGCCAATGCAGGGGACACGGGTTCGTGCCCTGGTCCGGGAAGATCCCACATGCTGCGGAGCAGCTGGGCCCGTGAGCCATGGCCACTGGGCCTACGCGTCCGGAGCCTGTGCTCCGCAATGGGAGAGGCCACAACAGTGAGAGGCCTGCGTACCGCCAAAAAAAAAAAAGCTTCTGTACAGCAAAGGAAAACATAAAACAAAATGAGGGACTTCCCTGGTGGTCCAGTGATTAAGACTCTGCGCTCCCAATGCAAGGGGCCCAGGTTCGATCCCTAGTCAGGGAACTAGATCCCACGTGCTGCAACTAAGAGTTCGCGTGCCGCAACTAAAAGTTTGCGGCAACAAACACCTGGCACAGCCAAGTAAATAAATAAATACTTCACCTGATTAAAAGATGGGCAGGAGAACTGCACAGACATTTTTCCAAAAGGAAATGCAGATGGCCAACAAGCACATTAAAAGATGCTCAAGATACCTAATCATCAGGGAAACGCAACTCAAAAAACCACAATGACATATATCACCTCACAGCTGTCAGAATGGCATTTATCAAAAAGACCACAAATAACAAAGGTTGGTGAGGATGTGGAGAAAAGGGGACCCTTGTACACAGTTGGTCGGAATGTAAATTGGTGCAGCTACTATGGAAAACAGTACGGAGGTTTCTCAAAAAACTAGAAATAGAACCACCACAGGACCCAGCAATTCCACTCCTGAGTATACACCCAAAAAAACCCACACTAATTCAAAAAGATACATGCACCCCAATATTTAAAGCAGCATTATTTATAATTGCCAAGATATGGAAGCATCCTAAATGCCCATCAACAGATGAATGGATAAAGATGTACTACACACACACACACACACACACACACACACACACACACACACAATGGGATATTACTTAGCCATAAAAAAGAATGAAATTTTGCCACCTGCAGCAACATAGATGGACTTGGAGGGCATTATGCTAAGTGAAATTAAGTCAGACAGAGAAAGACAAATACTGTATGATAGCACTTATTTGTGGAATCTAAAAATACAACAGACTTGTGAATATAACAAAAAAGAAGCAGACTCACAGATAGAACAAACGAGTGGTTACCAGTGGGGGGAGGGAAGGAGGGAGGGGAAACATAGGGGTAGGGGAGTAAGAGGTACAAACTATTATATATAAAATTAGCTACAAAGATATACTGTACAATATGGGGAATATAGCCAATATTTTATAACAACTATAAATGGAGTATAACCTTTAAAAATTGTGAATCAATATATTGTACACCTGTAACTTACACAATATTACTGTACATCAATTATACTTTTTTTTTTTTTTTGCTGTGCCATGCAGCTTGCAGGATCTTAGTTCCCTGACCAGGGATTAAACCCACTCCCTTGGCAGTGAAAGCACGGAGTCCTAACCACTGGACCTCCAGGGAATTCTCCCATTTTAACCAGCTTAAAGTGTAAAATTTGGTGGTTTTTAATGCCTTCACAATGTTGTGCATCCATCACCACTATCTAGGTTCCAGCACTTTCTCATGACTCCAAACAGAAACCCTGTACCCATTAAGCAGTCACTTCCAATTCCCCACACCACCCCAGCCCCAGCCCCTGACAACCACTTCCTATCCCTATGGCTCTGTCTGTTCTGGACACCTCACACAAATGGAGTCATACACTATGTGACCTTTTGCATCTGCCTTCTTTCCACTGGCATGTTTTCAAGGTCCATCCGTGTTGTAGCATGTGCCAGTACTTCATTCCTTTTCATGGCTGAATAATATTCCACTGAATGAATATACAGATTTTGTTTATCCATTCATGGTCAATTTTTCTGACAAAGGTGCCAAGGAAATTAAATAAGGGAAAGCACTGTCTTTCAACAAATCACGCTGTAACAGCTGAATATCCCAAATCTAAAACACCTAAAATGAACCGCAATCCTTATCTCACTTAATACACAAATAACGAGATGATAGACCTAAATGTAAATCTAGGACTCTCCCAGTTTTGAAACACAGGAGAAAAATCTTTGTGACTTTGGGGTAGGCAGAGATGTCTTGGACAGGACACAAAAAGTACTAAACATAAAAGAAAACAACTGATAAGCTGGAATTCATCAAAATTGAAACTTCTGCTCTTCAAAAGCCACCATTAAGAAAATGAAAAGGCAGCCACAGACAGAAAATATTCACAATACATCTGACAAAGGAACTGAATACAGAATATACAAACAACACAACAAGAAAAGAGTCCCCACTTTTTTTTTTTTTTGGCGGTACACAGGCCTCTCACTGTTGTGGCCTGTCCCGTTGCAGAGCACAGGCTCTGGACGCGCAGGCTCAGTGGCCATGGCTCATGGGCCTAGCCGCTCCGCAGCATGTGGGATCTTCCCCGACCGGGGCACGAACCCGTGTCCCCTGCATTGGCAGGAAGACCCTCAACCACTGTGCCACCAGGGAAGCCCCCCACTTTTTTTTTTTAGTGGACGAAAGATCCAAACAGACTCTTTACAAAAGAAATAAATGAATGGCCAATAAGCACATGGAAAGATACAGGGAAATGCAAATTAAAATGTCAAGGAGATATACAGGCACTGGAATGGCTGAAAAGACTTATGTGATGACAAGAATGGCTCCCAAAGATACCCCCGCCTAGTCCCCCAGAACTTGCGAATATGACACCTGATGTGTGGCCAAGGGGCCTCTGCAGATGAAATTAAACCTAAGGACCCAGAAATGGGGAGATTCTCCTGGATAATCTGACAGCCCCATTAATCACAAGGTCCTTAAAGTTGGAGACCCTCCTGGGCTGTGGTCAGAGGGACGTGTGACTGTTGGAGAGGGCCAGACACTAACGCAGCTGGCTTTGAGGATGGAGGAAGGGACCATGAGCCAAAGCGTGTGGGGGCCTCGGGCTTCCCTTGTGGCGCAGTGGTTAAGGATCCGCCTGTCAGTGCAGGGGACACGAGTTCAAGCCCTGGTTCGGGAAGATCCCACGTGCCGCAGAGCAACTAGGCCCATGCACCACAACTACTGAGCCTGCGCTCTACAGCCCGCGAGCCACAACTACTGAAGCCCGCACGCCTAGAGCCCGTGCTCTGCAACAAGAAAAGCCACCGCAATGAGAAGCCCACGCACCGCAAAGAAAAGCAGCCCTCACCTGCCGGAACTAGAGAAAGCCCACGTGCAGCCACTTAGACCAAACACAGCCAAAAATAAGACAGAAGGAAAGAATTTAAAAATAAATAAATTAAGGGCTTCCCTGGTGGCGCAGTGGTTGAGAGTCCGCCTGCCGATGCAGGGGACGCGGGTTCGTGCCCCAGACCGGGAAGATCCCACATGCCTCGGAGCGGCTAGGCCCGTGAGCCATGGCCGCTGAGCCTGTGCTCCGCAACGGGAGAGGCCACAACAGTGAGAGGCCCGCGTACCGCAAAAAAATAAATTAATTAATTAATTAAGAATGCGGGGGCCTCTAGAAGCTGGAAAAGGCATGGAAATGGGTTCATCCCTATAGCGCCTCCAGGAAGGAAGGCTCTGCGAACACCTTGATTTTAGCCCATGTTGGACTTCAAACCTACAAAACTAAGATGAGAAATCTGTATTGCTTTAAGCCACCAACCTCGTGGTGATCTTACAGCAGCCACAGGAAATGCAGATGAGCAATAGGACCAGTTTGGGTGAGGATGGGGGGCCAGCAGGACCCCTCACCCTGCGGACTGCAGGGACAAATGGCATAACCATTTTGGAGGCCTGTCTGGATGGTTTCTAAGAAGGTCACGTGCCTATTCTGTGGCCCAGCAAGCCCATCCTGAGCCTGTGCCCAGGAGAACCGAACACCTAGGTCCACAGCAACATGCACCTTCCCAAAACCACCCTCGGCAGGCAGCCGCTAACACCCACCTCGAGCAAGACCCTCCTTGGAGGAATCTCTGAGACCCGCTGCAGCAGCAGCAGAGCCAACCCCACCCGGCTCTCCCAGGTCCACGTCCAGGACCTGCCGCTTCTGCCCAATACGCAGCCAGAGCTTCCTACTGACCGGCCCCGACTTTCTCATTTGAGGCGTCTCCTGGCCAGACCTCCTTCCAGAGATGTCAGACGTGCTTTGCCACCTGAAGACTCTCCCTGCCTGCCCCCCATCTCCAATAAACCTCATACTTGTAGCTCTGTCTTGGCATCTATAGAAAACCCAAATGTTCATCAACAAATGGATGGATAAACTGTGGTATGTTCTGATAATGGAGCACTACGCAGCAATAAAAATGAGTAAGCTACTGATACACATAACGTGGATGAATCTCAAAAAGACAAGTGAAAACCAGACACAAAAGAACGTATACTGTGAGATTCTATATTAGGTTCTGAAACAAATAAAATTAACTAGTCTATGGTGAAAGAACTGCTAACAGAGGGAATTCCCTGGCGGCCCCAGTGCTTAGGACTGTGCTCACTGCTGAGGGCCTGGGTTCAATCCCTGGTTGGGGAACTAAGATTCCACAAGCTGTACAGTGCGGCCAAAAAAAAAAAAAAAGAACTGCTAACAGTGGTTGCCCCTCTTGGGACTGGGAACTGGAAAGCAGTACTGGGAGACTTTTTGGGTCTTCACTGGGAAAGAGTGACACAGGCCCGTCACATCTATCAGAACTCATCACTCCATGCACGTAAGACCTGTCCATTTTATTATGGGTAAATTATACCTCAATAAAGTTAATTTTTTAAAACGCCAACACGAAATATATACACGAAATTGCCAACCACCACCATTCTCCTCGCCTCCACCTTGCTCTATTTTTCTTTTCTCCATAGCACTCATCTTCTAACAAACCATGTTATTGAGTTTCTTGTTCATTCTATCTCCTCCTGCTGGAATATCATCTCTACAAGGCTAGAGATCTTTGTTTGTATGGCTCCCTGACACCCCAAGCACCTAGAACAGTGCCTGCGTCCTAACAGGAACTTGATACATATTTGCTGAATGAATGCAAGAACATCATCATTTTCTTTCCTGATGAATTTCCCAGTCTATACTTCATTTGATTCTCGTAACCGTGTAAGGAAGATGTCTTGCCTTCCCCTAGAAATATGTAAGTGGGAACATTACTCGCTCAGGATCAGAATGACTGAGTAGAGAGTTGGGCTAGAATATATGGTCTTCTGACTTCCAGGCATTGAGCCCAATTTAACTGAATACATCTTCACGTTTGCTCCTCACAGGGAAAGGACAGCATCACGTAAATGCATATGGTCCATAGAGGACACACGCAGACACACACCCTGTTCAAGAGAACGTGGCCAGCACTGAGAGACGTGCCCTGAGAGAAGGGAGAGGCCAATGTAAGGTGTAGGTAAGGTTTCCTGAGTGAAATGGTGCCCAAGCTGAGTCCCAAAGGATTTATTTTTTAATTAAGCAAAGAAAAGTAGAAAGGGGATTTCCAGCAAAGGAACCGATGTGAGCAAAGGCAACAAAGCACAGTGCGGCAAGGAAATTTGGAAAGACTAGCCCATATGACATGAGGCATATGTAGGAGATGTGGCAGCAACAGAGGATGCGGCTGGAGAGGGAAAGACCAGATCTGTGCAGTCACTGTGTGCCAGGTATAAGAGCCAAGGTGACAGGACCAACGTAGGTTTACAAGTGCTCCCATCTCGGCCCCCGCCGACTGCCACAAAGGAGGAACATGGGAGGCAAGTCAGGCCTGGGCCATGGCAGGGGGCCCTGCGCTCACCTAAATAGAACCGCAGGAAGGGTGTTGGCGTCATGTTCTTAAACATCATGATCTGTACCCAGGGGTTCTTATACTGGATCTGAGGTATGTTGAAAAACACGAATTTCCTGCAAAACAGAAGAAATTAAACCCATGAGAGTTTTTAACCTAAAATTGTATGCACCTGTATATTCTTCTAAAGAGAAAGTCCAGAACTCTCATCAGATTCTAAGAGGACCCTGCCCACCCCCCGCGAAAAGGTGGAGGTAGGAAAAGCATGTCTCAGGAATCCACTAACGTGTTGTCTGAATGTGGTGGGTGTTGGGACTCTTGGTTTGTCATTTTAGGGAAAAGAAATCTATATTCCTACCTCATGTTGCATATTAGCCTAAAACTCACCAAAACAGAAGTATAAATATAAAAATGAAACCATGAAATGTCCTCGGTCTTGACTGGTGTGACAGCTGCACAGTGTACTCATATGAGAAGCTGTGTATCTACAGGTGAGCACTTTACGTAAATTATACCACAATTTAAAAATAAATGAAACCATGAAAACAAACATGGGGAATACTTTTACAATCTAGGAGTGGAGAAACCTCTAAACTCAGAAGGTTTAAAACACAGATAAATTTGATTACATTAAAACCTTTGCAAGGGATTTCCCTGGTGGCACAGTGGTTAAGATTCTGCCTGCACCTTTGCAATTAGTCTCTTGATTAAAGTCTCCCCAATGACCCGAATTTAAATGCATTCTCTGCTTCCTGCTGCCACCCTGCTCCCAATACCAGATGATGGAAAGGTGCGAGTGGCACACGGGTAGAAGCATGGTTGCCTGGCTTCACCACTTCCCAGCTGTGTATAACCCAGAGCAAGTTACTGCTGCGTGCCTCAGTGTTTATGCCAACATGGTGGCAACGCAGGACAACCAGTCCAGATAGCAGCTTGTAGTTTATTCTCAAGAAGAAAAGGATAGGATCAACAGAAGGCCTGACTGTGTGACATTTGCTTGGGGAGATGTCCATAACTGGGGCAGAATCTGCAGTTAAAACAAAAGCAATGACAATAACCCCAGGGAAAACAAAAAACTGCAAAAACAAAAAGGAAAAATAATCAAAGTGTTTGATTCAACTGTGTACAGTGTTTACAAAGTCATAATAATTTAACAGTGAATACTGATTTATCCAAAATTCTTAAATGACTATATTGGGAGGATGAGGGGGGGTCGAGTAGTACGCATGTGCTGGGGTAGGGAACAGCAATGCTTCTGGAAGAGCTAAATCCTTGCCTTCCACAGTGACAAGTCAAGAGATAAAGCCTAAAGCTAAGAAAGTAAGGAGGAGCTCTCTAAGTATGGTATTTAACTATATGGGAGTAAAACTCTAATCAAATGGTTAGAGTTGAAAGTTGTTGCCTCTGGAGGATATACAGTGGAGAAAAGACAGCCTCTTCAATAAGTGGTGCTGGGAAAACTGGACAGCTACATGTAAAGGAATGAAATTAGGGCTTGCCAAGTGGCGCAGTGGTTAAGAATCTGTCTGCCAATGCAGGGGACACGGGTTCGAGCCCTGACCTGGGAAGATTCCCGCATGCCGCGGAGCAACTAAGCCCGTGTACCACAACTACTGAGCCTGCGCTCTAGAGCTCATGTACCACAACTACTGAGCCCACGTGCCACAACTACTGAAGCCCATGTGCCTAGAGCCCATGCTCCACAACAAGAGAAGCCACTGCAACAAGAAGCCTGTGCACCGCAACCGAGAGTAGCCCCAGCTCACCACAACCAGAGAAAGCCCACGTGTGGCAACGAAGACCCAATGCAGCCAAAAATTTAAAAATTAAAAATAAATAAATTTATATATAAAAAGAAGAATGAAATTAGAACACTCCCTAACACCATACACAAAAATAAACTCCAAATGGATTAAAGACCTAAATGTAAGACTAGGCACTATAAAACTCTTAGAGGAAAACATACGAAGAACACTCTTGGACATAAAACACAGCAAGATCTTTTTTGACCCACCTTCTAGAGTAATGGAAATAAAAACAAAAATAAACAAATGGGACCTAATGAAACTTCAAAGCTTTTGCACAGCAAAGGAAACCATAAACAAGACGAAAAGACAACCCTCAGAATGGGAGAAAATATTTGCAAACGAATCAATGGACAAAGGATTAATCTCCAAAACAGACAAACAGCTCATGCAGCTCAATATTAAAAAAAAAAACCCAATCAAAGAATGGGCAGAAGACCTAAGTAGACATTTCTCCAAAGAAGACATACAGATGGCCAAGAAGCATATGAAAAGATACTCAACATCACTAATTATTAAAGAAATGCAAACCAAAACTACAATGAGGGGGCTTCCCTGGCAGCACAGCGGTTAAGAATCTGCCTGCCAAAGCAGGGGACACGGATTCGAGCCCGGGAAGATCCCACATGCCGCAGAGCAACTAAGCCCGTGCACCACAACTACTCAGCCTGAGCGCCTAGAGCCCGTGCTCCACAACAAGAAGCCACCACAGGTAGAAGCACACGCACCGCAACGAAGAGTAGCCCCCGCTCCCCAGAACTAGAGAAAGCCCACGCACAGCAACAAAGACCCAACGTAGCCAAAAATAAATAAATAGATAAATAAATTTTAAAAAAACAATGAGGTATCACCTACAATGAGTATCACCTCACACGGGTTAGAATGGGCATCATCAGAAAATCTACAAACAATAAATGCTGGTGTGGAGAAAAGGGAACCCTCTTGCACTGTTGGTGAGAATGTAATTTGATACAGCCAATATGGAGAACAGTATGGAGGCTCCTTAAAAAACTAAAAATAATTACCATATGACCCAGCAATCCCACTATTGGGCATATACCAAGAGAAAACCATAATTCAAAAAGACACATGCAGGGCTTCACAACTAGAGAAAGCCCGCGTGCAGCAATGAAGACCCAACGCAGCCAAAAATAAATAAATTAATTAATTTTTAAAAAGGCCAGAAAAGTAAACTGCCCTGGGTCACATTACCAGTAAGTCAAACAATCAGGGCTGTGAACATTGGGCTCCATCACTATCAAATTCACCTGGATCCTGAGGCACAAGGCTGGACACAGAACTCAATAAATTCCAGCAGCTGTTACTTCTCCCACTGCATCTTAAGTGCAAGAACACCTGGCAGAGGTGAGGAGGAACTTAGCTCTCAGACTCTGAATAAGGCAGCTCCCCACACACCCAGCAAATACCCTAACACTTGCTAGCCCGGTGCTGTACTGGCCACTGGCACTTGGAATGGAGGGCCAGATGAAGTGCTGAGGGCACATGAACAAGCAAAGAAAGGCCGGTGGGGCTACAAAGAGCAAGTCTGACAGGCTCAAACCCAAAGGGCACCAGTGGGACAGCCAAGCCCTTATCACTAGGAACAGTGAAACACAGAACGGCTGTTTGGCTCCTATTTACCCAGAGAGTATTAAACTGCTTGAGCATGCGAGTATGTGCAGGCCTATTTTGATTGGCTGGCCATTTAAAAACCAAAGATTTACATAAAAATCTGAATTTCTGGCTCCTTGATAAGTCAGAAATTCTCCATGGAGCCCAAAGAGCTAAGATGTAGCCAAGCAGTGAATGGCCCCGTGAGGCAAGGCACGATTTCAGTTTACTGCAGGTCCATCCAGACTGTCTCCCTCCTTTGTTTGTACCTGCCTGGCCTCTTCCCTGTGACTCCTGGTGCGGATGGATGGATGGATGGATGGATAGATGGATGGATGCAAAGTTGGTTATGGAGGAGTATCTGGGTGCCTATTCAGCCCTAAGACTGAGTCTTCTAGGAAGCCCTCATCCCAGCTGACGCCACGCAAGTAGGTGCAAGTTCTTGCGTTGTCCTGTGGAAAGCAAACGGCTAGGGGGTAGCTGCGGGCTCTCCTGAACAGCCCTGCACTGAATGCCGCGCCATGTGGGGACCACCCTCCACAGGCAGTTGCTCTCCAGGCTCACTCTGATCCATCCCACATACCCAATCCCAAAGTTTCTGAAAGCCAAGACTTGAATTCCCAGCAACAACACGGGGCCCAGCATCAGCAGGCACTCAGTAAGTTTATGCCTAATACCTGAAAAGCCCAAAGCACTGCTGCTGCCTCAAGGTTCAGTTCAAACCTTTCACTTGTAAGTTCCATTCAATGAGTCCCGACTCTGCTGCGGGCTGAAAAGCATTAAGGAGTTGGGGCGGGGGCCGCTGCGCAGCTCACAGACAGTCCCTTCACTCTAAGGGTCACGAGTCCTTCGAGAACGAAGCCCCCTTTCAGAACCGCCCCCTCACCAGCTGACTATGTTACCCTGCACAAGCCGGTTCCTTAACCTCCTGCGTTCCTTCATCCCTGGAGTGAAGAGAACAGTGGGGTTTCTGTAGAAATCAAACGAGCTAGTGCACGAGGAGCATTCAGAAACGCGCTGCACGTACGAGGACCCAATAAATGCCAGCAGCTGTTACCCCTGCCACTGCACCCCCAAATCGGCCCTGGGACATAGGTATCACCCCGGTCGCAACACTGAGGAAAAGCAACTCTCCCAAAGCCAGCAGGT
Source organism: Lipotes vexillifer (assembly GCF_000442215.2). Lineage (NCBI taxonomy): Eukaryota > Metazoa > Chordata > Mammalia > Artiodactyla > Lipotidae > Lipotes > Lipotes vexillifer. The sequence goes on along the minus strand of NW_006788335.1, from coordinate 1,083,124 downwards.
GGAAGAGCCCGGACCCCAGCGGGTCGGTAGCCCCAGGCTGGGCTCCACCCGGACCGCGCGCCGCCCGCGGGGCACGGGTGGCGGAGGAGGCTTCGGCCTCCCCGTCAGCGCTGCCCCCACCCGGCGCGACGCGGCCCTGAGGTCCTCTTCTGCTGTGGAACCCGGGGCAGCTGCCCGTCCGTGCAATGGGGGCCCTGGCGCCAGCGCAGCGCCAGGTCTCAATGACTCGCAAGTTATTGGTGGGACCCGGCGGCTCGGACTGACCTGGCGCCCTCTCCCAACTCCCCGTGCGTATTGTAGTTCACCGTCATGACCTTCACCGAGTCTTTGAACACTACGTCCCCCTGGCCCAGGTACTGCAGGGTGCGGCGTATCGGGAAACGGCCCTTCATGGACATGGCGGCTGCGGCGGAGGGGCCGGACCGCCGGCCGCGAGCCCAGCAGCGCGGAGAGACGAGCTCAGCTGACGCCGCCCGGGCAGCCCTCTCGCCGCTTCTCCTCCGCGCCGATTTCCACTTCCCGCGCAGACTCGCAGGGGACGCCTCACGGCGGGCAGCGCACGCGCCGCGGAGCGGCCTGGGACTTGTAGTACTGGCTGGCAGAGTCTTCCTTAGGCGGGGGCGGTGGGAGCCGGCACGTACGCCTAAGCGTTAAAGCTCCTATTGGAACGTTAAGGTTTTCACGATTTGTGAATCAAGTCTTTCTCCCCTCCGCCAAGGGAAAATATTTTATATAGGCTCAAACTCATTCAGACAACTTACAGTAGGAAATAATTCAGGAGAGCTGAGTTTGAACACCAAGTCGGCTAGTTCTGTTCAACCTCAAATATGTCAGTTTTGCTCTCTCAACTTCTCCAGTTTTAAAGTGAAGGGTTAGAACTAAGCAATTTCTAACATTGACTTAAAAAAAAAAAAATTAAAAACCTGACTTGCAAAAGGAAAAAAAAAAAAGATTTTGGGATCCACTCCTTTCTAGTTTAGCCACTTGAGAGCTCTGGACCTCAATTTCTTGAAAAGCAAAAGGTGGATGAGATGCTTTTCCTACTGATCTGAGAACGTTCTCCTTCACTTTTGAAGGATAATTTTGTCAGATATAGAATTCTAGGTTGGGGGTTGGGAGGCATCTTTCAACACTTTATTTCACTCCACTCTCTTCTTGCATGGTTTCTGATGAGTAGTCAGCTCTCTTTTTTCCACTATAGGTAAGATGGTTTTTTCTTCTGGTTTCTTTCAAGATTTTCTTTGCCTTTGGTTGATAGAGTTTGAATAAGATATACCTAGGTGTATATTTTTGGTATTTATCCTGCTTGGTGTTCTCTGAGCTTCCTGGACCTGTGGTGTAGTGACTGTCATTAATTTTGGAAAGTTCTTGACCATTATTACTTTAAATATTTTTCTTTATTCTCTCATTTTTTTTTCTCTTTCTGGTATTCCAATTATGCATGTTTTACCTCTTCTGAAATTGTCCCATAGTTCTTGGATGTTCTATTTGGTGTTTTTGTTGTTCTTCATTCTTTTTTCCCTCTGCTTTGCAGTAGGGAAGTTTCTATTGACCTATCTCCAGACTCACTGATTCTTTCCTTGACTGTGTCAACTGATGAGCTCATCAGAGGCATTGTTTGTTAGTCTTTTTTATTTCTAGCATTTCCTTCCAATCTTTCTTAGAGTTTCCTTATCTCTGCTGACATTACCCATCTGTTCTTGCATATTATTTACTTTTACCACTGGACTCTTTAACATATTAATCATTTAAGTTTTCTATCTGATAACACCAACATCTGTGTAACATCTGAATCTGGTTCTGATATGTGCTTTGTCTTATCAGACTGTGGGGTTTTCCCTTACCCTTTTTAGCACACTTAAAATTTTTTGTTGAAAGTGAGACATTATTGGCTGTATTAGGTAATAGGAACTGAGGTAAATAAGCCTCTACTATGAGGGGTTATGTTATTCTGGCTAGAAGTAGAGCTGTGTTTGTTTGCTGTAGCTGTAGGCCCCAGAGGCTTCAAATTCCTCTAGTGTCTGTTTTTGTCTCTCTTGACTTTGGGCTTCCCGAGTCTGTGTTTTGTAGCTCTTTTAGCTGTAATGCATCCTTATACTGGAGTTCTGTTGGTGTGGTAGTAAGGTATGGTGGCAGGGAAGCATTCTGTAATTTTATGGTGAAATTTCAGTATTTTAGTGGGTCTGTGTCCTTGGGCTGTGACCTTCCTGTCTCTGAAACCCCCTCTGTGATACAGAATAAGAAATATGTTTGGTCTTTGTTCCCAGCTCCTGGCCAGAGCTCCTAAAACTCTTATAATTTCCTTAATGATAAGAGTGATAGGAGCTTCTTTTGTCATATCTAATTTTTGCCCCTGTTCCTGAAACAGCTCTGGAAAGATGAAGGTGTGAAAGGAGTGGCTTTTGTTATTCATAATAAGCCCCTTTCAACCTCTGACCTCCAGGAAGGTAACAGGGGCTAAGGGTTGAGTTAATCGCTAATGGCCAAAAGATTCAATCAATCATGCCTACGTAATAAAGCCTTCATTATAAAAACCCTAATTTAGGGAGTTGGAGAGCTTACAAGTTGGTGAACACACCATGGTGCTGGAGAGTGATGTGCCCAGAGTGGGGCATAGGAGCTCCACGCCCCTTCCTATACCTTGCCCTATGCATCTCTTCCGTCTGGCTGTTCCTAAGTTGTCTTCTTTTACAATAAACCAATAATCTAGTAAGTGAACTGTGTCCCTGAGTTCTGTGAGCCATTATAGCAAATTACCAAAACCAAGGAGGAGTTGTAGAAACCCCTGATTCATAGAAGGTCAGAAGTACCTGAGGCCCCGCATTTGTGACTGGCATCTGAAGTGGAGGGGCAGTCTTGGTGGACTGAGCCCTTAACGTGTGGGATCTGATGGTAACTCCAGGTAGACAGTGTCAGAATTGAACTGAATTGTTGGACACCCAGCTGAGTTGGAGAATTGGTCATTGTGGAAACCCCACCCCGCCCCGTATTGGGCTTCCCTGGTGGCGCAGTGGTTGAGAGTCCACCTGCCGATGCAGGGGACACGGGTTCGTGCCCCGGTCCGGGAAGATCCCACATGCCGCGGAGCGGCTGGGCCCGTGAGCCATGGCCGCTGAGCCTTCGCGTCCGGAGCCTGTGCTCGGCAACGGCAGAGGCCACAGCAGTGAGGCCCGCGTACCGCAAAAATCAAAAACAAAACCCCCGTATTTAGTGTCAGAAGAGTGTGTGAGTAGAATGTATAGAAAAACATGAGTTTTCAATTTTACCCTCCCCACACTTGGATGAAACAGGAAGGCTAGAGGGGACTAGTGTGAAATGCCCTTCCCCAGGTGGGGTTAGACTCTGGTAAACCTCCCAGCCCCCCCCCCCAACAGGCCTTTGTTATGGAGAATGCTCTGAGTTTATTTTACAAAGGTAACTCTTCCCCCTTTCCCTGCCAAAGCAATTAGCTATGAAAACCAGGTGGGGTTCCAGGATGTAAAACCCCTGAGAGTGTGGGGTGTCCTTAGGCTGACCCCCAGGGGTTTCTCACTCCCATGCTAGTCCACACTCAGCCTCCAGCAATTCAGCAAGTATTCCTAGCAGCTCTGGCTCCAGTGGCTTCTGCTTCAGGTAAGCAGATCTTGGCTGCGATTCTGCATTCACCTCTCCACATTTCTAGGTGGCAGCAGGCCCTGCAAACGCAGTTCTCTGATGGATCCAAAGAGTCATTAACTTTCAGTTTGCCCAGCTTTTCCTTGTGGTAAGGACAGAAGTGACAACTGCCACTCTTTGCATGCCTGAGCTGAAGCCAGAAGTCCTTTCTGAAGTATTTTTCAAAACCATGCTAGGCTACTGAAGAGTTTTAGTCAGAAGAGCTTTTGACCTTAAAGTTCAGAGGAGGTGCTTCCTATGGATGAAATATCCTACCCCATGTGAGAAACCTGAGTGTCCAGACACTAAGCAGGCCAGGGAAGCTTGGGTTTTGGAGGCAGACAGACCTGGGCTGGAATCCCAGCGGTGTAACCCTGAGCAGGCTTAACCTCACCACACTCATTTTTTCATCTGTAAACCGGAGCTCTTGGGAGGATTAAAGGAGGTACGCATACATAATACTTGGCATTCTGTCTGACCCACAGTGAGCGCTAAATATTACCTCCTCCTGGTTTAGTCCTGGGAGGTCTCAAAGGTCCAAGTGATGGCAATATCAGAGATCCACTCAGCAGCTTCCAATCTCTTTCCCCGTCGCCCATTTCCACTACCTTTGGGCCACAAACCTTGCTTGAGCACTCCCACTGTACCTGACCCACGTGGAACCCTCCTTGCTACATAGGGCAAGCGAGTGAGGCAGACCGGGCTTTAAATCCTCCTTCCACCACTGACTGGCTTTTGGACCCCAGCCAGGCTCATCTCTCTCAACCAGTTTCTCCATCTGTCAGCTGAACACCTGATTAACCACCTCAAAGGATTTTTGCACGACACCTGCCTAAGACAGTTCATTTAATCAACACTGCAGGAATAACTAAAGATAAGGACAGAACTTGAACCCATATTTAACCCCTGTTAAGAGCCCAATGACCTTGATTTTGTCCGGAGGCCTTAACCACACAGGTAACACAGGAGCTGGGCTGTCTTCTGATACTCAGAAGTTATTAAGAAAGGAGGGGAGAGATGTTATCTGGTAATTCTTACTCGCAACATGTGTGCACATACTCACACACACCCCCAACCACTAACATGTTATTTTATTTTTTAAAAAAAGGTTCCAATACAAGGCCTCAGAGTAGTGCATGCAAATCAATGACCTTCAAACTGTCTGTCACTGTCAGATGACCAGCACAATCTACTACCACAGTCTGTGACCTGGTAAAGAGACCAGCTTCTCACCCTGAGTCCCATCACCTATGCCAACGTCCAACCTACCACGTGGCTCTTGATTGATTCAGGTACATTTTAGTATCTGAACAGAAGAGACACATTGAGCAGCAAGCATAATGAGTAAGCGTCCTTAGTGTATTAGACAAGGGAAAATACAGACAAGGCATAAAAGGGAAAAGCCAGCTTCATTTGATGCCTGAATCCCCAAAGTCTCTTGCATACATGATCTGTGTCTAGGGACATCTGCCAACGTCGTATCAAGGACTTGCCCATTTTCCGATGAGATGGAGCTGTTTGCGATGAAGGACTGCAGGACGGGGGAACTATTCACACGAGGCAAAAACCTGAAGTTGTGGTTGCAATTCATAGGCCATCTCTTCCCTGACGTTAACCCATCCCTGTAAATCCAACTTTGTGCCCGTGTGAATTCCGAGGGATAGAAAATTCTAACTCCGGTCATGTCGGTGATTATAGGAGAATATAGCCATGGAAGAATTAAATGGAAAAATACAGCCGTGGAAGAATTCAATCACATCAGAGGGTTTTAGTTTGATTTAGTATATTCAGTTAAAAAATTTCTTTTCTTTAGCTTAAAAACATATTTCTTATATTAGTGGCTCTCAATGCTTAGTTACTTATACATTGCCACCTGCAACTGATTTCAGAGAAAGGGTATGTTTGGTAAACTAGTCTTAATTGAAACCACCAGCTAACTAAAAGAGATATATTCTCATTAGAAAAGTAATCATGAGGGAGACCAGCATTTAGCTTTTGGAACTACCTGCTTTTCGGCGCAGAGAGCTTCCTTCTCTTCAGTCAAAGAGAAAAGACAGACTGAGCAGGGAGGAGCATGCAGCCATCCATAAATCCCTCCAGAGTAACAGCATAAAGGGCAATGACCCTGAGGAAGAAAAAATGCCTGTACCGGGCAACATTTTATATGCCTGACAGCCAACTTCCCAAAACCATGCCAATCAGCAAGGTTGGTAACTGGCTGACCTCAAACCCACTCACATCCCTTTGTGAAGAGAACCCTAACTCGAGGGGTCCTCCACACACCCTCCACCCACCCACTCCCCATTCCCACGTCCCCATACAGGACCCCCTCATTCAGCCCAAAGTTCCAGCAGGTGCTAAAGAAATGTGAATAGTGTCAATACAAAAACAGATTACCTTTACACCACAATGTTTTTCAGACCTTCCCAAGATCAAGAGAGGTCGTCCCAGAATGTAACAAAGTGAATTTCAACTCTCACACCATTAACCGTTGAGAGTATGAGCCAGAGTTAGTTAAGGGGTATAAAGTGACTAGTGGTCAGTTATTGTTCAGTAGTTAACAAGCATAATTGCAGGAACTCTACCCAGAGCTGAGCACACTTGGGTATCACGATGGCAGATGTCAGTTAAGGGTTATGTTCCTGTAAACCTAAGCACCAGAGCTAAATTAACAATTTCCCTTTTTGCCCTTAATTGGTGAAGAGTTCAAATACTGCGATTCTACCAAAATGATCCTGGGTTGTGCCTCTTTCAAACATTTCAGTTTCTTTTTTTTTTTTTTTCCCAGCCACACGGTGCACTGTGCAGGATCTTAGTTCCTTGATCAGGGATTGAACTCGTGCCGTCAGCAATGAAAGCGCCGAGTCCCAGCCACTGAACCATCAGGGAATTCCCCATTTCAGTTTCTTAATACTAAACATTGGTAAAAAAATATCTCACCAGTGTCCACGGTCAGCACAAGATGAACCAAAAGGGAAGAAGGCTCATTAACTAGCCTTGGAAGTTATTTTAATTGACCTTCTGACTCAGGGGAGCTTTAACTCTTCTGACAATGTTCCACAAGAGCTTCCTGGTCACCAATTCCTAAACTATGAAAAAGTCTGAAAACGCCCAGCTCAGAGTTATTTTGCCAAAGCTCTGGAGGAAGCTTTCTCTGGGGACAGACAATTGTCCCAGCGGTCATTCAGTTCCACAGAGCCACACCTGGATAGAGACTCTTCTCCCAAATTATACCACCTCCATCAACCAAAAAGTTACCCACTCCTGTTTCGTAAAAAGTTCATCAGACAGACTCACAGTGATACCCCTGCACTGGGAGATTAACTTCCTGAAAGAGACAAACAAGAAGTCAAAGAGGGAGACAGACCCTGGTGAAACCTCACCACCATTACCCGCTCTTAAGAAGAGGTGCTGGGCTTTCCTGGGTCTTAACTACTGCCTTCATAGCAAGACCTCCCCCTTCCATTGCACAGGCTGAATGTGCCCAGTAGGGCAGTGGAAGTCCCAGGTAAAAGCAACATAATACCCTAATGGGGACAGACTTCCTCCAGAGCCGAGTAAAATTTACAGGACTCTGTCTTGTCTGTCTTGGCTAAAGGAAATGCCCTATATAAGGCTGCCCTATAATACTGCATAATGACCAAACACTAGGCAAGAGCAAATGGCTGCAAGAGGTACACAGTAGCCATTTCTGCCCAGGGCCCAACAGAACTGCACTTAGTTATATCTCGGCAGTGAAGTTTTAAATTCCCTTCTAAAGGGAAAACCCAATTATAAAGAAAAAAAAAAACAGGAAAAACAGCAAATGCATGCTGATTCTTCCTGTTCTAGTTCCCATTTTATTATTCAACTATCGTGGAAAAAGCTCCAAGTGCACAGCACGAAACAGCAGATTCCTCCCCCCTGACCTGCGTGCAGCTTAAATCTCGCCCTTTCTCCTTCTCCATCAACTCCAGCAGCCCTCCCTCCTGCTCCCCTGGCTCCTGCCAGGCCCCAGAGGCGCCCTGCCCAGCACGGTCAGTCGGCGCCCCCCTTCTGTTTGGCCAGGGTGTGCTTCAGCTCCCTCAGGTTCTCTGTCAGCACCTCCACCTCGTCCAGGCGGCCGCACTGCTTGGCATCGAAGATGTACGCCTTGATGTTGTCGATCTGCTGGAGGAGGAGCTCCTCCTCTATGGGCTCCTCGCCCTCCTGCCCGCTCTCACTGTCCACCTCGAACGGGTTAGTACAGGGGGCCTCCTCAAAGGGGCTGCCAGGAACAGGAGGGCCTGAGGGTCTCTGAGGGGGATGCCCATCTTCCTCGTCAAAGGGGCTGGGGGCTGGGCTGTCTGGGCTAGTGAAGGGATTCCCTGCCACTGCCTCCTCTTCCTCCTCTTCCTCAAAAGGATTGTACTCCTTGAGGACACAGGCTGGAGGGCCGAGAGGAGGCTCTGCAGCAGGAGGGCTGGCCGTGCCCTCTGCTGCAGGGCTGGAGAGGTCTTCCTCATCAAAGGGATTTAGGGAGGGCACCTCATTGTGCTGCGACGTGGTGCTCTGGGGGAAGAATTCCTGGCCAGGGGCTGGGGGCCCAGACCACAGTCTGATGGGCTCGAGAGCCGAGCTGGGTGAAGGGGTCTTGGGTGCCGCACTGCTCTGAGCTGGGGAACAGCCCAGATCCAAGGCATGAGCAAGGTGGTTGCGAGGCTCTCTGCCTGGCTCCAGCTGAAAAGGCCTGATTTCTCGGAAGTCCAGGGACCGAGTCCGCGTGTGCAGAGAGGCCGCCTGGAACTGCTCCCGTTCTCGTTCCCGCTCGCGTTCCCTCAGCATCTGCAGCTGTTCCCGCTGCAGGTCCTCCTCCTCGGCCTGCCTCCGGGACAGCTCAATGGCCTTCTCTGTCTGCTGCTGGTCATACTCGTCCTGCAGTTGGCGCAGGTTCTCCTGCAGCGTACGCACTTCATCCATCCGGCCCGCGGCCTTAGCCTGCCTGATAAAGGATGTGATGTTGTGGATCTGCTGGAGGAGTGGGTCCGAGTCTTCGACCTGCCCTTGACCTCCAGAGAGCGGGAGCCAGCCCTCAGCCTTTCTCAACGGGGCAGGGCCCCCGCGAAGGGACACGACCTCCCCGTTGGTCGCATGAGACACCAGGTCACTGCGCCTTTCCTCAAGCCTTCGCTGGGGTTCCAGGGCAGCCTGGGGAGACACCAAAGCCAAAGAGAAGAAACACGGTCACCAGGCCAACAGCCACACCGCCAGCCACCCTCTGTGGTCCCGCTATCCCTGTGTCAGTGAGACTCCAATTCTCCACCTCAGTACTACGATATCCAACTGCTAAAATCAAATCAGGCTTTTTTATCAGAAGGGAAGGAGGGACAAAGCCTGATTTTCAAAATTAAAATAACAAATAACAGTAAGTTAAGGGATAAGCTTTTCTCAATCTTAGATTCACGGGCCATGTACTTGTCTTAAATCTCTGAGGTCTATTACCACTCATCTACACTAGAACCTCACACAATCTTAAATACACATATTATTCTGTTTAATATTGCATATTCCAAAGTGTTCTACAAAGAACTCCCTGGTGTCTGGGTCCTCCGCAGCTTGTACCAGGGGGAGGATTGCCAGTCTCTATGGTATTCTGGACAGGAGAAAATCAGTAGAACCTCTGAAAGAAAAATAGGACCTGGAGAGAAAAATAATTACTCTGACCTCTGAAGATGAGAGAGGCCAGAAACAGAACAGAAGGAGAACGCAAACTAGAGAGAGTGAGAGGTTCCCACTTAACGACAACCTCAGAGGACCTCCTGGGAGCCTGAGGAAGCCTCTGCGCTCGAGAGCCAGGACGCCAGCATCCCTGAGCTTCACTCACCCGTCTCTCCAGGATCTTCTTCCTCTCCACTTCCTGCTTCCTTTTCTTTTTCAGTTCCTCAAACTGTTCTTTGGTTGGCAGTGACATCAAACCAAGCAACTTTTCCTGTAGGGGGTCACAGGCAATTTTACACTTAAACCCTTTTAGGAAAAAAAGGGAACCTGAAGCCCTCTACTGAGAGCCCACTTAAGCTAAGCTACCCCACTCTCAGACAATCACGTTAATGAGCAGAGCAGGGAAGGACCTAACGCTGAAATCGGACCAGAGCCAACTTCCAAATAGGCCAGGCTTTTCCTGATGAAATGATCAACACCAGACATCCCAGTTATTTGCCCTCTCAGTGGGGCCTTTCCTGCCCGCCCTGTCTACATCCGTAAGCCTCCATCCAAGCCCCAACCCCACGCTCTTTACGTTTCTCCACAGCACTCTCCACCCTCTTAAGCTATACTTTTTAGTTGTTTCTTTTCTGTTCCCCTCTCTAGAATACAAGCTTTATGAGAACAGGAATGTCTGTCTTTACTCACGGCAGGATACCCAGCACCTAGAACACTGCCTGGGACTCAGCAGGCACTCATCAAACAACTGTGGAATACAGCCACTAATCAAAAGCAGTAAGGGCCTCATTCTCTGCATTACGATGTTGGGAAACTAACCCAACAGGACGCTTAGATCTCTGTCAGGAGCCCCACAGGGGATTGACTGTGACTCTCACAAGGGCTTTCTGAGGTAGAAACAACTTAGATCCAACCACCTAGGTCTAGTGCGCCCTTGAATAATCACCTGTTTCCTCCAAACCAATGGCCCAGGAAGAGTCCCGTAGGAGCTTATCCCAAGGAGGAAATGCTATGTGCAAGTATGTCCATCAGGCAATCCTCAACAGCAAAAAATGGGAATCTATCAAACGCCCAGTGAAAGGGGAATAGTTAGAGGATAGTGTACACAGAGCACTATTCTGTAGTCATTCAAACAAGAGCTGTTTGAGGACTGCATTAAAAAGGTCTTATGGGACTTCCCTGGCACTCCAGTCATTAAGACTTGGTGTTTCCACCGCGGAGGGCATGGGTTCAATCCCTGGTCGGGGAACTAGAAATCCTGCATGCCGTGTGGTGCCGCCAAAAAAAAAAAAAGTGCTTATGATATAAAATTCAGCAATAAGAAGGCCTAAACTTGCCAATATGCTACTTATATAACTATAAGTTACTATAAGTAGCATATATAACTACTTTATATAACCAGTGCAAATGGAATAAAAAAGAAAATATATCAGAATGAGGCAGGATGGTGTTAAGGACATAGGACTAAAAGGAATATTTACTTTTCTTTGACATCTAGATTTTTCTCTAGATGTGACTGACACATTTATAACCTTAAAAAGTAATACATGTACAAACAGAAAATAAACAAGCCATTGGCCCAGTCTGCCTTCAGAGTGGTCGAAGAGCAGGTGAGGCGAGTGCGGTGTTTCTGCCTCCCCAGGATGGCTTTACCTGCACAAAAAGCGTAGCCGAGTATCTGATCATCCTCTGTAGCCGTAAAGTGTTTGGATGTGGTGGAGGGTCCTGCTTCAAGTCTAAGGTTAAGATCTTCTTACTGAATTGGAACAAACACATCATTGTAACAGGCACTGCCAGCCTCAGAAACATGGGTGAAAAGTCCTGAGTCACCAGGCTTGCATGCCAGCAACATGTGTAGAGAAATGGGTTAGAGACTCCACTGAAATGTCCTTGCAGGCAAAGCCCATTTCTTACCCTTTGGCTGTACCCAAGGCCCCAAACAAGCACAGGGTGAACGACAAACACTCAGCCATCGAGGCACTGACCACTGGTACAGGGCCAGCGTCGTGGGTGAGTGACCAGCACAGCAGAAGGGCCCTGTGCTTGGTCTCATATTCTGCTATCACTGTCTTACAATCCTTAATTTTGAACAAGGGACCTGAATTTTCATTTTGCAGCAGACCCTAAAACCATGTAGCTAGCCCTGCACGTACAGATGGACAAGGGTCCGCATCTGTGTTCTGAGCCCCAGAACTTCCTGCACTGCAAAGGGCTGATGTAACCCCAACAGCCAATCCACAGTTAAAATGCAGGGACTGGGACTCCCCTGGTGGTCCAGTGGTTAAGACTCGGCGCTTTCACTGCCATGGGCCTCAGTTCGATCCCTGGTCGGGGAACTAAGATCCCACAAGCTGCACAGCGCGGCCAAAAAAAACCAAGGCAGCAGTCAACTTGAAGAAAAGAATCTGGGTTTCCATCTGGGCTCCAGCACTACTTCTAGCTGTGGTGCATTCTCTCACCTATAAAATGGGGATGTTAATCTCTACCTCAAAGGGTAACCGTGGTATAATAAAGGAGCTACTCTGTGTGGAAGTAGGCAGTGACTGGCACACAGCTAGTGTCAATCAACTCCTATTCCTTTAATAATAATGAACAATAGAAATCCTTAACCAAAAGTTACTGAGATGCACTGAGTGCCAGAGCTGGCAACTCCCTCAGCCTCCTCCTCACACACTCCCACTATCACCAGGACTGGGTAAGCTCAGGTCTGCTGGCCGCCCACCACTCATTAACAAAGCACCTCCTCCACTCAAGGCAGCACGTAAGATATCACCTAACAGACCTTACCTTAAAGCGTCTATTAGCTCATACACTTTCTGCACTTCCACTCGAAGGTCATTGGCATGTTCCAGACTGTAGGTTGTCTCTCCAGCACTAGGGAGAAATCACAGAGATGTTTGATCTAAGTGTCATCGCACTGAACGGACAGTGTGGTGTAAAAGGACTCACAGAGGGGTAGACAGTTAATTCTCTCCAAATGGCATTTCAGACTCTTGCATATATTGCAGTGCTCATTCCTTTTCAAAATATAAGTGCTAATCAACTAGAAACTGCTTTTAATTTGCAGACACCATAGGGACACACTAGTGCTGAGGTCTTTGAGGACCAGCTCCTAAGCTCATTGCCAAAATAAATGTGACTGAATCTATTTCAGCCTACTTTCCCTGAACAATTTCAGTGCATCTAGTAAGACGGATGAAGTGGTTTACTAAATGAGTTGGTCAGAGGAGAAGGCACTTTCTTTTCTCACTCAAAGACTACCCAGGGAGCGGAGGAATGATAGGAAAGCTGACCAAGGAATCCAAGCCATGGCCCACGTGGCACTGTCAGTTGCCCCATGCTCCTGGGTCTCACGAACAATTGCTCCCTGTGTGAGAAAAACACTTGGACTCCAACTCAAGAAAGGAGGTGAGAGGGAGTAACTCTGCCCAGGGTGGAGGAGGGGACATCAGGGAAGGCCAGAGGTGGCTTAACCCCAGTCTCAGAGGAACAGCAACGGTTATCACGTGGTCTTAGAATTGTTCCTTTACTAGTCTGCCATTCCCACCAGACTGCTGAACTCCAAGTGCAGTGATTATGGCTTTTCATTTTTATACCCCTAGTAACTAGCACATGGGACAAGCTTAAACAATGTTTACTGTGAAGAGAAACATTTCAAATGATCTCCAAGCTATTAATCCAGCCTCAGCAATGGCCACTCAACTCTCTTCCTGAGGCAACAGCAATTTAAGTTAAATAAGCAGAAAGAACTGCTGTGTTTACCTGTTTTCCATCTATAAGGCAGGCCTAGCTGGAAAAATCTTGGTGTGTGCTGTAATCTGCAGATTCAATAAAGTTGTTTCATCATCTCTAACTGCACAGTTTGCAAAAAGAACATCAGATCATAACTAAGAAGACTTGCACTTTGTCTTGATAACGCCAAGTCATGTGGAAAATAACAGGGTTGGCCCAAATCTGAAATCACTGCCCTGGTCTCAGTCACATCAACCAACTATATTCTCCTCAGAGCACCTATCATGCCTGGCATTATTATCATGTGCATTACTTGTTCACTTGGTTACGGTCTGCACTCCCATGATAATGAAGCTGTCTCCACTGTCCATTGCTGCAGCCCCAGCACCCAGAACAGCACTTGGCATGTAACTCGTGCTTGATAAATATCCACTGAGTGGATGAGTGACAGACTGAAAGGCACTTACTTAAAGCACTTCAGAACTGGTCTTTGGAGGCGTAAGAGTTAGACACCTGGAAACACGCTCAGCAACGGTAGCTCCCCCCTGGCTATGGAGGCCCATACAGTCTCTGTTGCAACTATTCAACTCTGCTGCTGTAGTGCAAAATCAGCTACAGTAATCAAACAAACAGGCATGGCTGTGTCCCAATAACACTGTATTTATAATGTTGAAATAAGTGTGGGCAAGAATGTGGAGAAATTGAAAGTCTCATACACTGCTGATGGGAATGTAAAATGGTGCAGTCATTTTGGAAAACTGTCTGGCAATTCCTCAGAAAGTTAAACAGAGTTACCATATGACCCAAGAACTCCACTCCTAGGTATATAACCAAGAGAAATAAAAGTATATGTCCACAAAACACCTATACCTGAATATTGATGGAAGCATTATTCCCAATAGCCAAAAGTGGAAAAACTCAAATGTTCACCAAGGGACTAATGGATAAACAAAATGTGGTCTACCCACACAGTGCCTTCATGCAAAAGGAATGATGCACTGACACATGCTACAACAGGAATGAATCTTGAAAACTTTACATTATGTGAAAAAAGCCAGACACAAAAGATCATATATCTATGATTCTATTTACATGAAATATCCAAACTAGGCAAATCCATAGACAGAAAGCAGACTAGTGGTTGCCAGAGAAAGGGAGATGGAGCAGGGACTGCTAATGGGTATGGGGTCTCTTACTAGGATGATGAAAGTGTTTCAGAATTAAGACAGTGCTGATGGGTGTACAATTTTGTGAATGTTATACTAAATGTGATGTGCTGGTTGTACCAAAACCACTGAACTGTACACTTTAAAAGGGTGAATTTTATGGTGTGTGAATTAAATCTTAATTTTAAAAGAAGAGACGGCACACTAGATGTGGCCCGAGGGCCAAAGTCTGCCAACCCCTGACCTAAAGGAAATGTCTGCTCTCAGCCCTGACACCTCAGTGTCACCCTGAAGTGGCATCTACCCAGGCACAAGCAAGAGGCACAGTGCCCTTGCTCACCTCCGGATGCTGCACTTGGCAGTGGTGCTTATCGTCCAAGGTCCTTCCTAAACCTGCTCAATCAGAAAAGCTGGGGTCACATGACTGAACATGACTACACAGGACTGTAACATGCACCCCAAAGAAATACAGATATGACGAAGATTCTCTGCAGTCAGTGGCAGAAGAAAAGCCTGGGCAGAGTTGAATTTCATTTTCACCTACTAAAGAACTGACCTACAATGCCAGAAAACAGTCACCACTAAATTAGTAAAACAAAGCGGAATAGCTTACTTTAATGATGCTGCCATCCTGATGTATTCAGGAGCTTTTTGGTCAACTTTCTCCATGCAAAGTTGTAATTTCTAAGAACAAAACCGAAGAGGTGAGTTGTGCTCTCAAGGTACAGAAAAGCCTACCGAGAGGTTATGCTGAATCAACAGATGTATTTAAAATGTGCAGTTTTATAAAATGAAAAAAGTGCAGAGAGTGGTTTTTAGCTCTGTTTTGTTTTGTTTGTTGTTATCAATTTCCTGATTTAGACCTACTCTACAAGAAAACCTTGCAGGAAGGAAAGAAAGCGAGGGTGAACTTTTTTTTTAAAATATATTTATTTATTTATTTTTGGCTGCACTGGGTCTTTGTTGCTGTGCGCAGGCTTTCTCTAGTTGCGGCGAGCGGGGGCTACTCTTCGTTGCGGTGCGCGGGCTTCTAATCGCGGTGGCTTCTCTTGTTGCGGAGCATGGGCTCTAGGCGCACAGGCTTCAGTGGTTGTGGCACGCAGGCTCAGTAGTTGTGGCTCGCAGGCTCTAGAGCCCAGGCTCAGTAGTTGTGGAGCATGAGCTTAGTTGCTCCACGGCATGTGGGATCTTCCCGGACCAGGGCTTGAACCCATGTCCCCTGCATGGCAGGCAAATTCTTAACCACTGCGCCACCAGGGAAGCCCGAGGGTGAACTTTTGACCGGATGTTTCTGAGAGGAGCAAGGCCTTCCAGGACACAAGTCATCTGAGTTTACCAAGGTAGAGAAAAGAAATTAGTTGCTATGTCCATTATCTGCCAGGTGATGCCGGATACCAGCACAAGGCACTGCCAGGGCTCACTTCAAAAAAAGAAGGAAGCCAAAAGCACGGCAGCTATTTACAAAAATGAGTTATCAGATCATGAGCTCCACATTAAAGGATGGACAATGGCTACATCTGCAGCTCAGCAAGGGTTTAATTAACACCATTTCTAGTAGCCTGAGTATTTTCATGGTGGTTTCAGAAATACAGCCACTGTGACCTGCAGAACTGCTACCAGTGACCATTCAGTGATCATCAGACAAAAACACATCCCTCCTTGGGGCTTCCCTGGTGGCGCAGTGGTTAAAAATCCGCCTGCCAATGCAGGGGACATGGGTTCGAGCCCTGGCCCAGGAAGATCCCACATGCCGCGGAGCACCTAAGCCCATGCTCCACAACTACTGAGCCTGAGCTCTAAAGCCTGCGAGCCACAACTACTGAAGCCCACGTGCCACAACTACTGAAGCCCACGTGCCACAACTACTGAAAACCGCGCGCCTAGAGCCCATGTTCCGCAATAAGAGAAGCCACCACAATGAGAAGCCCACGCACCACAACGAAGAGTAACCCCTGCTAGCCGCAACTAGAGAAAGCCCACGTGCAGCAATGAAGCCCAACACAGCCAAAAATAAATAAATAAAATCTATTAAAAAAAAAAAAGGATACACCCCTCCTCTGCTCAGTTTTGCACAAACTGCTTCCGATGCCCGGGCTGCTTTCCTCCTCCCCGTTTCCTACCACCTCCCTGCCCAACCCCCACCTAGCTCATCCTTCTCATCTTGCAGGCCTCACCTGGCCATTAGGAGGCCGAGCCAGGCTCACACCCAGTCTGACTCTAAATCCCAGCTTCCGGCACCACACTCTGCTCCTTTAAAGCAGCATCTACTGAAGGCATTCCAGGGTTGCTGGTGGTAATGAGAGCTGAGGCATTTGAATGGACTTAAAAGAGGAAGCTCTAAGCCTCTGGGCAGTTTCTCAAACTCCAAGCGAGTGTGGCAAGACTCTTCCAGCCCACTCTTCACCACCAGCTCCAGCTCCTGCCCACCCACAGAACTTGTCCACACCGCATGGCAACCACCCTTCCTCCTCCTGCCCCTGGGCCACGGAAGCCCCTAACCACCCCCCGCCCCGCCCTGCTGTCAAGTGGGCATGAAAGGGCGAGGGAACAAGTTTGTTGCAACATACCCAGTGACTCTGCGACTCACCCAGGGCCCTAGCTAGTGCCCTTTGGCAGAAACTAAAAATGATTCAAGGGAATGACTTCCCAAAGCATTCTCTAAAATCTGCAGGCATGTATATAACCAACAGCCAGATCTCTCGAATCAGACTCAAGGCCACACACGAATCACCTCGTAGAGCTTCACGATGTCAGGGGTGCGCTCCTTCTCGTCGATCTGCTGCTCTCTCTTGAGTAGTGTGTCCTTACAATGTGTACAGCAGCGGATCCGGTCGTCATCCTTCTCATCCAGGACAGAGCTCACGCTGCTCACACTGCTGATACTGGCCCGGCGGGAGCCATGGACACTGTTGGGTGACTGGCTGGGGCTGGTATGAGTGCTCAGGGAGTCCTTGCTGGCACTGGTGAGCTTGTCTGTAAAGCACAACACAGGGCAGGCAGCAGTGAGCCCGCAGCCTCCAATCACCCCACCAGCCACAACAGCAGTGGAGTCCAACGGTGGGGGTGGCACGAGAGCAGGCTCTGCCCACAGGCGAGAAGCACCCACACCTCTGCCTTCCGGTCTCAGGCTGTGAGGTGGGATGGACGCCCAGTGCAGCTGCCAAAGAGCCAGGCAGCCTAGGACAGTTTATCTCTGAGGCTCTGAAGCCCAACCCTAACCTGGCCTTACCACCTACTGCCCTGCTCCATCTGCCCCGTGCCTGAGACACAACCCAGGCTCTCCCTGGGCCAAACTCCACAGCCTCCCCCCACGCCCAAACGCCCGACTCCTACCCCTTCCAAAGCTCAGCTCAAATGGCACATCCTCCCGGAACCCCCCCGCCAATTCCTTGAGGCAAAAACAATCTGCCTTTCTATCAGTTTCTACTACGTCGCCCCTTGTGCAGCACTTCCCACTTTTCCCTGTAGTGATAGCTCCGTGTACACCCCAGAGCTGCCCTAGGAGTCTGTGATTCTGAGGGTAGAAACTGTCTTATTCATAGCTGCAGTCCTATATTTTTTCCAACAGGGCCACCTCATAGCAGCTGCCCAGTAAATGTCAGTTAATTAGCTCAAAAGAAGGAAGGTGAAGAGTGTCCCCAAAACATAGCTTATAAAGTCTCAGGTGAGACAGGGAGTCGCCTCAGGGAGAAAGGGGAAGTATCGAGGGAATGCGAGCCCACTGGACATCAGAGCTCGACAGAGGAAGCACCTGCTTCTGCCCCATGTTGTCCAGACAGCCTGCAGCCAACGGTACATGCAGAGTCAGCAGAACTCTCCAGGGTTGCAAAATCACCCCAAAAGTCCCAGAATTAGCCAAAACTCCATGAGATCATCTTTAGCAACCTTTAACCAGCTGAGGTTCAAAGTTCTGGACCACTGGGACACTGGGTTCCACCTAACCTTTACAGCCTCATTCCCACATTCTCAAGCAGTGTTTCACACCCCCAGCTACCGTACCTGCTCATCTACTAACCTTCCCCAGGCCTTTCCACATCCCACGCCTGTGCACCAGCTCTTCACTCTCCCCAGGATGCCTGCCTACCCCACCTCTCTGCAGTCCCAGTTGTGCTTCAAGGCTGCTCTCAAACGTCACCTCCTGACCCTGAGCACCCACACTGTCACTCTTCTTCAGCCTCTGCAGCGGCCTCAGCAGCACTCAGTGGCTCTCATATTACGACATTACAGCCTGTTCGATATGACGGTGAGCTGTCTGTGACTCTTTGCTCAAAGGAAAGGACTAGCCCGCTGCTCATTTTAAGACCACCTCCTACAGTCTCCTCTCAAAGCCTCACCTGCCACTTCAAGCAGAGCTGACAAAGATTCCATCAACTCAGGACTTCCCTGGTGGCACAGTGGTTAAGAATCCACCTGCCAATGCAGGGGAAACGGGTTCGAGCCCTGGTCCAGGAAGATCCCACATGCCGCAGAGCAACTAAGCCCGTGCGCCACCACTACTGAGCCTGCACTCTAGAGCCCGCGAGCCACAACTACTGAGCCCGCTCACCAGAACTACTGAAGCCCACACACCTAGAGCCCACGCTCCCTAACAAGAGAAGCCACCACAATGAAAAACGCCTGCGCACCACAACGAAGAGTAACCCCCGCTCACCGCAATTGGAGAAAGCCCGCTGGCAGCAATGAAGACCCAACACAGCCAAAAATAAATAAATAAATAAATTTATTTTTTAAAAAAAGATTCTGTCAACTCTCCCACGTGCCTGACACAACTTCTCTCATCATACTTGTCTCTTTATAAAGCACTTGTTTGTCAGTGTGTCTCCCTTGCTGGATGCTGGACTCCCTGAAGGAATGGATGATGCTTATAGACCAGATGTGGGCAAACAACAACCTGCAAGCCAAGTCCAGCCTGTTTTTGTATGACCCTCAAGCTACATATGGTTTTTACACTTCAAAAAGGTTGTTTAAAAAAGAAGAAGAAATGTGACAGAGACCGTATGTGGCCCACAAAGCCTGAAGTATTTACTACGTGATCTTTTATGGGAAAAGTTTGCCAACCTCTGTTACAGACCATTGAATCACTGGTCCCTAACACAGGGCCTAGGCTGTAATGGGCTTCAAGGAATAAACAAGTAAATGAATGAAGATCCCATGGGCCATTAATTTTTTTTAAAAGTCCCCCAAATCACCCAGTGGTAATTAGTAAACAAGTTAGTCTCAAAAGGAGATCAGGGTCCAGGGCCCGCCTCCCCATCACCTACTTGCCAAGGGAAGGCTGATGAGCTCCATACACTTCTTGCACATAATAGACCCACAGAGGCGGCAGTGGTGGCGGCGGCTGCGGATGCTGAACTTATTCCCACAGTCTGGACAGAAGGGGACATCCTGGTCGTTGACCCAAGGCACCACGGACTTTTCTATTGCTTTGGGAAGAAAACAACAAAAACCAAACAAACATAATTGTAGGCCATTTTAAAAAGGAGATCTGGTCAAGAAGAAAGATAAAGAATAGAAGGAATGTGAGCAAAGTTCTAGAGTTACCTCGGATCTTCGCAGACTCAGTATTTGTTCTGTCAAATGCAGTGAGCTGACAAGGAGAAAAAAGTGCCAGAAGGAATTAATCTGGTGGTGTATACACTTTCTACAGGCAGAAGCATCAAGTGGGAATGAGCACACCAGCATTGCTCAAGTCTTATCTGTCATCTCCAAACCCAAAATGTCACAAAAACAACTTTGTGGGGGACAGAGTATTAGCTTTGCATCCAGAAGGTACCTCCCTTCGCATGACCCATTCCAATCTCTTTATTGTCAGTTACCCGCTTAAGCAATAACCAGGGGTAGGCAAGGGCACGGTGGGGTGGCTACTGAAAGCAATGGGAACCCCCCAATTCGCCACAGTCCTCCTGGACAATGAAAGCGGTCACATATTTCTGCCTTACGAAGTACACATAAAGAATTGAACCCGTGTGGTTGCTGCCATGTCCACCACACAACCCAGCTTATACACAACAAGCATTTCCAGGGTTAAAGTAAACAGAGCGATCGTGGTATTGAAGACACACTCTTAAACCAACCACAGGACGAGAGGTTCCCACACTGCACACTGGCCCTGGCAGGGTACTCCTCACACACCTGGTTACTAGCCTCTCTGTTTGCCATCACATGGTATCACACACTATGCCTCACTGCGTGATTGTCCCTGGGACACCCAAATGAGGAAAGGATCTAAAGGCAGAAAGGCTGTCCAGCAGCCAAGTGGCCTTCATAGGAAGAAAAAGGGAAGCGGGATATGTGGCCAGTCATCAACCTGGGCCACTACCTTCAGTAAAGCCAGCCCAGGCTAGAACCATCCACCACGTCCTCAGCACAGCTCTAGGTGGGGCGCTTCCTTGCCAGCATCGGACATACACAATATACAAGACACATGCTACAGAAATGTAATTATCCCCCCAGAAGATTTATACTTGCAGAAAAAAAGTGTTTTAAAACAAAAGATTTACCTTCTCTAACCTGATTATTAATTTATTGACTTCAACGACATAGTGGTCAATTCTGGCAGCTCGGTGTTTTTTGAAGTCGGAAAGATGGCTTCTCACAGCACCTAGGAGGGGAGGTGGTGACATTAACGACTTGTCGTTTCCCTGAGGGAGCCTCTCTACCTTGAATTTCAAACATTCTAGGATTTTATTATATTTATCTATTTATTTATCTATCTATCTATCTATTGGCTGCACCATGCAGCATGTGGGATCTTAGTTCCCCAACCAGGGATTGAACCTGGGCCCCCTACGTTGGGAGTGTGGAGTCTTAACAACTGGACTGCCAGGGAAGTCCATTAGAGTCTTACTAAAAATTAAAAAACTAGAAAAGCAAATGGAAGGAAATTTGCTAAAATGTTAACTATGGTCACCTTGGGGCCACAAAGTATGATAGGAAAGACCTTAAGGACAGAGGTTGAACTCTGGAGTCAGCCTGTGCTCAAGTTTCAATTCTGCCACACACTGTGTGACCTTGGACAAGTTCCTTAACCTCTCTGTAACTTGGAGTACTCAGCTATAAAATGGGGAAAACAGTAGTACCTACTCCACAGGGCTGTTATCAGGACTACAGAAGTTAAAATTTATAAAATCCTTAGAATACTGCCTGGCACATGAATTTTTGTTAAATAAAAAGGCAGTAACATGGGCAATTTTTAAACATCTCATACTTTTCTGTACTTTTCAAAGCTGGTACAATATGGTTTTTCATCAGAATAAAAACAACCCTTCTCAAAATAGCCCCCCAAATGTAAATGCTAATAGATGCCCTTGGAGGGGGCTAGTTAAACTGGTAACTTCTCAGTCCAGGAGCCAAGACCCAGGACAAACCTCCTCACACAAATGGAACCAAGTAGCCTGTTTTCTCAGTGCATCTGAAATATAACCTGCTCAATCTCACCTCTTCTGAAAGCCGGCCCTGCCCCCCCCACCCTCCCAGCACTCATTTCATTTCTTCCACCCAATGATGGCCTATTCATTTAGGTACTTTACCACAGGGGTCCCCAACCCATGCCATACAGCAGGAGGTGAGTGGAAGGCAAGAGAGCGAGCAAAGCTTCATCTGCAGCTCCCCATTGCTCCCCATCGCTCACATTACCGCCTGAACCATCCACCCTCCACCCCCGTCCATGGAAAAACTGTCTTCCTTGAAACCGGTCCCTGGTGCCAAAAAGGTTGGGGACCGCTGCTTTACCATATCTAGATCTTTACGCTACACTCTTAAGCACCCACGCTTTTCTTCTTCCCTAATCAACTTTAACACCTAATTAAATTTGAGTTTCGAATTTTTAGGCGTGACAATACACATTAACTTTTAAAATTTGCCATTCACGTGACCTTTTGTAATTTGTGACTTCCTTCAGTTGCTGAAACAGGCAAGTTAATCAGTAAATCACCTTGATAATTTAACACTGGCAATCATGAAATAAGCTATCAAAAAGCTAATAGTTCATATGCTTGAAAAGTCTCCTTCATGTTTCTGTCTTTCATATGTAACTAATAAATATATGCGTACAGTCTTATTTTTAAGCCATTTTTCTCCTGCCAGAATGAAAATAAAATGTTTCCACTCTCCAACATGGTAGCCCCTAGCCACACATGGAGACTGAGCACTTCAAATGTGGCTAATGTGTGGTTGTGGAACTGACTTTTAATTTTATTTAACTTTAATTTATTTAAATTTAAATAGCCACATACAGTTAGTAGCTATCATATTGGATAGTGTAATTCTAGGACTTTCCTCTTCCAAAAAGACACATTCTGGGATTCCCTGGTGGTGCAGTGGTTAAGAATTGGCCTGCCAAGGCTGGGGACACGGGTTTGATCCCTGGTCTGGGAAGATCCCACATTCTGCAGAGCAACTAAGCCCGTGCGCCACAACTACTGAGGCTGTGTTCTAGAGCCCGCGAGCCACAGCTACTGAGTCTGCATGCCACATCTCCTGAAGCCCGCATGCCTAGAACCCGTGCTGTGCAACAAGAGAAGCCACCGCAATGAGAAGCCCGTGCACCACAGGAAGAGTAGCCCTGCTTGCTGCAACTAGAGAAAGCCTGTGCACGGCAATGAAGAGCCAACACAGCCAAAAATAAAGGTAAATAAAATAAATAAATTTATTAAAAAAATAAAAGACACATCCTGCAGCAGCACTATTTGGTAGATGACCCCAGGGTAAATATCACCTCCCTTCTTAGAACCTGTGTTCTCATCTATAAATGGAATGAGCATCACTACCCTTTCTACCTCACAAGGCTTTTGTGAAAGGTGAACAAGATAATGAGTATCAAAGTATAATAAAGTACTATGGGACTTCCCTAGTAGTCCAATGGTTAAGACTCCGCACTTCCAATGCATGGAGCGCGGGTTTGATCCCTGGTTGGGGAACTAAGATCCCATGTGCCATGCAGAGCGGCCCCAAAACAAAACAAAATATAATAAACTACTACGAAAGAATCATTATTTACCCATCGCATGGATAGAAAATACTATATTAATGATCACTATTATTCAACAGTTAAAGGACATGTAAGATTACATGTTCGAGTTTGCTAGAAAGAACGACTAGACAGAACAGTTTACTCAACTCCATGTGGCATGGTATTTTTGGTAAAAGCTTTACTGAGTTATCATTCAAATACATACAATTCACCATTTAAAGCATACAAATTCAATGGTTTTTAGTATATTGACAGGGTTGTGCAACCATCACCAAAATAAATTTTAGAACATTTTCATTATCCCGAAAAGATGGTAATTTTGAAAGTAAGCAGATGATACCACAATTACATGCTTCAGAAAATTAAGTTGCATGAACCAGTGCTTCTCAGTAGGCAGGTAATCAATGTCTACACAAGAAGAGACAGCCCAGTCAATGGACTGCACCTGGGCTGATGTCAGAGACCTGGATTCCCACCCCAGTTCTGCAGTTTCCTAGCTGTCTGACCCTGGGAGGTCCCCATGGAGTTCAGTAAGGATTAAATGAGAGTCCACAAGTAAAGCATTTAATGCACTGCCTAACACAAAGCAGAGGCCCAGCTCATTCTTGTCCATTTTCTCCCCCCACTAGAACACAAGGTTCAGAAGCTTACAACCATTCTGATTTACTGGTGTCTCTTCAGCCAACTCTTAAAACATATAGATGTTCAATAAACATTTGCTGAATGAATGAATGAATGAACGAATGAAAAGAATTTCTTACCAAGCTCCTGGGGTTCCCACACGTAAGGATCAACCCCTCCATAGCTGAAAGACTCATATCCTTGGGTCCCTGATTCAGCTCGGTCATCTCCTTCTCGTTTCAATAGCCTGTTCTTTGCTTTCCTAGCCTTCTGGACAAGACCTTGAAAAATGGAACAAACACCATATGAATCCACGAAGATAACCCAGTAGAGAGACAAGGTCCTATAGGAAGAGCCTAGATTTAACCTATCAACAGGGTCCCAATGCATTTCATGGCTTCTCCTGTATCAGGGTTCTTTCATTTTCTGAGGACATAAGTAGTATGAGGGAAGGAGGAAAACTTCTAGAATCACTGTCAC
Organism: Lipotes vexillifer; assembly: GCF_000442215.2. Classification (NCBI taxonomy): domain Eukaryota; kingdom Metazoa; phylum Chordata; class Mammalia; order Artiodactyla; family Lipotidae; genus Lipotes; species Lipotes vexillifer. The sequence goes on along the minus strand of NW_006788335.1, from coordinate 1,058,845 downwards.
AATCCCATTTACTGGTCCAATTCCATCCTCCAGCCCATATACATTACAGGGATCTTGTTACTTAAATCAGTTATAAAGTTAAGGAGAGACTCAACTGCAGGCTGAGGAACATCAACAAACCCTACCCGTAAATCGGTTCTGAAGTAGAGATTCTTGAATTCAAAGATCTGTACTTTAGATATGTAGTATGCAAGGGAACTCTTGGGTCTGGGGTCCCGTAAGAAAGCTGCAGACTGTGATTTCAGAAGTATTATGATTAACTCTAGTCTAAAATCCTAGGGCCATAAAAGATAAAAGAGACTACTTCAGACAAAATTAAAGAATTTCAAGGACTGTAACAGCTCGGGGCCAAGGAAGTACACAAGAGGAACTATGTGCTTCTATGAGGACAAAAACGCCAAGTCAAGAGCTCGAAAAGTAAAGAGAGAGAGCTAAATAGCAGGAATATGAGGACATTATGTTTTTATTTATTTATTTATTATTTGGCTGCAGTGGGTCTTCGTTGCTGCGCTCGGGCTTTCTCTAGTTGCGGCGAGCTAGGGCTACTCTTCATTGCGGTGCGCGGGCTTCTCATTGTGGTGGCTTCTCTTGTTGCGGAGCACCGACTCTAGGCACGCAGGCTCAGTAGTTGTGGCATGCAGGCTCAGTAGTTGTGGCTTGCAGGCTCTAGGGCTCAGGCTCAGTAATTGTGGTGCTCGGGCTTAGTTGCTCCGCTGCATGTGGGATCTTCCCGGACCAGGGCTCGAACCCGTGTCCCCTGCATTGGCAGGTGGATTTTTAAACACTGCGCCACCAGGGGAGTCCCGAGGACATTATGGATAGTATAGTCTATCCCCCGGTAAGTCATTCCCTAGCCTTGGGTCTTGCCTCCTAAATTCCAGCAAGACAAATGGAATCAGAATCTTAATAAACACCAGAGTGTCTCCCAGATTCCAAGCTTCCTAAAAAAGAGGGTGATTAAGAGGAACAGAGAAAATGAGGAAAGTTAAATTCAACTGATAGCCCTTGTGTCCTGAAAAGGCTTTGTTAAAAAAAATGCATCTCAGATAAGGCAAATGTCCTAGACACAAAATGGACTAGACACTGAATCCTTCCTGAAAGGTTTGGATGGCTTTTTTATAGCAGAAGGTAGCTATAAATAAGCCTAGTGAAGGCACCAGGAAGACAATGGGCTATATACATAAATAGTTTCCCTCTGATGTGAGATACTGTGAGTTAGGAGAGAAAGTAGCCCATAACCTGCCCTTGTCAGGGATGGTGAGGCTAGTTTTAAGACATTATGCTAGAGTTAGAACCAAAGCTTGAGCCAACCAAAGAAGGTCCTTCTTGCAGCCTTCCATTGTAACGGACACTAAACAGAGAATTAGAAATGCCCTTCCTAATAAAAGCAGGCTTTAGGGCTTGCAGCCCGGCCCCTTAGCTAACATCTTTGAGAGTTATTTCCAGTCCCAGGTTTTCCAAGAGCCCAAAACAAGCCAAGTAAAGGAAGCAGAGGTAGGAGGAAAGAACTCCACCTGAAGAGGTAGTTTCCAGTATCTGATCGGCCCAAAGCATTTCTTCAACTCAGTACCCAGTTTCTCCTTTTCATTAGTGAAAAGAAAGCCCAAGTCTTGACTTCGTGCAAATGTTTTGTGATTATGAGCTACATGAAAGAAAAGGGGACTAAAATCTAGGTGCCTTATTCATTTTGCCTGTCTTCCCCTCACAGCCAAAGCAGTAGGAAATTCACTGTCTCTCAAAGGAGGCAGAAACAGAAAAGCAGAGAGAAACAGACACTGACAGAAAAGAGAAACTAAATTTGATAACTCCCGGTCTCTCTCCAGCTAGTACTCAGGATCAACCCTCACTTCATTTCAGTCAGCAGCAGAAGGTCCTATATCTATTATTCCCTCGATAATCTTACACATTTTTCCCCTAATACAAGGGCAGTCATCACAGGAATGTGAGGACGTTCTCTAATCTCTCCACCCACTGGCCATCAAGGTTTTAGTGATATCACGGTATATGACTCAGTTGAGCTGGCACTAAGACTAGATGCTCACTGAAAATCATGGAGGCCCTTCAGTTATCCAAAGGACACTTAGACAATCAGTTCCTTCATTTTCTAGTTTTCCAGCTGCAGTGCATGCTGTGACTGGAATACAGGGCCTCACCTCATCACTGATGCCACGTGCAAAGAGCAGCATTAGGCTTAGAGGTGACGGAAGACATGGGGTCAAGGCCTACCTCTGTCAATTCCTATCTGACCTTGGATAAGTCACTCCACATCTCTGAGCCTCACTTTTTCTCTATAAAATGAGACCAACACCTTCCTGCAGGGTTGTTGGGAGAGTCAAATGAAATAACAATGTATGTGAAAGAACATACATTTCTCTTTTTTTTTCTTTTGGGTCTCCTCAGTTATGACTCTGCTCCAGCCTCTATAGCCAGAAGCCACCTAGTCCACTGCAACCTTCAAGATTTTGAAAATGTTTGACTTTGTCATATTTTTGACAGAAGTTATAAATGTTAATACTTTCAACAACTCTTTTTTTCTGAACTGAAAAGTGAGACATGGAGTGAGACTTTGATTACAAGGGGCATGTGACTCACACGTGTGGAGACCAGAGTCCGCTTAGGAATACACGGATCATTCCTTTCTCTCCCACCCAACAAAGAATTGTGAATACAGCAATAGACCTTTTTAATCTCATTGCCTTCAGAAATGTGGCCAGCTATTAACTAAATCACTAGAAAAGTGAATTCCAGAGCACCAGCATCATACTTAGGGGTTAGAATCTAAAGTTCGGGAAATGAATAATCTGTATAGCAAAAATCTGAAAAATTCTTTCTGCAACCCTCCAGGACCTGAGGGTCCTTGGAAGCTCAAAAACCAAGTTTTAACTTTCTGGGTTTAACTCCTTACATTTCACCCATAATCTTCCTTTTCCTGTGCTGCAGAGGACAAGGTCTGGTTGAAGAAGGATGGCAGGAAGGCCTGAATTTGTGACAGGTAAATGGGTGTACAGTGTGCCTCCACTTACAGAGCAAAGGAAGGGAATTCCACCCCAAACCCTCTTAGGCTGGCAGTTAGGTAATTCAAACATTCTAGCAAGAGACAGCAGAGGACAGTAATTACGCTTACTAGGTTCAAAGCCGGGCTCTACCTCACTTTGCAACTTCAGGCAAGTTATCTCTGTGTCTAATCTCTCTGTGTCTGGTATCCTCATCAGTAAGATGGGCTCATAGTCACATAGTTATTGTGAGAATTAAATGAAGTTAATACACTGGAAGATTCTGAATAATGCCTGGCACATGGAAAGCACTAGAAATATGTTGTCTATTATCATTATTAATTTCGTATTGTTTATCATATTACGGTGTCAACATGGTAGCTGATGAAAACCATCCCACGAGTTAAAGCTCCCAGTTACAGAATGAGATAAGCAGAAAGTCCCTGCCTCTTACTTTTAATTTGCCCTTTGACATCACGGTCTTCCCCGGAGTGCTCTTCCTCATAATGTGACTGCAGCTGATAGAAAGACTGCAGGTCCTTCAGGCACAAAGGGCAGAGGAAGCCCTCCCTCACTTCCCCTGGGTCATCCAGAGAAGCCATGGCAGTGTCACTCTCAACCCCCGCAAGGCAGGGTCCTCATGCCAAGAGTCAGCTTGATTCCTCCACAAGAGACAAGGGATCCGCAGCATTAGCTTAACCGAGCAGCACACAGGTGATGGGGAAGTGGCATCACGGCCCTGGATGAGGTATCCTCTCTGGAGTAGGAGTCCTAAGAAAGGAAAGAAGCGGGGGGG